>NC_034592.1:108979240-108984459 GCF_900095145.1 Mus pahari
AAAGAAAGAGAGAGAGAGAGAGAGAGAGAGAGAGAGAGAGAGAGAGAGAGAGAGAGAGAGATCCTTCCCTTCATGGCCATGAGGCTGGCTGGCTGTACTTCCAGTCCTAATCCTGTGTGGAGGAATGGGCATACCAAAGGCCTTGAGACTTGTGCAGAGTTGATTAGAGAGTTCAGGTGGCCTCTATTGTACTGAAACTGGCAGAGCCATCAACGGCCCCCTCCCCACTCACGGCCCCACCCCATGCTTCCCTCTGAACTCTCTCTTTCCTTGGCTTTTGTGAGAACACGTTCCTCAGTATACCATCTCTATTTTGGGGACCACTTTTCCTCAGTCTCCTTTGTTGGTTCATTCCATGCCTGTATTTTCTCTAAACAATGACTCTTGCTCTTCTCAGCCTACACAAATGTTTTCCAACCCCATTAATATCACTAGGGAAGTGTTTAAAAATGTCTGAGCTGACCCGGTGAGATGGTTCAGTGGTAGCAGCCCCTGCCAGCAAGCCTGACAGTCTGGGTTAAAAATTACTCCAGAGAAGATATTTAAGTGACCAATAAGAACATGGGAAGTTTTTAACATGGCTCATCAGTTAGAGAAATGCAAACCACATCACTTCGTACCTTCAGGAAGGCATAATTAGAAAACAAACAAACAAACAAAAAACCTAGAAAGTACAGATGTGTAGAAATTACAACTGCCACACACTACTGAAAATGTAAACTGATGTAGCCGTGAGGGGACGCAGCTAAGCACTACAAAAGAAAAGTAGAGAGAATTATTGTATGAACCAGCATTCTTGCCCTAAAGGAGACCCAGAAAAACCAAAGATACTCAGAGGCATAAAAAAAATGCACACAACCATTCATCGATGTTGTGTACTTAAGAGCACCAAACTAGAAGTGTGCCACTGTCCATCAACTGATGTGTGGAGAAAGTACTTACAACTAAACCCCTGAATGATGCCTGACCATGGAAACCATGAGGTGTTAAAGCATGCTATAGCAGAAATAAACTCTGAAAACATTAATCCGAGGGGGAAAGGCAAGAATCCGTAGTGTATGATTTCATTTGTACAAAAGAACCCAGCCTGCTGCCACCCTGTCTCCCCTCCATCCTCCCCCCTTCTCTTTCTCTTCATGCATCTATTACTGAAAGCACCGCACATTTGTCTGTTTTCTGCCTCCTGTACCAGAAGGTTAGCAACTAGGATGTAGAGCTGGGAAAGCTAGGGGACAGGTGTGGTTTCTCTTGGAGCTGATAACAGTTTTCCAGTTAGTTATGGCTGTCCAGCTCGATGAATCTACAAACATAAAGCCCAATGAAATGCAGGCTTTGAGTAAATAATCTGTATGGCATGTGAACTACATTCTAATAAAGCAATTGCTCAGAGGTTATGACAGTTAAGAAGTGAAGTGAGCAGTATCTGCAGGCAGTACACAATCTCGAACAAACCACTCAGGCATGAGTGACTGACTGATGAATAAATGAACTCAGAACCAGAAGTTATGATAGCCTGAAACCTTACCCAATACCCTGGAGGCAGTGTTCTCTGCTTGCCCTTTGGGGTAGCCAAAAATGTTGGTCACACCTCTATGGGACACTGATCCAATGAGGCTGCACTTTGTTTCAATGTCTAAGTCCCAGCTGCCCTACAGGCTCCTCAAGGATGGATTGTACGGGGGTGGGGCAAGGGAGTGTGTGTGTCTTAGTCATCATTTGCTTTACACCTCTGACAGTGCAATATATGATTTATTTCAAGAAATGGTGTTCAGGAAGTCTCAAAATAGCCTGTATCCTGGCTGGACCACCTAAAATATGCTCATTCTTAAAGGAGTATGGCGTCTGTTAAGGGAACCCTGGAGCTAGGTTGCCTGAAGTTCTCCTACCAGCTTTGATTTGAAAGGTGGGTCTTCTGGAAATAGATGTGGAAGCCCTTCTTCTAGACTGGTAAGAAGTGCCACTTAGAATACATCCCCGGGAAGATAATTGGTATTGAAAAGAACTGCCTCTCTTAGGAGTGATGTAATGTCTAGGAAAGCGGGAAGCCGCCATCTTCCCTCCATTCTCTGCCCTCTTCTAAGCTTCTCTTCATAGCCCATTCTACTGAAAACACTGTATTTGCCCATTTTGTCTCTCACTGGAAGATTAGTAGTGAAAAACAGGAGGATTGCTCTGTTGACAGCACCTGGTGTACTGCCCAGCCCCCAGCAGCCCCTCGGACACATCTTGATCAATTAAAGTGAGTCTCCCTCTGTCTCTGTCTCTCTCTCCCTCTCTCTCTCTTTTTCTCTCTCTCTCTCACTGAAAACTCCTTTTTTTTATGCCAAGGTCAAAGCTTAAAAACCTGGACTTCTTTGCTTGTTTACAAAGCAAGTAACTTCATGCTTGTTGGCATACCAGGAACTTCAACCATCTGGAGTTCTTGGTGCTCACAAAAAAGGAGCCTTCTAAAAGCAGTTGTACCTTCTGCTTGTTCTGCAAAGAGGGAGCTCTCATGCCCAGGGAGAGAGCCCAAGCCGAATGGGAGGACTAGGGCTGGAAAGGCCTGTTATGCTGGGACCAGATCACTGTCCCTACCCACTGAGCAGACTCCTTCACTCAGAGACTATGGAGGGAGCCATCTCCACTCCACTTCCATTGCTGACTTATCTAAAGTAAGGCTGGTGACATCTAAAGTATAATTTCCTGAAGACTTTAGATATAAGTGAGGCTTTGCCGGGCGGTGGTGGCACACACCTTTAATCCCAGCACTTGGGAGGCAGAGGCAGGCNGATTTCTGAGTTCGAGGCCAGCCTGGTCTACAGAGTGAGTTCCAGGACAGCCAGGGATATACAGAGAAACCCTGTCTCGAACCCCCCCCCCAAAAAAAGTGAGGCTTTAAGTTGACTCAAAAGCATTCCTCTTTGACAGAGGGGAAACCTAGGACCCCAGAAATAAAAATAACTTTGGAGCAAAAAACAGGATATTCAATAAAAATCATGGCCTTTTTGTCACCTTAAAATGACTAATGTGCTGGGAAATGAGTTGCCTGTGATTGTGCATAGAAGTCTTCTAATTTGAAAAAGACCCTGGTCATCTGTGGGCAAGGCAAGAATGCTGATCATTTCTTCCCTCATTCCAACCATCCTACTCCCATTGAAAATCCCTTACATATGAGAAATGTTTTGAACCGAGGGAGGTTTCATCTCTGCCTACAGACCTGAAACACAGACAAAATCATCCAGACCGAGGCCATCCCTGAGGCAGATACTGAGATGGAAGCACTTTCGGGGCTATGACCTCCTCTAGGGACAACATTGCAGCCACTAGTCATTCTTTCTGTTACTGCATGCCAGCCAGACCATCACCCTGTGTTACCACGTGCTTTGGCAAAAACAGGGATGTGCTCCATCTAGCCTCAAAAGTCTGGCTTCATTTGATGCTCAGGATGAACCTGGGGCAGGACCTACAGAAGTCAGCTGCAAAAGCCGATTGTCGGAAGCTTGATGCTCTGCTCAGGGACCACAGGGCTGGTTAATGTGGAGCTTAGATCTTCTCATGGTTGAAGCTGTCTATATCATGGTGCCACCCGGCACCAAAGAAGAAGTTTACCGTATAAGAGAGATGCTACACCAGATTTAGGAAAAAATACAAGACAGACACATGCAACTATGTGCTGGACACTACTTTAAACTCAGGATTATGACAATTTAACCATAAGAGATCTATTAATAACAGTTCTTTGGGGGGGGGGCTGAATTAGATAGAGGCTTCCCCATCATGACTATCCTCTTAAAGTCTGTCATGTACCAAAGAAGATATAACATAGGGTCATATTTAAAGTGAGAATGAATCTAGGAACCAAAACATCTATAGATTAAAGATGCTGAATCACCTTCTCCTCCACCCCTCCATCCAGTAGACTCCAAACTAGCACATTAGCTCTGTCCCACCATGTCGTCCTCTTTACCGAATTATGGTGCGGCAAGATGACCCTGGCCAGATGCTTATGTGAGCTGATGAACTGTGAGCCGATGTCAGCCCCACGTTGTTGGACTCCCCAGACTCCAGAAGCGCGCACACACACATAACTTTCTTATTCTTTATAAACTGTCCCATCTTGAGTATTGTATTATAGCGTTAACAGCCCTGTGAGGAACGAAGATATTCTGAGACACTTGTCCTCCCCGCTTTACTAATCAGATAATTGAATCAAGGAACCCCAAGAAGTAGACTTTTCTCAAGAATCTCATGCTGTGAGAAGGAAAACACTGAAGCTTGGTGTCAGACAGAAGAGGAACTTGTCTCCCAGGAAGAGATTCCCCACAGTTCCCACACGTTCTCAGAGCACTTTAGAAGAAGGGACCGGAGGTGCTTCGAGGAAGATCAACATTGGGACGAGCACAGCCACTGGGTCTGCTTGGTTGTATTAGACTTCTTGCCATCCACTACACATAAACCAAGGCACTGAAGATGAGCTCTGGACCCTCTTTATTCATAACTTTACCAATGTGACCAAACTGAGTTTTCCTTCATTGCTTTGTCTTCTTAGTTGGCCAACTGAGGACAGGCTACAGCTAGGTAGAGACCATTGCTGGTACCCAGGCTCTGACCTCAGGTAACAACATTATCGGAATATGAATTTAGCCACCTAAGATGGTAAATATGCCCTCATTCCACCTTACCCATTTATCCTTTGTGTTCCAAGAAAGCAGGGATTGGAACAGACAAAGGTGAATTCTTGCTGACAAAAATTCTCATGCGTTCTTAGGAGAGTCCCTGGGCCTTGTGTCTTTTATTCAATCGTTTTGATTTTGAGATTACAATGGAAAATTTGCAACTAATACCTTAAAGCATGTCTTTGTGGCACTGTGCCCAAGCCCCACTATTAGGAGATTTTTATCAGTGTGTAAAGGCCTAATCCAAGGAGACCACAGGTGCTGTTTCTGCTGTTCTGAGAGAGTTTTCAGTCTTCTGGGATTGAATGCTCCTAATGCAAATGTGAATTGAGATGTAAGCTTGCAGAGCCTGCCCGACTTAGGTTGACTTCTGCCATATCAGTTGACTGCTTTCCCTTGGCTCTCTCTTGACAGAGGCAGGGAATCCCCGGGTGTGTCAAAGAATTGATACATTCAGAAGAGAAAAGGCTTTAAAAGGGCTAATTTAAGGGAGCCCGTTACAACTGAATAATTGATGCCAGCAGCTGCTAAAAAAAAAAAAAAAAAAAAAAAAAAAAAAAA
>NC_034592.1:108984799-108994894 GCF_900095145.1 Mus pahari
TTTTGGTTTTGGTTTTTCGAGACAGGGTTTCTCTGTGTAACCTTGGCTGTCCTGGAACTCACTCTGTAGACAAGGCTGGCCTCGAACTCAGAAATCTACCTGCCTCTGCCTCCCGAGTGCTGAGATTAAAGGGATGTGCCACCATGCCAGACTTCAAGAGCTCTTTCTATAGGGGCATTATAACAGCAGGATTAGCTAATCTCCAGGAGCCAGGGAAGATTTCTCAGAGAGAGGAAAGTTGGGAGTGCGATGTGGGGGTGGGATATTGTCAGGAAAGAAAGGCAAGCCATGAAGGTTGTAATAGGGGTTCCCAGACAGTGGGCACAGCTAAGAGCAAAAGAAAGAGTATTCTACCACACCAAGGACTGCAGTGAGAGACTACAGTCTGCAGGTATGTCGGGGAGTATCAGCAGAGATTATAATGCCCTCATTTCCTGATGAGCCGTCTGAGTCAGTCCTGGAGTGTGGAAGGTGAGTTTTCTGATGTCTTTTATTCTCCGGACCCAGAACCGTGAGGAACCACAGTGAAGCTTTCTGAACACATGCTGAAGGTTTGATTATATCTGCCAAATTTCAGCCAACCCTAGCTTAAACGTGATCCCAATTTCTCTTCATCCTTCTGTGAGATTCCAAACTCCATTTCCTCCCAACCTACTTCTTAGACCCAAATAAATAAAAGCTAAAAATACAGCAAAGGTCATGAATCGCCAATGAGACGGAAAAGCAGTGACTCACAGAAGGGAATCTGCTCCTCAGGAGAGATTTGCTGCATGTCCTTTGCTCTGAAAGGTTAGGCAAGAAGCCAGCACCATGCTCTTCAGATACCCAGTGTGATTCTCAGGCCCACTACCGGGACTCGAAGCTTGCCAGGCCCAGATGCAAAGGGCTGGCACCTTGTGCGGCCCATGATAGAGGCAGGCACAGAGGCAGGTGCCAACAAGGATGCTAAAGGGTGTAGACAAAGAAATGGGGCGACTATTGTTCAGCATGTCCGTTGTGTTAATTTTCCTTTTTGTTCCTTTTGGCCATGGCCTCAATACTGTTGTTTCTGCTGCCAAGGCAACACCATAACTCAGTTAATCATTCCAATGGCTTAATGAATGACCTAGCAATTATATTCTGTATACTTGTTTAATTAAATTGGGATGTGATAAACCTAATTATGATGTATGTGTATGATCTCTCCTGACAACCTATAATCCACTTAAAGTGGAACATCTTTTTATATGACATTATTTCTCAATTCTGAGTCCTTGAAAAAAACATTAAATTATGCCCTCTATCCACAAATCTGATTCAGCCTTGAGAAGCAAGGGCCTAGAATGTGTGTTCACATTGAACGACGCTATAAAACAAAAACAAAAACAAAACAACAACAGCAACAAAACCTGTGTGCTCACAAAGGAACATCTGGTAGTGCGTGCCCAAGGCAAAGGACCATCTGGACTGCCAGCAACTTCCTCTATCTCCTCAATTCCCCTTTCCTACCGAGAAGTGGCTGTACCCTTGGCCTTCGAGAGCTGTCCACCTATAAAATATCCCTCCTGCCCTCGAATTCATATTGAGCCCTGCTATCAGTAAAAGTCTGAAGCCTTGGCAGGCAGTAGATAGAGCTAAGTTACACTGTTGCCTGATGATGTGTGCTTCTAATCCCAGCAATCAAGAGTTCCAGGCTAGCCTTCTTCACAGAGACTCTATCTCAAAACAAAACAAAACAAAATCACATCAAAACAACAACAACAAAAACCTGTGGCTGCCACATAGTTAAGTGTCCCAAGAGACAATTGGGAAAAGCCAAATCATTCATCTGTTGCGGGGTTTAGTGAGATATGGTGTCTCGAGCAGAGGAGGATCCTGCTATTTCACTTTCCCGTGCCTCATGACCTTCAAGAACCACACTGTCTACCCTCCAAGTTCAAGTCCTGAAGTTCAATGCTGAGACCAAGCCTTGTGCTAGTAGGTCTCCTAGGCGGGGCCCCAGGACCTCACCTCCCCACACACATACCTGCTTAATCACACTCCCCTTTCAGTGACACTTGAGCATGTGGCAGCCACAGGTTTTTGTTTTGTTTTGTTTTTGTTTTCTTTTGGTTTTTGGTTTTGTTTTGTTTTTATTTGATTTTGTTTTTGTTATTGTTGCTGGGGTTTGCTCCATTTTGAGACAGAGTCTCTGTGTCTTCAGCTTAGATGATTTCTCTGAAAAAGAAATAGCCAGTAGGCCTTCATAGAGCTGCATCCCAGGTGTTTACCATCCGCCACTGTGTTTCTTTTTAAATGAAACACAGGCATTCTTAGTGGAATCTGATTCTGATGGTAGGCTGAAGGGAAGCCCAGACTTGGCGGAAACTCGGAAACTCAGAGATCATTCATTCCGACAAAATAATCATGGCACATATAAGCAAAGTAGGGGCAGAGAAAAGCTCCCTAATACATGAGGGTTTTGTTTTGTTTTGTTTTGTTTTGTTTTGTAGGAATCCGTATTTCGGTGAAATAAAAGATAAACTAAAACGAAGAGTAGTTTTAAGAGTAGTATACAGACTGGAGCATGCGCAATGGCAACATTGACAGACACTGGAAAGAGGAGAGAGTATGGTACCGTTCACATCCCTGGGGAGGGAGGTCGGGGGAGGTGAGGAGGATAGTGGGGGGGGGGAGGAGGTGAGGAGGATAGCGGGGAGAGTGGAAACATTCACAAAGCTTGCAAGGCTGAATTCAGAGAAATCATCTTTAATAATGAGTCAGATCTAAGTGCCTGGATCAGCTTTCGGAGCGGGAAATGACACCCACTGTTTCTGTATGTCTGGGTAGCATTGGGGGAATCTTACATCATCTTATGAGTAGGACTGAGCCTCTGGGTGTGTAAGTCACAAAGCTGCTATGGAGTATGGCACCAAGCCTTCAACAACCGCAGAGCTGCTTGGGGAGCAGACCAAAGGCTCGCTGTGATTGCACTTCTTGCCAGTCAGTATGTAAAAGTAGACAGTCTTGTGCCTGAGAAGACTCAGCACACAAAGAGGCTAGAAGCCAGGTTTGCTGATCTGAGTTCAATGTCCAGGAGGACCCACATGATAGAAGGAGAAAGTGATTCTCCTCTAACCCCAACACACAGGGGAGGGTGCATGAGCACACACAACACACACACCTGAACACATGTGCACACCTGCACACACACACACACTAAATAAATTAACAAATGTGATTTAAAATAATTAAGCGAAACCCCACTTCTAGTCATAAACCCTTTGTGCTTCTGCAGCAGGAAGTGACCTGAACAAGGCTACCATCCTTGGGATCTAACTGAGCATGGAACTTTGTCCGGTTGTTCATGTACTACACACAGAGTTCCTAATGAGTCCACGCAACGACTGTGATGCAGACATAAATAACGCCCTCTATGAGATAGATACCTTCAGAATGAATCTCAAATAGGACCTTAGATTCAATTTACATTTTTTGGCTTGTACTCCTTAGAGGGAGGAAAAAAAAAACAAACAAACAAATAGCATTTTTTAGCTGAGGAGAAAGAAAGGTTACAAGGAAGTTCTCTGTCTCCTTTTGGTTGGTTAGTTAAAATTGTTTTTGTTTTGTTTGTTGTTTAGTGGTTTCTGTTTGTGTTTTGCTTCGTCTTTATTGTCCTTTATGAAACAGAATCACTACATAGCCATGATTGACTTGGAGCTCCCTAGGTAGACCAGGCTGGCCTTGAACTCACAAATAGCCACTCGCCTTGCCTTCCAAGTGCTGGGATTAAAGTGTTGCCACTTCCCATCTCTTTAAAAGCCCCTTAGGGTGAGGTGGACCCTTACTGGTTGAGGAATATGTTTGTAGAATCATAATTCAGTGTAAGTAATCAATAGCACAGATGTGAGATAGCTGATCTTTAGTGACATTTTGTGATATCACCCAGGAAATATGCCCTGGGCTTTGTCTGTGAGGCTGTTGGCAAAGAGCTTAGCTGTGAGGGTGCCCATCTGCAACTCAGGCAACAGCACTCCAGGGGCTGGAGGCCAGGACTCCATACAGAGGCAGAAGAAGGAAGTGAACTGAGTCCATCTCCTTCCTAACCTTGAACACAGTGTGACCGGATGCTGCGTGCCCCTTCCACTCTGCCTCCTGCCACAATGGACCATCCTCCTTTTTTAATGGTAGGCTCAAGTAAGCCCTGCTTCTCTTAAGTCACTTATGTGGGGCATTTTGTCACAGCAATGAAAAGAATAAGTACAACAAAAGGAATGACCACGCTCAACCCAGGGCCCGAGCATGTCAGGGAGTCTTGCAGAATAAAGAGCCCATCTCAAACTTGACTCTTGTGGAAGTCGGGCAGTTTCTCTCCTCCCCCAGACACATACACCCCAAACCTATAGCTAGGACCCCCTGACTAATAGCATTCGTGAATAAATCAATGGGAACCAGGAGAAGTAGGCAACAGCCTGCTGGGTGTAAGCCAGGTGGTCCTGTAACCTCCAAAGATGGCTCCTTCAGGGAATCGCTTCCTCTAGCATTCTTCTGAAATATCCTATCTTCCAGAAAGTCCTCTGACCCTCCCACTGAAGAATTGAGCCAGACAAATCAGCATGACTAAAAGATGACCCTTGCTGGCAATCTTTCTGAGTGTTTGGTAAGAGCATCTGAAATCTATCTGCTTAGCAAATTTTCAGTATCCAATACGAAATTACTAACTTTAGCCCCATGCTGACTGCTAGAGCTTTAGACCTAGCGATCATGCTCACCCCCAAGTTCGTATCCTTTGATATATACCTCCTCATCTCCAGCCTTCCTCACCCAGGAACCCACTGTTCTACTCCTCCTGCTGTGTTCTCAGTGTGTGTGTGTGTGTGTGTGTGTGTGTGTGTGTGTGCGTGTGTGTGGTGCTAGTGATCAGACCTAGGGCTCTGTGTGTACTAAGCAAGCACTCCACCGTCGCACTGCATACACAGGCCTATATTCAACATTTTTGGAATTCCACATAAGAAGTGTACCCCAATGTACCCCCATATGTATCCAACTTCAAAACAGCCATTTTCCAGCTTCCTCTCTTGAAACCAGGGAGACAAATGCAGGAGGATGGCAATTTTTAAAAGGGGGCCTAACTCAGCCAGCAGGTGGGGCATTTTGCCTTTAACCTTTTTTTTTTTTTTTTTTTTTTTTGTCTTCTCACTAGAAACTGAATGAATGAATGAATGTGTGTGTGCAAGTGCACGCACATGCGCACGCACATGCTTGCTCTGCCTTTTGACTTATAGTTGACTTTATTTAATCCCATTTTCAATATACAAGCAGAAAGCTCATTGATTAAAGGTGTGTGCTAAGACTGTGCCACATCACAATTAAAAAACATGTTTTTCCAGTAAATAACACAATCTATCCTGCAACATCTAGTGAAGAAGTGGT
The DNA here is from genome assembly GCF_900095145.1 of Mus pahari. NCBI lineage: Eukaryota > Metazoa > Chordata > Mammalia > Rodentia > Muridae > Mus > Mus pahari. The sequence goes on from NC_034592.1 coordinate 108,990,191, forward strand.
CTTCCCCAGAGATGAGCACTTTAAATGATTATCCAACCTCAAATGGTCAGTCCTAAAATATATGTACATATGAGCGATACAAAAAAAAATCCTTTAGCAAAACCCAATTTGCTTGTCCTTGTCTGTTTGCCAAACCCCAAGCTGCTTTACCCCATAATGTGGATGTACGTTAGCTCATCTTTGACCCCAGCACTCCAGCTGTTGACACAGGCCTCGGGCTCCTAATGAAAGAGATGTTGTCTCATTTGTCTAGCAAAAGAAGGGTGACAACGACATTAGCTTTTCTAGTTTTTTTGTCTGCTCTGAGTTTTTCATTATGGTGTCTCTCTGGAATGTCAAAGGTAGCTGGGAGGGTGTTCTATTGGCCAAGCTTAGGCTAAGAGTTGTAGGTCTAGGATAATCAGTTCTATCATAGAAAGACTCTACTGTCACATAATCTTGCCTTTTAAGAACTGTCAAGCCTCTAGTGAGAACGCTCTTTAGAGAACTCTCTGGAAAAGGGAGACTGAGAGGAGCTGGAACCCTCCGCTACCTTCTGCAGAGCACAGATTGAGAGGCATCTGGTACCAGTGAAGCCAGGAGAGTGATGGATTTCATCAAGACAGAGGTTTCCTCATTTGCTTTGTTAGAAAATGTTTGCAGGTAGACGGAGCAAGCAACCAGTTAATAGGAAGTGAACACAGGACTATGAAAACAAAAATATAAAGAGTAAGAGGGAGTCAGGAAGATTGACAGAAAGACGCACAGGAAGTAGAAGGGAGGGACATTCACTTTGAAGGAGGATTTTTTGAGAAGGGATAAGAGAGAGGCATTCTGGGTAGGACGTTATCCGAAGAGGAAGGTCAGCTGGGCGCTTCCTCTGCCTCTCTCAGCTAGCAGGCAGGCTTTCACTCAGCATCTGGTTCCCAAGTCTTCATTGCTAAACATCAAATGATTGAGATAAAAATACAAAACCAAGAACTAGAGGGTATCACTAATTGCTAACGCTGTCCTGCCTGAGAGAGATATTTTCTCCAAATGACAAATACTGCTGAGTGTAGCTAACCTTTGCTACTTCGAGGTTCTTTTTCCCACCCTTTATCCCCCTGGCTTCACCCTATATCACTAGATAGGGGAGGGGGAAGAGGAGAGGAGAGGAGAGGAGAGGAGAGGAGAGAGAGAGAGAGAGAGAGAGAGAGAGAGAGAGAGAGAGAGAGAGAGAGAGAAATTCCTGAATCTTTTTCCCCCTTTTGTTTCTTCTTTGAGAATAACTACTAAAAACAACCACAACCAACATCCCTGAACAACCAACAACCACCCACCACACCTACAGGGGCCCTAGCATTTATGTACCCCAGAAAAGTTTCCAGAATTCCAAACATCACACAGTCGCAGAAACTGTCTGAAGCTGGCAAAACCACGCCTCTGCTGGAGCAAGAGGCAAACCATAGTCGGCTGCTATGGACAGCCCCATATCCCACACCTGGAATTAAAACAAAAATACATTCTTATAATATTTCTATTATTTTAAGGAAACCAACATTGCAGAATTCTTTCTACAGTTGAGAACAAATTACATCTTAGCCAAATTTTGTAGTGTTTACAAAATTCTATGGAGATGTAAAAGGTATCCAGAAGATGCAAGACTATCATTCAGAAAAGCAAAGAATCACCCAGTGGTAGTGGTGAACACTTTTAATCCCAGCACTCATGAGGCAGAGGCAGGAGGATCTCTGAGTTCAAGGCCAACCTGGTCTACAGCATGCAGTCCAGGACAGCCAGGACTACACAGAGAAACCCTGTCTGGAAAAAAAAAACAAAAACAAAATAAATAAAAATAATGTGGTGATAATAAAGAAAAACATAAATCAAGTCATCTTCTCTTAGTTTGTACAGGGAAAGAAGTAAGGGTGAGTTTATTTACAGCTCCCAAACAAAGGAGCGGGCCCTTGGTGAGCTGTAGATCACAACTATGGGTCACCACACGTCATGACAAAACTGCCAGGTAAGCCATGTTGACAAATCATGGGACAGAATTGCTGACATGTAACATGAGCCACTAGAATAAATTCTCTGATGGGGCTGGCTTTGACCACCTCTTGCATCAAGCAGGGTATTGGTGTGTTTACACCTACACAGAAATGTGTCACGAGACCTGTGTCTTCGGCTGTGAACTGTGGGATCACTGGGAATCTTCTATGTCTGGGCCACATCTTCATTTATCAGTCCCTATATAATCTACAGAGACATTGTCCACACTGATAAAGTGTGAATGTTGAATTTAATCTTTTTAAAGTCACTCTGTGAAAATAGGTAAGGGGCTGGAGAGATGGCTTAGCAATTAAGAGCACTGACTGCTCTTCCAAAGGTCCTGAGTTCAATTCCCAGCAACCACATGGTGGCTCACAACCACCTGTAATGGGATCCAATGTCTTCTTGTTTGAAGAGAGCAACAGAGTACGCATATAAATAAAATAAATATGTTTTTAAAAAAGAAAATAGGCCAAAAGCTTGGTAAAAACTACTTTGTGGTGGCAAGGTATCTTCAAAAATAATGCTAAGTTAGGGGTAGCTAAGACCATTCCAAAATATAATAGAATATGAAGTGAGCTCTGCCCTCATCTGCTTTGAAGGTGTCTGCAGAGCTTCTTCACTTTAGAGGAATAAGAAGTATAACGAAGACACAATGCTGAGGGCAGAATTTGCTCAAAGAGAAAGAAGAGCATGATGAATCAGGGCACCTCAAGGGTATCACAGAAGAGGCCTTCTATCATGCAGCACTGAGAGGCACTCTGGGCCTTTACCACGTTGAAACCACCTACAATCACTGCATTGAACAGGTCAGCTGTCAGGTAAAGACGGCTGCCCAAGTCGCCTGATCTGCAGAGCACACCCAGGCAGATGTTCACCTCTGCCTGTTCCTGGTTACCTCCGTCCCAGCTGGGCGACGCTGCCACTCCCAGTTCAACTTGTCTGAAATAGAACCTCCCTCCTGATGCTTCGTCTCCTGCTAGGCTTCCCATGTCTTTCTCGGGCATCTCCTCCGCCCCAGTGTATGTCCTGTGCCTTATTTGCAGGTGTGACTCTGTACATTAGAGATCAAAAAGACTCCAGCAGGAGACCCTGGGGTAAACACGGCTCCTCAGAGAAGCAGGATACACAATCACTAACAAAGCCAGCAGCCTCCCCTACACTACAAGTTCAAAAACACTCTTCACAGAAACAGAAAAAAATATCTTAAAATTCCTGTGGAACCAAGAGGTGTCTGGGACAACTGGAGCAATTCTGAGCAAAAAGAATGATGCTGGGGGCTGGCTGGGCAGTGGTGGCGCACACGCCTTTGATCCCAGCACTCGGGAGGCAGAGGCAGGCAGATCTCTGAGTTCAAGGCCAGCCTAGTCTACAGTGTGAGTTCCAGGACAGCCAAGGCTATACAGAGAAACCCTGCCTCAGAAGAAAAAAAAATGATGCTGGAGGTGTCACCATAGTTGATTTTATAGTTCATATATCAGAACTATTAGAATAAAAATAGTTCAGTAATCGTACAAAAGCAGCCGTGTAAATCAGTGGAGTAGAAGTTCCAGATATAAACCCTCACAGCTATAGCCACCTAATTTTGACAAAGATGCCAAAAATATACATTGGAGAAATGACAGGTTCTTCAACAAACAGATCCATATCTCTCACTCCACACAAAAGCAAAGACCTTCATGCAAGACCCAAAACCCTGGATCTGCCAAACAGGAAAACACTTCAAGATGTAGGCATAGGCAAGGGCTTTCTGAACAGTCCTCCTAGCCCTTCAGGAAATAATGCTGACAATTGACAGATGGGATCCAGTGAGACACAAAAGCTTTGGCTCCGCAGAGCAAACAGTTAACTGAGTGAAGAGACAGCGTATTGGATGAACAAAAGCCTTCGCTATAGGCACATGTTACAGGAGACTAATAACTGGAATATAGACACAAACTAAGAAAGCAAAACAAGAGCTCAACAATAAGAGCTTACGCAGTAGGTCTCCAAAGATGGAACACAACCAGCCCAGAAACACAGGAAGAGAACATTCAACCTCACTGGCCTTCAGAGAAAACGCAGACTACGTTTACAGCCCATCTCACTCAGTCAGAATGGCCGTCATGAAGCAAACAACAAACGCTGGTGAGGATGCAAAGGAAAGGGAGCCGTTATACACTGGGGTTCTGAATGTGACCAGCCTCTGTGGAAATCAGCATGGAGCCTCCACCAAAACCTAAACTTAGATCTTACATATGGCCCGGGGACACCACTCCTGGGGTTTCACCGAAGGACTCCACTCCAAGTCAGCACATCAGAGACACTCGCACTTCACGTTTACTGTAGCATAGAGTACAACAGCCAAGTTAGGGAACCAACCTGGGTGCCCATCGGCAGAGGTATGGGCAAGGAAATGGGCTGTGTCTGCAGGCGTGCATGCATGCAGGCCTGTGAAGACCAAGGTCAAGGTCAAGGTCCTCCTCTCTTGTTCTCCCCCTTATTTTTTGAGACAGCTTCTTTCACTGAACCTAAAATGCACTGATTGGCTAGGATAGCTGACCAACCAGCCTGAGGAATTCACCTGTTTCCCTACTCCCCAACACACACATACACACATACACACACACACACACACACACACACACACACACACACACACGTACACTGGGGTTATATATGTGTGCTACCACACCCAGCTTTTTACACAAATTC
>NC_034592.1:108995389-108998383 GCF_900095145.1 Mus pahari
CACTTTGTAGACCAGGCTGGCCTCGAACTCAGAAATCCGCCTGCCTCTGCCTCCCGAGTGCTGGGATTAAAGGCGTGCGCCACCACGCCCGGCTAATGTTATCTTTATAGCACATGATCTTCAAGGTTTTTGCTCTATGCCCTGTCTTCCCCTTAGCGTGAGGGAATCTCCAACCTCAGAGTAGGTTTGTGGCCTGTAATTTAGTTGTCAAAGCTACAACTGCACTTCCCAGTGAAAATGCCAGTCTCAGTAGTGGCAGGACATGAGACTTAGCAGACTGTCTTAGTCACTGTTTTATTTCTGCGAAGATATACCATGACCCAGGCAACTCAGGGCTAGTCCGTTATCACCATGGTGGGGGCATAGTGGGGAGCATGGCAGCAAGGATGCCATGGAGTAATAGCTACATCCAGAGACAGAGACAGAGAGAAAGAGAAAAAGAGACTGGGCCTGGGAAGAGCCTGCCAAGGACACACCTATTCCAAAAAAGCCATGACTATATGAGCCTATAGGGGCCACTCATATTCAAACAAACTACCACATACACAGCAGCCTAGCCTCTAAATGCCCAAGTGTGCCTGAGCTCTGGTAAAATCTGCTGCTAGTGTGCGCGTACTTGATCTCGCTGAAAGTGCGCTTGATCCCTTAAAAGTTGGGAGTAGGAGGTAGAGTGCGGAGGGATGTGGTTCAGAAAATGTGTGGGTTTGAGAGAGGGGAGAGAAGGAAGAACATGAGACCCAACTCGGGCCACAGCTTCTAGGAATCCCTCGGTTATTCCTCCCATCACTATTAGCTCCAGACCTACATCTAGACGCACGTTCTTACGATGACTCAGCACTATTGGCAGGTTAGGCCTCACGCTTGTCATGGGCGCTGTCTGTCCACTGAGAGATGTTTGGCTGCAGCTAAACTAAAGCCAGAGGCACTCCCTCCGTCTCGGTAATAACCAAAACCATCTCCAGGTATTGCCAAATGACCTGAGAGGCAAAATCACCTGACTGTGACCCACAGTCAACCCAGACAGCACTTTCCAGTTTTAAGTGCATAAGAATTCTATAGAGGGCTGAACACAAAAGGCAGGTTTCTGGGCCCCCACCTCAGTTCTTCTGGTCCAGGATGTAGGCTAGAAATCTACATTTTTAACAGATGTAGAGGCTCCTTGGAAATTTTATGGGGCTAACACAATGAAGAGTCAGTAAGATAAACAGATAAGCAAATGTCTTCACAGTGCAGAAGGCTTTCGCTCTACTGCTGTGGGATCAGAGCAGAGAGTGGGAGAAATTAGGTTACACTAGGGCTAAGGGAAGGGACAAGGTCAGGCACCAAGTCAAATTTAGTCTCTCTCTCTCTCTCTCACACACACACACACACACACACACACACACACACACACAGCCTCTAATACACCTACGTATACCTAGACCTTTGAATGTCCACCCTTCCCCGTGACAAGACAAGTTTTGTACAAAGCTGTTTTACATTCTTTTCTCATCTCAGCCTGTCCTTAACCACATGAGAAAGTTTTATCAAGTTTAAGTAAAATGTATTTAAACGTTTTATTGCTCCCAAACAACTGATGTACAAAGTAACTTCTACCACACGACTCCCTTGGGAATATGGACAACCCGTTCCAGAATCCTGCTGCATCTGTAGGAGAGAAAAGGCTGTTCCCACGGAGGAGGCAGGATCCCTCCCTCAGGTCTGTCCCCAAGAACTCTTTGTCTCACTACATAAAAGAAAGAAGCCTCATGATGTTCACTCCAAAAGGTGTCTCAGCTTGTCTATCAGGTTTTCTCATTTGGAAAATGAAAGATAAAGGGGGTTGGAGATTTCTTCACACCACCATGCTACAGGCAGATGTATAAACCTAGCCACCTTTGGGTGCAGACAGCCAATGGGGGTGAGTGGGACTAGGTGGAAGGGGTGTAGAGCCTCCTTGACCCCTAAGTGATGTGCAATATACAGGTATTCTCCTGCTGAATACATTGTGTTTTGGGAACCACAGTTGGTTTGTCCTTGTAACATTGTGTTGAGTGGAAGTCCTGCACACAGGAGGGATTCACAGAGAGGTTATTGGAGAGGTAAGAAGTTAGCCTCTCTCTCACACATTTTCGCCAGGATGTCATCTACCACCTTACAATAAAGTCGAGGGACCCTCCCCTGAGACCAAGCAGATGGGGTGTCCAGTCCTGGACTTGAGCCTCCAAAGGTGTGACTTGAGTCAACCTCTTTTTTTTTTTTTTTTTTTTTAATAAACTATCCCTCCATTGGATAATTGTTACAGCAATGGCAAGCATGCTAATACAGGCTCCCTGCCACTCTTCCATGTTCTCTTTTACTATCTTACTACTATTTAAAGACAAATCTCCTATAAGAAAAAAAAAATGTTTTCATTTTGATGTGCCACCTAACGGGGCACATTTAACAGAAGGAATTAGGAAGCAGGAGCCGAGGTTAGGAAAGAAGAGTGTTACCCAGTTGTGTGGACTCCAGAACTAAGGAGATGCACGCTTTGTGGCAAGATGACACTCACAGCTGAGCCTCCACTTGCTCGGGCCTGTCTGAGCTCGTAACTGCTTTGCGCTACTGTCCAGTGGTGTGAAAGAACTGGAGAAGCCAAGGGATTTGCGAGCATCAAAAGAGAAAGCACTTCACATAAGCAATGTCCTGCTCCCCCAACCCCTCTCCCTCCACCCCACCCTCGCTCTTACACCCACCTTGTCTGCCTCTATGGTGACAGCCAGCTAAGGGCCATACAGTAAGAGACAAGGATCACCCAGTGTGTCCCTTAGGCCATTCCTACTACTGGAGACCAAGAAGCTACAAATAATGTCCTCCAGGAAGCTCTAATAACAGAGATCCTGATGACAGAGATTCATACAAAGGGAGCCCTGGACTCAAATTCTAAGGCCGCATTTGGTTCCAATTTCTGGTTCTAAACAAGGGCAAATAAAGCCCCTCATCAGTGTGTGTGTGTGTGTGTGTGTGTGTGTG
>NC_034592.1:108998635-109069808 GCF_900095145.1 Mus pahari
CCCTTTGTGTAACTGGGAGATGGGAGCACTACCCTTTGTGTAACTCCTAGTCCTAGGCACTCCCACAAAGACAGAACCATAAATTCACATGTTGTATGGTAGACTATCTCCAGTTCAGACAACGAAGATTCAGAATGGTAGCTTATTGGCTCATGAACCAGATACATCCTTAGACAGGGAACATTTTGGGGAAGGAGCAGGCTGAACTCCTTGTGTGTATGTTGCAGGAGGAAATTATATTTACAAAGGACAGGAAGAAACCCCTCAACCCATGCATGGCTGCTAAACCCAAGAAGGCCCGTGTGAACAGATATATAATCAGGAAGAGGTCCTCCATTTGGAGCAGGCTTTAAGCCAGCTATTCCTGCCCGTGTCGGAGAGGATTTGGTCATGGGCACCAGAAAAACATCACGAACTATTGGCACCCATCAGAAGCTGTAAGAGGCAAGGAAGGATTACCCTCACTGACCTTCAGAGCTGGCCCTCCTAATGTTTTCACTTGGGGCTTTCTGACTCATTTTTTAAAATTTATTTGTTTTTATTTTACATGTATTTATGTTTTATCTGTATGTGCACCTATGGAAAGGTGTTAGATCCATGGAGTTACAGACAGTTGTGAGCTACTATGTGGGTGTTGGAAATTGAGCATGGCTCCTCTAGAAGAGCAGTCTGTGCTCTTAACCTCTGAGCCATCTCTCCAGTCCCCCTTCTTGATCCCTTAACTCTAGTAAAGTCCTGTTGCATTAACCACCCAGTTTGTGGCACTTGCCAGAGGAGCCCTGGAATGCCAGACTGGGACAATACTTAGGAGAGGCTGGGCTAAGTGAGTAGTCTATAGTCGTGCAGATATGCAGCCTGGCCAGATATATGAACTGATCCTGGGAGAGAGCTCTCCTGCATAGCATGGTCCTTCATCTACCTTGCTCCATCAGAAAGCTTCTAGGCAATATGTCTTGGGGTAGGAAGCTAATGAAGGACTCAGAGATGTGAGATGTGTCTTACAGCCAAGACAAAAGTCACTATTTCACACTATGCAGTGAACTTCACCTACTCCAGTACTTTACCCAGACTAGTTGTCTCATTCCCAGTTTGGCATCTCACAAAGAATAGGTTGTTAGGCCACCTCTCCTGAGAAACTGCCAAGAGAATCAAAATCCGAGCTTAAACAAATGTTCCTTAAAAAAAAATAAGCATTTAGGAACCATAAAAAAAAAAAAAAAAAAAAACAAATGTTCCTTAAAAAAAAATAAGCATTTAGGAACCATAAAAAAAAAAAAAAAAAGTGTTGATAGCATTACTAATTCTACATCGTAAGATCACAAGAAGAATCACTTTTTACATTGCTTAAGCCAAAGCCAACTCTAACTTAGGGTAGTTGGAAAACGGAGTCTCTGTTGCAATGAATGAAGAATCACAATGTTGATTCTGACCCCAAGAATCCAGCCCTCTGCACCCAAGTGACCACCTCTCCGTTGACTCTGCTGTGACATCTCCAAGGCATCACTAGCATTTGAAACAGGGACAGGATCATTTCTGATGCTTAGGGTTAGTCTATTTCATTGATCAACATCCAGCTTCTACAACGGATCCTGTAGTGTGATTGGTTCATAGTATGTGGAGATCGGACACATGAGTACCTGGGAGTAGACAGCAATGGTCACATATGTAGAAATGAGGAGTTGCGCGGGGGCTCCTTTACCTAAGTCCTCACTGGCCCATGCTCACTTCCCATTAGGACATTGCTCGACCCCCGCCTGACCTGATCTATCGCCCCACCCAGGCTTCGCACCTCTGTGTGCTTGTCCCTATAGACAAGAGCACTGCACACCCATGCTGTGTCTTCCTCAGTACAATATTTTTCAATGAAAATTAAGAGACTGGTTCTTCATTTTTAAAAATTGGTTCACATCCCAGTAGGATTCTCAAGGACATAATGACAGCCAGGGTGGGGCCCTGTGGGAAGAGAGCTAAGAATGGTATGTAGGAGACAGGAGTCCAGATAACTTTTGAGTTGAAAAATTACTCCTCTTGGATTCCTCCGAGACATTTTAACTTGATAGCATGACAAATGAAACCCTTTTGTCTTTCAAGTTAGGATCTATAAATATTAAGATATTTTAGATTTTGTGAGAAAGGCAGCTAAAACCAGAGATGCACATCACAATATCATAGCAAAATTGTGAGTTCATTTGGGTTAATGGGGTCAGCATTTCTCCTGGAGTAAGTTATTACCACTGTGAGAAGACAGCTGGTGTCTTCATTAAAAACCCAGAAACACTGGTAAGGGTCTGAGTGTGGACAGCCGACAGGGATACAGGACAGAGGAAAGGTGGGGCTGAAGGTAGGAAGCTGAAGGCGATAGGCAGGTGCCAAGAGCCCAGGTTTGGGAGTCACTCCAAACCGTAAAGGGTTGGCACCCTACAGCTTGACAAGTGTAATGCGCTTCTGGATTGTCCACAAACATGCGAGCCTGGTCTGTTGAGGGCAGGAGCTGGGCTCCGCACGCTTATCTTCCATAGAGGCAATGGGCATCCGTTTACCAAGTCTGCTCCAAGCCTGTTCTCTCTGCAATCCCTCCAGCATCCCCCAAGCCTTCCGTGAGCCTGATGCTGTCAGTGTGCAAAGCAATCACCCGCTCTTCCGCCTTCAGTTCTGACCTTTTAAGCTCATTCACTGCTGGGGCTGATGAGACCGCTTGCCTGTACACCAGCACCACTATGTAGCACTGCTGTTATCTGAGAAGTCACGTGCAAACTTACGAGTCCCCTTCCCAATTTACTCTGCTGACTCTGGCATCCTGGACTTAACTTTGGAAGTTTCTCTTCATTCTCTAGTCTTCGTCCCTAACTCAGCTACACCCTCCATGAAGAACAGCAAGCATTCTCACTGGCCTCGATTTCTTCCTGCTTCAGCACAAGTTAGATAAAGCATCAGACGGAGCTTTTAAAACCTACATTCACGATATGCCAGCAAACCTGTGAGGATCTTGCTCACCAGCGTTTACAGCCTCTTCATTTGGCCCTTGAAGAGCTTTGATGACCTCCCTTTCTTCCCTATTCTAATTTGTTCAGTCCCTGGGGACTGTGCTAGCCATCGCCTCCACCTCCCCATGCCCTCTCCAGGACAAACCCCAAACTTCCCCAAAGACCCCACAGTGCCTTTGATCCTACTTTTGCACCTGTCCTGAATCAACCTTCTACCGTGGATACACCTTCTCATAAATCTCAGAACCCAACTACACCCCCTCCCCTGCCCCAGATTCCCTGAGTTCTCTCACAGTATGCATCAATTGCTGAACATTGCTCTTGTGTCCTCTATCACACAAGCATGAGTTGAGATCTGGGCTCTAAAAGATAGACGCTAAGAAGCTGCTGCATCTCTCGTTCCTCAAGTCTTGGTTGGGCAAAGACAGACACAACAGCATGGAGGAGCCTGACTTTTAGACACAGTGCATGGATCAGGCCTACCTCCCACTGTGTGGGTGAGCGCTAAGGCCAGCTCCAGCTATAACACTCGGGACTTTGCTAAACTTTCAGAAGGGCTCGTTAGATGTCAAATTTAAAATAAATAAATTAATTAATTAAACCAAATCAAATCAATTTTATACCACACGTCTCAGTTGCCAGAGGTTGTCATCTTATCTGTCTCTAAGAGAAGCTATGTCTGCACCAACAGCTGCCTACGGGTTAGCAACGGCTCACACGCTTGGAGCAAAGTGGATCTGACTTTGGTATGTGCCAGATTCCTGTAGAAAATCTCTAAGGCCAACAACTCTCCCTTCGGTTGATCCAGCGGTATGTCTTGTAATCTAGAGCCCAGACAGGGCTAAGAGCTCTTCTAGAGCGAAGCCACTGCAGAGAGCAGAGCTGCCCTTCCTGTGAGTGGTCAGGGAGTAGGCCTTAAGGGACTTACTTACCCTCACGCAGTAGTTCAGACCGTTCCCCAACAGGTGCTGCAGAGGGGGCCCGTCTTGCTTGCTCCTGGGGCTTGGTTCTCCAGGGCCAGGCAGTGGGCAAGTATCAGGACGCAAAGAGGTGGGCCTGCGTCCCACCTGGTCCGGATCCGGGGCAGGTGCAGGCCCAGTCCTATTTAGACTGGTTTCCGGAGACGCTGGGCTGCTTGGAGTCTGATCCTGGGTCTCTTGGAGCTTCAACCGGGTCACCTGTTTCGTACCCAAGCAGAAGGTTTTCAGACTCAGAAAAGTGATGGGGTTGGCCAGCTTCATGCTTGCCATACGGGGAATCAAGGTGCACAGCGCCGTGGGGCTCTCCTGGCTGGACATGGTGGCATCCTCAGCCGGCAGGTGAGGGGCCAGGGCTGGGTAGGGAGGCGGCGATGAGCCCTTGTTTCCGACGGAGCCTCCGGGGCTCCCTTCGTCCAAAGACGTGATGGACTCGTTTCGAAAGCGGCTGTACTTGGTTCTGTGAAGCATCCCCAGGTGTCCTAAGAGTCCTACATACAGCGTGAGTCCTGCCTGACTGTCCTGGCTGCGTTCTCGCATAGCCTTGGCAGCGCTGAGACGAGGCACCGCAGCCTAAAGTGCCTCGCAGTCCAGTAGACCCACACCACAGTCACCTCTCACTTCTGCTCTGGCGGTCACCCGCCCGGGTCGCGGGCTGCTCAAGGATGACAGTCCAGGAGGACGCCTCCCCAGCTCTGATTACAGGCCCTTCCAGGCCCTGGCAGAGGCCCCCGGAGCGCGGGTGGGACGGGGGTGTCCTCGCCCCGGAGTCCCGTCCCCCAGGCTGGGGCAGCGGGTGCCACCACGCCTCTAGCCTTAGCAGAAATATTTACCCCCTTTCCCTCTGCTCACAGGAACTTTCAAACCTGCTCCCACGGGGCGGGGCAGGGACTAGCCCATTAACCCTTTATTTGTTCCCGTGACTGTTCATTTCAAAGGGAAAAATAAAAAAGCGCATAGAGTCAAAGGGCCTTCTGTATGGGCTGGGGTTATGACGGCTGCCCTCTCTCGGAGGATCTTGGTTCTGGGCCACCAGCCAGGAGTCCTAGCGACGGGCGCTGGTCCGCATTGTTCCTCCAGCTTGAGGTCCGGGCATCCTCGGTGCGGCTCGGGTCCGATCCCGGCCGGCCCACCCCTTCTCAGGGCGCCCTTCCCTCCCGGACCCTCCTGCAGGCTTTTTCAGGAGGATCCTGTGCGCAGCAGAAGGCTGAGTTGAGCGGATGATACCCAGGCTGTTGAAATTTTTATGAATGAACTTTGCCGAATGAATTTCCCTCGTTGTGTGAGAGCTAATAAATCTGTGAATGGAGCCGAGAATAGCTGTAATTGACTGACCCGTTTGGGGCGGCGCAGGGGTGTGGGTGTGGGGGGGGTGCTATTTGGTTTTCATCCAATCAGGCTGCAGTTTCATGAGTCATGCACCGTGAATATACTAACTAGTAGCCGGGAGAAACGAAGCCGGGTAGAGAAAAGGGAGGGTAATATCTGATGAATGGGTTAAAAGTAAAGGCAATCTTTGCTCCTGGATCGTCAGTATGCTGGGAATCAGAAGGTTAAAAATCGATTTCCTTTCTTGTTAAGATGGGGAGGGGCGAGAAAGGAGCTAGAAATTAGATATATTGTTCCATGGACATTAGGGCATATGTTACACAAACAACTCTTGTTCGAAACCTAGATTCATTTTTCTTAGAAACGTTATTTTTTTTTTTAATTGATTGCCGCCCCATCTTCTGTCTGGTACAATTTCCTGAGCCCATCAAAGGCCCCGGGAAGACAACCGTAAAGACTGAGCCCACAGGAAGCCAGAGCCCCAGCCCGGCAGAGGAAATGCAGGTTCATTCAGGAGCTGGGAAGAGCGAATTACTGAGACCTTGGGGTGGGGGTGGAGTGAGAGTCTCCGGGAGGAAGCAGCTGAGGTTGCGTTTCTCTGTGAGCCTTGGCTCCAGTACCTGAGACTATTCATGATTTCGAATACTAAGACAGCAGCCAAGAGAATCTGGGAAGAAGGCCACCTCACCTTCTCATTGACCACGGGCTCTCGAGTGCTCGGGACTTAGTCTGAACTCCGGGGCCATCCAAACACGGGTTTGAATGAAACCAGTGCAGGTGACTTGGAGACAAAGGCGCCTCGCAGCAGAGCTTCTTTTGTGCTTAGGCTCAGAATGGCTTTTCAGTATCCTGCCTGACAACTTTGTGAGCTTTTTCTATCCACTGGGAAGGCCTTTTGTGGCGTCCTATACCTTCTACCTTCCTTCCTGACTTTCTTTTTGCACCTCCACATTTGGCAAACACGAAAGGAATGGCTAAATCAGAACTCATACACCCGGAACCTAGGGAGACAGGGGGCGGGGGGGGGGGCGGTAAAACTGAAAGAATCCGCTGGTTCCTTTGACTGCTGCGCATGCTTCTCTTTCATCTCTGCCTTCTCCTCTGGGCCCCGCCTTACCGTATGCCACTACCTTGAGAGAAGTTCCTGTGAGTAGTAATGGCCTTGTCTGTGAGTGGCAGCTAATGAATGGCGTGAGGGGGCTTATGAAATAGCTACAGTCCCTGTAAAGCCTCCACACAATGCTCCAGAGAGTACCTGCCTCCCGGAGCATCCTGGACAGCATTTTTTTTTTTTTTTAAAGGCTGCCGGAGAGATGGCTCAGCCGTAAAAAACATGTACTGCTCTTGCAGAGGACCTGAGAGGGTTTGTGTCAAGCAGCACACAGTACCTCTAGCCCCTAAGATCTGATATCCTCTTCTGGACTCTATGGCCACCTGCAAACACACACACACACACACACACACACACACACACACACATTTAAAAATGGCACATACTTACACTTTCAAAATAATAAGATAAATTGTTAAAATAAATAAGCAAATTAAAGGCCATTGGAACCAGGCTGTCTCCATTGAAGTAGTGTTCCCAACTGCTAGGGTACACTATGTCATCTTAGGCAACCAAAAAGGAAGAGTAACACAAAGTAAGGGACACCAAGGAAGGAACACTGTCTCAAGAAGCTATTCCCAATGCTTGCCTGTGCCTGGGAAAGGTGGTGATGCTGATAACTCTAACAAGACCTCAGGATGCCGTTCTGTTAGGCCTGAGTGGCCTAGAAGGCCCTCTTAGGCAGCTCTGCATTGTGCTGACCAGACCAGTGTCATAGAGCACTCTGGGGGCTGCAGGCAGAGCTAGGTGGACCAGCAAGCATGATGCTGTGAGCCACTTCTCCGTCCTAGGAGCCTGGAAGACATTCATTTGCACCCGCTGAAAAACTGTCACTCTGTCCAGCAGCCCTGGAGATAGCTGGCTAAGAAGGTAAATGGGGACAAAAGGGCCACTATATCATCTCCCACTAGAAACAGAAACAAATACAACACTAAGTAATGGTCACTGGAGCTAGCCCGCCAGGTAGTACCCATGTGCCCAGTAGTATTAACAACTGTCTGCACTGTGGCATAAAATGTTAATGTTTGGTCTGTTGCTGTGGATTGTAATGCTAAATTCTGTACCAGAAGGTCTAGGCCTACAAGTGAATTCTCACATTTACATGCTTTGTTGTGCAAACCTTGTTCCTTGATTTAAAATGATTGGTTAGCCAGGCAGTTGTGACACACGTCTTTAATCCCAGTACTTGGGAGGCAGAGGCAGGTGGCTTTCGAGGTTAGCCTGGTCTACAGAGTGAGTTCTAGAACCAGGGCTACACAGAGAAACCCTGTCTCCAAAAACAAAAACAAAACCTACCAACCAACCAAACAAACAAAAAATGATTGGTTAAATAAAATTGGCTACAGCCAGTTACTGGAGGGGCTAGAGGTAGGTGGGTTTTGAGTTACCTGGTTGGGGATGTAGAAGGGAGACCAGGAAGAGAAGGAGAAAGAATGAGAGGAGAGGAGGAAGCTGCCATGAAGGGAGATGGATCGTGAGCACGTGACCAGGAGAAACAGCAAGTATCTGAGGTACACCCCTGGGGAGGTAGCCAGGCAAGCAGTTAGAAGAGCAGATTAGGGGTGACTCCCAGTAATTGTCAAAGCCAAATAAAACAACCATAGCCTGAGTCTCACTCATGTGTAAGCTAGTCTGGAATAAGTTTAAATTAGTTGTACTACAGTAAAGGAAAGTAAGATGTGCAGCCTGACCCCAGCTGGTGAGTGATAATGGCACCGGACAGATGGCTGCCGGACAGACAGCTGCTGGACCCACTGCCTCCTGATGACCAGAAGACCCACATCTAGATGCTGGCCCTTGTTGAGACCGCAGGCTCATTGCTCCCCGGTGGTGGCAAGGAGAGGTGGGTATTTCTTCTTACAGGTTCCAGTATTGTGGAGATGACTAACAGAGTCTGCTGCCATCCCGGACCAGCCAGAAAGTAACTGCCCTCCCACCTATTGCTTTCCTGCCTCTACTCTGCAAAGCCGCCAGAGACAAGGAAGTGTATTCAGCTCACCAAAGACTTCTTAGAAGCAGAGATACGGCCAGACTACGGGTTATGAGAAACCCTGATGGCCTGACCGCTGCCCACATGCACTGTGTATTTGGCAGCTCAGTGTAGGAAAAGGACCCTCAGCTGGGCTGGCTTAGTGACTGGCCTGTGATCCCAGCTACGCTGGAGACTGAGGCAGGAGGATACACGCTCAAGCATAGCCTGGACTAGAGTGAGTTCAAAGCTAGTAACTCAATAACTTTTTTTTAATTATTTATTTTATATATATGAGTATACACCGTAGCTGTACAGATGGTTGTGAGCCTTCATCTGGTTGTTGGGAATTGAATTTAGGACCTCTGCTCACTCTGGTCAACCCTGCTTGATCTGGCTCTGTAGCTGTCTTCAGACACACCAGACACACCAGAATCAGATCTCATTAGGGATGGTTGTGAGCCACCATGTGGTTCCCGGGATTTGAACTCAGGACCTTTGGAAGAGCAGTCAGTGCTCTTACTTGCCCCGTAACTCAATAACTTAAGAGAAGGAGATACATGATGTTTGCCTAGTGTGCATGAGGCCATGGGTTCAGTCCCTACTACCATTGGTGGGGGGAGAAAAGCCATTAATGTGGGAGTTAGGGAGCCAGGGTTGGGGGTGGGGATGGGCTCTTCAGTAAGCTGTTCCATTTTCTTATCTATAAGATGGGCACCATAGGGCTGGGGTATGTGGTAGGCTCGTTCTCCAGACCAGGTTCTAAAGTAAGTGCTTCACAACTGCACCTGTGAACAATGTTAGGGTGCCTTGGCTAAGCCACTATATCAATGAGAGGCAGGGCCTGTGTGATGGGACAGGCCTTTGACCACCACGGCATCATCCAGTAGACACAGAAACCTGTCTCTGTGTTCCCTAAGTGCTCGCTCATTCTCACCAGAAGAGGGCATCAGATCTCATTATGGGTGGTTGTGAGCTACCATGTGGTTGCTGGAATTTGAACTCAGGACCTTCGGAAGAGCAGTCAGTCAGTGCTCCTACCCACTGAGCCATATCACCAGTCTACAAGTACTCTTAATTGTTGCTCCTTAGCTCTAGATTTATTTAATAAAAGGCATCAGATAGATACCACAGGGCTGGAATTACAGTTGTAAGCCACCCAACATAGGTGCCGGAAACCAAACACTGGCCCTCTGCAAGAGCAGCAAGTGCCCCTAACCACCGAGCCAGCTCTCCAGCCTCTGAACCAAGATTCTTTGGAAAAAGACATTTTAAAAGGCTAAGTAGTGAAAGGCTGTGGTACAAATAGGGACAAAAATGGCTTGGGCAGAGGGCTTGGGACTGAACGAATCTAGCTCGGCTCTGGCTCTTCCTGTCACCACCCAAAGGACATCCCATCACACACTTCCAGACAGCACATGGGACGTGGTTGCCAGCAGAAGGTGGCTCTGCGGCTCTGTGGCATGAGAGCAGTTAGAGAAGAGATACGTTTCAGGGTCAAGTCGAACCCCAGCTCAGGGAGGACTGAGGGTGGCTAGGAGCTTCCTCCCCTACATTCATCTCATGACTTTCTCCTAAATTCTCAAAATTCACAGGTGTGCAGTTCTGGGGACGAATACTAAGCAAACCCACGGTGCATCTGGACAGCTGCTGGTGATGAGGGATCCTCAATGACACTGGACACAAATGTCACTTTGCCCCCTCCCCCCCCAACACCCTTTGTTCCAGTGTGGCCCATGGCCCATGGGTGAGTATGAGCCCCCTGCTAGGTCTCTACCTCAAGAGAAAGCAGGAGAGGGAGGAAAGGGAGGGGCTGGAGCCTTCTGCGATGTTGCAGTCTATACTTTACTGAAAAAATCTCGCTGGTTCCTTTAACTAAAACAAGCTAAAGGGAAGCTGGGGGTAAAACAGAACTTAGGGGAAAGGTTGCTTTCTGATGCTCTTCATGCCTGGTCACAAGGTAACTCTTCTTCTTGAGAATCACTTTAGAGCACTGAAAAGTAAGCTGCTAGCTTTAGCGTGATGGGGAAGAAAAAAAATGGCCGTCTCGTTCTTTCTTTTTTACAAAGAGACACCACAGTCAGATGGGATGAGATTCTGGACTGTAAGATACCAGACCCAGGCACAGTAATGGGACCTACCCAGCTTTGGCTTCTCTCACCAGTTCCAGTCAAAGATATTCCCACAGGGACTTTGCAAAAATAACCATCAAAGCTAGTGGGGCGGAAGGTAACATTCAAAACGTAGCGCTGTTCGTTTCAGTTCTTTTCTAACATAATTCTGGCTTTCCCCTAGTGTGTAAAAGGCATGGTGGAAGAAAGCCAGACAGCCCATGGGCTCCTCACCTGTACACATGGGTGCAGGAAAATCCGGCTGGCTTGGCCGCAATGCTCAGGCAATGACTGCTTCTGGTCCCTTCTGAATTTTGAGCTAGTAAGGAGCCAGTCCAGGCCATTCCCACTGGTGACACACGTAGCCCAAGTGTGCCACTTTCTCTGGTGAAGGGAGTGTCAGCCAAGTGTATCTGCTGTGTTCACAGCCTCCAGAAGATCCTGCTTCTTTACCCAGGAAACCACCTTTCTGAGTTTATCGGCTAACACTCGGGTGAGTTTTGGATCTGTCCTCTATCATTACTGTTACTGCTCTGAAAATGATGTCCTCATAAAGGTCTAATTTCGTCCTGACCACCAGCATTCCAGAGTCTGAAGCTGCTATTCCACTACCCTTTTGTCTCCACAACCAACCTGTCACAGGATGGTCACCAGCATCTTCCCAAAGTCAACTTGTACAAGAAGGCGGTTTGAGGATGCATCTAAACCTACTGGGAGAATCCGCAGCTCCTTTTTCCCGGATAGGTTTTTAAGCAGCTTTTCAAAAATGTTCCTCTTGGCAGCTGAATTTTGAAACCGGTCATTGCTGTGAAAGGCTCCACAAAGATGGTTACCAATGCCTCCACCTCAAAGCTGCCATCTTCTTTCTATCTTTAAGACAGACAAAAAGACTCAGGACAGATGCACAGACCTCCAACGACTCTTCCCAGACCTTTGAACCTGGCCAGATTTGTAAACTGCCTGAACACAGTGATGCCTTTTGCTTTTAACTTTCTCCTTTCTCAAAGCTGGATTGTAGCTAGCAGCTCTTCCATGCCTACTCCACTGTGATATTTTAAGAGCAAGCAATTTGTTTCTTCGCTTTCTCCGGTCCACAAATAGAGGATACTTTGTCCCAGGGTTGCTCCTCCTCAGTCATTCCTAATTTAGATGGCTTAATGAGATTTGGGAAAACTGAACAGATGAATTAGATGAGATTCTAGACTTTGATTCAGTGGAATAATAAGCAGGGAATTTTGAGAACCTTGGGATAAGGTGAATATATGCTGCACATGAATTATGAGAATCTACAATGGACAGAGAACAGACTAACGTAGGAAAATCTGGTAGATTGTGTTAGCTAAGCTGTTAAATTTGTGACAGTTTTTTTTTTGTTTTGAATTTTAATGCCAACATGATGAATTTTTGTGTTGTATCAGAAAGAAAGGAACATTTCCACCTGATATTAGAAGAAGAAAGAAGAGGAAAGAGGAGGGCGAGGAAGAGGAAGGAGGAGGTGGGCCCAGCCTGGGTTGGAAATTTGGTTCTCTTCTCATTCTCCAACAAATCAGATCGAGGTGAAGAGAAGAACGCCACGATGGGCGTATACCTGTAACCTCACACTCAAGAGGCTGAGACGGGCCAGGCGTGGTGGCACACGCCTTTGATCCCAGCACTCAGGAGGCAGAGGCAGGCGAATTTCTGAGTTCGAGGCCAGCTTGGTCTATAAAGTGAGTTCTAGGACAGCCAGGGCTATACAGAGAAACCCTGTCTCAAAAAACCAAAAAAAAAAAAAAAGAGGCTGAGACAGGAGAATTGTGAGTTCATCCAGCTAATGCTAAGTGCTGCCAAATTACCTTCCCTAAAGTAAGGGTTCTAGGTGAGAATGAGTTTATAAGGCCCCTTAGTGCTACCTCCTGGCTAGGCCAGAGAACTTCAGGGGGAGGGGTCGATTCTACAAGGCCTTTTGTGTTTTCCACTCCCTCTACTAGGCAGAGGCCTGGGATGAGGTGTGGCTGGAGGAGCCTCAGAATAGGTGACAGGGACTGTGCCAGCAGTGGAGCCAGTGCAGGGCCCAGAGAAAAAGGCGGACCTGGTGGAAGTGCAAATGGCCAGGCATGGTGACTCAGCCACGTGTAAGCACTGTAGAAGACGTTGACCTCCCATGAGCCCTTTCAGCCTCTCTAACTTCACATCGTAAGCCCCCTTTTCATTTACATACAAGTACCTTATTGACGAGGACGAAAACAAAACAGATGAAAATTAAATTCATCCACATGCCAATTTAGACACAGTCCTTGATGACATTTTAGTCTCACGCAAAGCACATCTCCCTCACACGTAACCAGTTCTTCTTTCCCTAATAACAAAAACAACAAAAACAGATCACAATGATAGTAATAATAGTAACAATAATAATAATATCATGTGCAATTTTCTACCCATTTCTTTTGGCGAAATCCCCATATTTCTCATGCACTTGCGAATGGGTTATTTTAAAGGCTATCTGCTGCCACTGCGCAAATGTACTATAATTTACCACAGAGGTTTACACGGAGGTTGACTGTAATATCCAAAATGCCAGCCAAGGGTTCTAGATAACCTTTATGAGCGTCTCCCCGACTTCCATCGTTTCTGCCAGTCTGGATGTTTTTACAGTAAGATCTGGATGATATCCCTCTTAATATTCTCACGTCGATCCCTGTTTTGGGGGATAACTTCCTAGAAGCTGGTTGCTTGCTTCGGTGCAAGAGCCTCCTCCTGGTGCATCGCCGCGACCCCTGGGGACGGCAGCAGGAACTACAGTTCTGGGCTGCCATTGGCCTTGGCCTTAGCTCCGGCCGAAGCTGGGGCTGGCAGGGAAGGAGCGGTCCTGAGCATTTGCACGGATTGAGCGGGCGGGCCAGGCGACCAGGCGCGCTGCACCGAAGCTGCAGGAGTCGGAGAAGAAAGAGGCAGTGTACGCCGGACAAGTCCAAAGGCTTCTCCAGGCACAGCGACTGGAGAGGAGGGAACCGGGGAGGGAGGCCACAGTCCCCCACCAGGACAAAGGGGCCTCAGTGCTGGTGAGCAGGCGGCTCCGGGGCCTGGTGGTAGCATAAAGGGAAGCTGTGTCTCTGCAGCACTCAAGATCACCTTTGTCTTCTGAGTCCAAGTCAAAGAAAGGTTACAGAAGGAGCCTGCAGGCTCTCCTCCCTCCGCAGGGGTCTGGTCCAGAGAAATAGCCAAGTTCTTTCCCAAGATGCTGGGAATTGAGATGAAAATAGAAATGTGCTTGCCTGGTCGCTGCGACAGTGGTCAGTTGTGTAGAAGGCACGTCCTTTGGCCAGGGCTTCCTGGGAGGGAAAGTCAGATCAAAGGATGGGAACCCGTGGTCCGGAAGGGGCCCAAGCACATGAGATACACACACGCAGCAATAAGAATTCACCCTCGTTGGGAAGTGGCAGAGATCCGGAGATGGGCTCGGGTATCCCCAGCAGACTCTAAACTAGCCAGCCTTTCACTTGTGTCTACTGACTCTTCCTACCAAAGCGGCAATTTTATGCTTGACCTAATGGCTGCACCCCTTTGGCCAGTAGGGAGAGGTCAGTGGGACAAAGGTAAAGGCCACCATCCTTACATTTGGTCTTTGCATGGTCTCCTGGAGCTGACACAAGATTAGATGTCTTGGACTAGGGAAAATACGTCTGGCTGAATGCTCACCCCAGTAGCTTGTAGCAGAATGAGAAGCTGGGGTGAGCAATATGAACCCCTCCTCCCCCCCCCAACACACGCCCACACACTAAATTAACCCTACAACAGTGCATCTCTCCACACCCACTAGTTCATCCCCTCAACAGCCAACAATGACTGCCCGACTTGAGAGAACCCATCCCATCCCTGACACATTATTAATGGCACTCTGCTAAACTTGCAGACAGGAACCAAGCATAACTGTCTCCTGAGAGAGGCTTCATCCAGCAGATGACTGAGGCAGAGACCCACAGCCAAACATCAGGCAGAGCTTGGAAAGTCCTGTGGAAAATTCGGGGATAGAACTGAACAAGCTGGAGGAGTCCAGATCAGCACAGAAGACCTACAGAGTCAACTAACCAGGGACCATGAAGGCTCACCGGGAGTGGACTACCAACCAAGGAGCATGCAGGAGCTGGACCTAGATCCCTTATACATTTGTAGCAGCTTGCTCTTCATGTAAGAAGTGGAGCAGGGACTGTCTTCATCTCTGCTGTCTGCCACCTGGATCCCCTCGCCCCTACCTGGACTGCCTGGTTGGGCCTCAGTGGGAGAGGATACACCTAGTCCTGCTGGGACTAGATGCCCCAGATAGGGGTGGTACACATGGAAGGTTCCCCCTTCCCTGAGGAGAAGGGGAGGGAGCAAATAGGGAAGGGACTTGTAAGGGTAAGACTGGGTGGAGAGTAGGGAGAGGCTGTGATTGGGATGTAAAGTGAATACAAAAATTACTGGACAGCCAGGTGTGGTGGCACACGCCTTTAATCCCAGCACTCGGGAGGCAGAGGCAGGTGGATTTCTGAGTTCGAGGCCAGCCTGGTCTACAGAGTGAGTTCCAGGACAGCCAGAGCTACACAGAGAAACCCTGTCTCGAAAAACAAAACAAAACAAAACAAAATTACTGGAGAAAAATAAATAGTCCTGTTATTTAATCAAGATCCACTGTCTAAAAATGATAGAGCCAAGACTTCAGATGTTTCTACACCTGAACACTGGCTTCCCTGATACTGAGGGACATGAGCTATTTACTGTAAAGAGACACAATAGGTGAGCCGCTGCCATATAAATATAATATCATTAAAGGCTGATAAGAAAATAAATTATCAGAGGGCTTCTAAGTCAGTCGTGGAGAAAGGTCTGAGCTGAGAGGGTGATGGAGAGACAGCTTAAGTCACTGAGCCCATTCCTCATTGTATTGCCCTTCATGAACACAGTGCTCTACATAGTGGAAAGGTTCGCACTGACTCTCTGCTGGGCACTTCCGTTATCCCAGCACTTGGGAGGCAGAGGCAGGTGGATTTCTGAGTTCAAGGCCAGCCTGGTCTACAAAGTGAGTTCCAGGACAGGCAGGGCTACACAGAGAAACCCTGTCTCAAAAAACCAAAAACAAACAAAAACAAAAAACAGCTGAATCTCATGGAGGCACTTCCCCAACTGAAGCTCCATTCTCTGTGATAACTCCAGCCTCTGTCAAGTTGACACACAAAACCAGCCAGTACAGGGGGTACCCATGACCCATGCCTATGTAAGACAGAGAACTGTACATCAGTAAGTACTGTAGATATTCTGGCTGCTTCATCAACCAGCTTCTGTCTTTCTCCATCTCCTAGGGCTTCCCTAGTCTCTAAGATAGAACAATATTGAAATTAGTAACCATACTATGGTTTATAAGTATTGAACCAAAAGGGAAAGTACGCGTCTCTCACTTTCAATCAAAAGGTTGAAGAGGACATAACCAAGATTGAGATAGGCTGGAAGCTGAGTTCTGGCACTAGCCGGCAAAGCAGTGAACCCACAAGGCCCATGAGGGAAACTGAGTACCAATCCATTGCACACACACATGGCCGTAGAGCACAAGAATCGGGTGGCTGACACAAGTCTAGTGGTATGAACCAGAAAATCATTATTAGCTACAGCATTCCCTTAAGGCAGAGCCCAACCCAGAGATAGGCTATTAACTCTTCTCAATTCTAAGAAGCTGGGAGACTTAGACAAGTGTGCAGATGTTGGTTCGCGGGGACTGGGGAAAGCTGCTGCCCCTGTGACATGCATGAGCAAGGTGAAATGGCACTTAGTATAGGAGATGTGTCAAACTGGGTGGGTCCAGCAGCCCAGGTCTGGAAAGGCACTGTGCAGGAAGTGGAGGCAACTTAGGGAGGTGTCTCAGAACAGAACAAACCAGGGTGACAAGAATCAATGCCACTTCTTCTTTATTCCCAGCCAGTATTAAATATTTTATTACAGTAACGGAGAGCTGACTAATACATCTTCTGAAAGGCTATAGCTGCCATAGGTAGTGATTCCTCTGATGGATATTGGTGAAAAAAAATTAAAAACCTTCTGGAAATGATCACTCCAGGTGTCATCAGGAAGTCAAGGCTGGGGAAGTGCCCCGGAGACAGAGTGCTTGCCTAGTTGTGTAGGAAGTTGGGTTCAATTCCCAGCACCAAATTTAAAAAAAAAAAAAAAAAAAAAATGTGACTCTTGGGAAGTGTCAGTATCAACTCCAGCTCTCATAGATGATGATGAAGGGCTCCAGATTTTAGTAGAGAATTAACTATGGATGTGGCAAACATAACAAAGCACCATAAAGAGAAGCTGACTTAGGGTGTGATGGGAGAACCATCTTTCACACACAGCTTTAGTAATGAGTCATTTTCACACACGAGCAAAAGCAGTGGTTTCCTGAGGTGGAGTCTATGCCTAGCAGAGAAGCTATAAGCTCTGCTGTCATGGGAACAAAGAATAATCAGAATCAGCTGAAAAAGTGAAGGATTCACTCTAACTTGTCATGTTTTACTCTCAGATGCCATTGAGCAACGCTGTGGCTGAGTGCTAGGCTTGCCTAGCAGTCGTGAGAGTACGGGCTTAATCCTAGATGCCTCAAGAGCAGCATGGCATACTAGAGAAAGCTTTTGTAATAGGAAGAGCCAAAGGATGCAGGGGCTTCACTGTCCTGTGTAAGCAACTGCGGCAGGTACAACATCAGGACCAACAGTGCCTAGGGCAACCCAACATCAGAACATACACTCTGATGTTATCAGCCACCAACATCAAAGTTTCATTTTTCAGTTACAACTCACTGGAGGTGCCTAATAATAAACTATTCTGAAATGACATCACATGCACTGTCCAAACACAATTCTATCCTATACCCAATACAGCATAAACATACTTCCAAATGCACAGAAAAACCAAATTTGTCATGTGACTTGCTTTGTGTTGGTTATCTGCTTTCTAGGGTGGCCTGGAACTGAGTTTATGGTATCTCTAGACTTTCAGGGCATTAACTACTCAACAGATGTTTTAAACGGTCTCTTAAAATAAAACACCACCTGTGAACATGGTTTCCAAGTGATGGCATTCCAGACTCAAAAATAAGCACATGGCAGCAGATCTATTGTTGAATACACTTCTTTTCCCCTTTCATCAGAGAAACAGTGCTTCATGGCAGCTTCCAGCTGTCTTCAGGAACTATGCACACCTTCTTCTGGTCAATGTGACCAAAACTGAGTGACAAATTTCTATAGCTTCTCAGCATTTTTATGGGAAAGTGACCAGCAGGCGATGTAGCATTCATTGCCCATTGCCCACAATGTCCTGGAAACTGTGCACCTGGGCACTCTGTCCTAAGACACAGTGAAGCCATGGCTGGGGAGTGCATTCCACATCTGCCACTTACTGGCTATTGGATCCTGGATAGTTTCTTAGTTTCTTCACCACTGCATCATTTGGAAAGGTCAGAAGTCCCACACATGACGGGGCTTCTGTGAGCTCTGAGGGTCAACCAGAGGGAAAGGAGGGATCTACAGGAGCCCATGGGAGTCTACACCGCAACAGTCGGCGCAGAAGACATTACATTGACCACTCCAGAGATTGCAATTAGCTCCTGTGTGAAGATCTTGGCAGAGCCAGGTGAGAGCAAGAACCACAGTAGGCAAAACTTTTCAAATCTGCCTGGACAGGGGAGGTAAGGGAGCTGGGGTGACATCATGATGCATTTCAAAATTCACTTAATTAGCCGGGCGTGGTGGCACACACCTTTAATCCCAGCACTCGCGGATTTCTGAGTTCGAGGCCAGCTTGGTCTACAAAATGAGTTCCAGGACAGCCAGGGATATACAGAGAAACCCTGTCTCAAAAAACAAAACAAAACAAACAAAAAACAACAAAAAAAAAATCACTTAATTAGCAGAGGACCCCACTGTGCAAAAGGCTGCTATTAACCTCTGGATGTGAGATAACTTTTATCCTTCACATAGAAAAAGAACACAGAAATTCTCTCTTGGTATAATCCATTAGTTTTGCTAGTTTTTATTAGAGCACTACAATTAAGACATTAAATTATAAATTCAGGTGGTATATTTAAAAATTAAATTACAAAACAATACAAATACTTTTAACGTGTGATGTGCCAACAAAGTTTAAATGCTATCATTAACTGGGGGTCAGTTTTAGATTCTACAGAATCTGTGGTGTGTATAAAGGTTAAAGGAACAAGGGAGATGGAGAGATGTTTGCAAATAAAATATTCCACAGAAAAAATTTAAATAAAAAGATAAGCTTTCAGTGAATTAAATTAATGTTCTAATCTGTTGGCACAATGTACAGAAAATACTTACATGATAATTCCTTAAGCAAACAGCAGCTTTATAAACAGTAATACTTTATACATACATTAAAGTAACAATGTGTTACAATTTAGCAGTTTTGTATTAAGAATCGAAAATGAATGCAAAGATAGCTCTTTATTTGCACATTGTAATTCCCACCCCACCCCTACTTTCCCCAGGTTACTAAAAAAATCACACAAGTATGTTATTTGGATATTAATTTGTCAATATTTAAATTATTTGAATTCCTTTTGACTAATTCTTTTCCAAACACTGGAAGCATATAAAATACCGTCTCTTCAAAAATGATTCCAGTCAAAGCCTGTAAAAACTTTTCAATGTATAACACACGTTATTTTTCCATGTTTAGTCAAAAGAAATTATATTACATCATTTACAAAGATTAAAACCAAAAAATTAAGCTATTATGAACACCAGTCTTCAAGGAGTAATCATTAGAACAAAGAGGCTTTCCAGAGGGGGCTAAGCAGGGGGGTGATTTATACTGCAATTCATGTGCTGATAGAAATCTAACACTAACTATTGCCAGTAAAACTACATCTACACACTAAAAAAAATTCAGTTTTTACTTCTTGTGCCAATAAACTTATTCTTACCATTAGATTTATTTCTACAACTCTGAAGAGAGTCATACCTACTTCCAAAAATAAAACTTTCCTATTCCTCATACCTCCTCTAGAGCCTGGGACTCAATATACACAAATACCCCCGCCCGCCCAAGTTTACTCAGAGGAAACAGATTATACACACACTGATGCATACTTAAGGATACTCTCAGCATGGTGGCACTCCCTTTGATAAATTTTGGACTGTCTTCTAGAAGTGACCAATTCCCTGTATAAAGTCTGTGGTCCCTTGGATTTGTGGCCAGAAAGCCACTGCCTGTGAGCGGGCACCCACTCAACTTCTAAACCAATGGCAAAATTAAGTTACTGGTGTTTTCAAGATTTCCTCAACTTCTCTTTTGGTACAAGCGTCAAAATTCTAAAATGATGAGTTGCACCCAGAAGAGAAGAAAATACAAGAAACTTTGAAAAGCCACTAACTCAAGATCAAGAGCTATCTGAGCCACTGACACCAAGCAGGAAACACGATCATGCAAAGTAGGAAAAGTTTTCAAATCTCCTTTCATGGCTGTCAGGCACTCAAAACCTCCGTCATTTCTTTAAACAAGTTAAGGCTTCTCAAATACGCAGACAGTAAGAATCAGCCCGTGTAGATCCGCCTCACTGCTGGCTTCATCCCTTACGTCTAACTGAAGCATCAGATACTTAGTGCCTAAAGTCTATACTGGACAACAGTTTAGACTAGATGGTATACTACTGTCCCCTTTAGCACACTAATAAAGTTGACAGATTGACATTTTTTTTTTATAGAGCAATGCTCCTAAACTTTCACAATTCACAAAAACTGTAACATCTGCCAAGAATCTCATCTCTCCAGCATTAAATGCCAGCATTATAAAACTCGGACCAATCACAGCGGGTCCCAATTATCTCAGGAAAGACTATCTCTAATTTCTCTCTTCTGCCTCGGGAGGCAGAGTCCTGCTCCAGACAAGCAGGGAAGGAGAGCACCCCTGGCTGCTGCCTGCTCCTGGGAGCATATAGGTAGGAAGTTCATGTGTCCATCTGTGAACTGGGAGTTGGGGTGTGAAGGAGACAGAAGACAAAAGATGGGTGAAGTATGATTCTCCCATCTTACAGACACCTGTGAAGACAACAGAATCCAGGTAGTGGCTGGAGAGCAAACAAAACAGCTCATTAGGATTCTCCCAAGCAAACATACACATTCCAAGAAAAGGTCAGAGGTAAGTAATTAGGAATACAATTAATTTCTGCATATATTTGTATATGATAAATCATCTGAAGGATCAGCACAATTAGAATAACCTTCTGTTTTCTTCTACAGCTTCTTCCAAGCCTCCCCTGAACATGTCACAGGCTGCAAAATTCCTTTCCCTGACTTCCTGTAACTAGTTCTTGCTCTGAGGAAGGTGCAGAAACGTACGATTAAAAAACAGATGAAATGACTTCCAATGTGGATGCATTTGAATATACAAATATATCCACACCTCAAACCAAGAGGGTCCTAAAGCGAATGCTAGCAGCAGAGCACAGCAGGGCAGCCTTGCTTCTCTGGGTGTCTGCAGGGAAGTGCTGCGCTGGTATAACCTGCACTGTTCACCTGTCAGAGCTTGCCAAACTTTACATACTATGTACAAGAGCATTCCTGAGGTAAGAGGCAAGTGTTAGACAGAACTTGGCAAGTCCCACCACAGTGACTGTTTGCTCTTACAGACATCTACCCCCTCCCACAAACAAGATCAGTGTGTTAACCTCCAGTGCTCGCCTAACTCCTGCAAGCTGTTTTAGTCCATCCCAACTTTCATGGGTTACAATGACAAGTACTTCTGAAATAAATGTCATGGACCAAATAAAATCTGCATCCAATTTTAATGCACAGCACTGTGCGATCTTGCTGCCTCAGCCTTTTAGTCCCCGATGCTACCTCCAGCTCTTCTCACAAGCAGCTTCTGTAACTCAGACAGATACCCCTGAAGGAGATGGGCATGCAAGCAAACACTGGTCCTTCAAACCTCCATCTTTCATTTGTAAAATAACCTTAAATAGCCATTAGTTGGGTTTTTTTTGTTTGTTTGTTTTTCTTTAGAATTTGGTCTTCTT
Organism: Mus pahari; assembly: GCF_900095145.1. NCBI lineage: Eukaryota > Metazoa > Chordata > Mammalia > Rodentia > Muridae > Mus > Mus pahari. The sequence continues at coordinate 109,020,149 of NC_034592.1, forward strand.
TCTTCAGTCATTATTTTTCATTACAAAGTAAGTTGAAACAAGTCTGAATTTTCTAAACAATTCTTACAAATAGACTTGGACACTGTTAAATGTAAAGTCAGAAATCATAACAAAATAGGTAAGAGCTACAAAAAGTCTGTTGGGAATTAAAAACATAGTAAGTGACTAGACAGTGGAAGATGTTGAGAGAGGTCAGGTACACGGCTGCATCTGGACACAGCTGGACACAGCTGGCACTTCCTGAGTTATGTACTTTGGGGAGGGGAACTGGAATCAGGGTGCTCTTTGCCCTTGTTACTGCTGGGCTTTGGCGGCTGGTCAGGAGTCCAGGTCTCACTGTCTGCCCCCGACTCCAGCCCCTCGGGCACTTCTGCTGCTTCCTCTCCACTCTGCTCTGCGCTGTCTTCCTCGGATCCAGGAAGGGCTTTGCCAAGCTGCAGTGTCTCCATAGTCCTCTGGGTCTCTGAGACCCAGGACTCAATTCTACTATTAAGCTGCACTTCTTCTGATGTGGGTTCATGAGTATAATCCTCCTCCTCCTCCTCTTCATCATCCTCTTCTTCAAGCATGCCAGGTACAAGAGTGCTGGTGGTGCTGGTGATGGAGGAATTCAAAAGATCGCGGCAGCTGCCATCCAAGGAGCCGGTCTCTGTGCTCTGCTGGGAGGCCCACTCCAGGTCGTCCGGCTTCAGCTCATCCTTGTCACCCATGGGTTTGCCCTGGCTTGGCGCTGAGGTAATGCTGCCTGCAGCCAACGGCAGCTGCTTACCCACCAGGGTGGTGTCAAGGGTGAGTCTGCTGGGCTTCTCAGGAGGGCCATGCGTGCAGGGAGCTGCCTTCTCGCTTTCTGATGGTTCCAAGCCGTCGGACGTCTCCACCATACTCCTCCAGTTAGTCTCTACAAGCGGGAAGCACGTTGGTGAGAACCAGAAACACAGTTTCAGAAGCATGGAACTTATTTAAAACACTAAATTAAGGGCAGGAACAGAATACAGACATTTGTTGGCTCATAAACTGAATGAGAAAATTAAACATTTAATTTGCTCTAAAATGAGTTTAAAATGTAATAAAGTTCCAAAATAAGAGGCAGGAACAGAATATAGAAATTTGTTGGCTCATACACTGAGTGAGAAAATTAAACAGTTTGTTCTAAAATGAGTTTAAAATGTAATAAAGGGGGAGTAATGTTCAAAACGATGTGTACTGTGGCTGAAGCATGGCTCAGTGGTTAGGATGACTGACTGTTCTTCTAGAGGTCCTGAGTTCAATTCCCAACAAACACATGGTAGCTCACAACCATGTGTAAAGGATCTGATACCTTCTTCTGGTGTGCATGAGACAGAACATTTCACACATATACACAATGAATATTTTTAAAAAACAATGTGTATTCAAACGGAGAACTAAGAGATAAGATGTACCACTGTGCAAAAAGTAGAGAAGCTACTGAGGCTCAAGTATAAAATCCACATCTGAAAACCAATGCACTGCCTCTTTGTATTTGTGTCCCCTACAACTATGCTAATGTCAAGGGTCCCTCATTCACAGACAGTAAGCCAAGATGTCCAGCACAAACAGTTCTAATGTCAAGGGTCTGGAAGAGCACATCACTTAGACTTTGTGTCAGATGTCACTTCTATACAACTAATGGGACCCATGCATTTCTAGTGTTTGGGAAAGACTGATTTACACTACACAGAACTTGGCTTACACAGTATGTGTTACATAACACAAGTGTTGACGAAGTCATCTTTAAGGACTAGGACTCCAGGATGAGTGTGGTTCTCCCACTCCCCTGGGTTTATTATTAGAATAAAAAGATCCAATTATCTTACAGTAATTTACGTAATACAGGAGTAATATTATTGTCATGTTGTATTGAGCTACATACAGTATATTTAATTTGCAGATGGTACTGGGGACACTGCAGTTGGGACACGGTTTATACAGAAAGGGGAAACTAACAAGAAGCCTTTTCCCCTCAGCTGCTTCAGCACTGGCCAGGAGCTCCCATCCTCACTGCTGCCTCAGGGGTGCACCCTACATGCACCCCACACCTCCTACTCCCAGGCTCATAGTGAGACAATCATTCAGTGTCAAAGCCCTGTTGGTGACCTCTGTCCTATCCTTCTTCCTTATTCTACGCCTCTAGCCCATGAAACCTGTTATTGTCCTATGTCACCTCTAGCTCAAAAACTACAATTGGTCACTGTTGTTTTAACTTGGGTCTTAATTTTTCTGTCTTTTATGTTCTGCTGTATGTTCCTAGTTTATTCTGTAAGTTGGTTTTAAATCTGTCTAACTGGCTTCTGGTGACCTTAAGACAAGATTTAAACTACCTGTAAGTCTGTCATGACATGATTCTCACTTATCTGCCTTTCTGGTCCCACTGCACCCTGCCTTGACGATCACTAAATGCTCTCAGCAGCCTGGCACGTGCTGCTCTCTGCAGGCTGTACACAGATGCCTACTGCCCCTGAGGACCTCACCAAGGAGCTTTGTCCTGAGAGTCCTATGAGTGCCCACTGACCTGAACCCAGAGCACCTTTACAGTACTGCCCAAAACCACTTACTCTGTTCGCTAGTCCACCCTCATACCCGCTCACTCCCACCACATCTGTGTTCCTGGAGATGCCAGTCAACTACATTTTAAAACAGTTATTAAAGGCTGGCAAGATGACTTGGCAGATAAGGCATTGTCAACACAAGTCTGGAAACTGAGTTCAATCCTTGGAAACCATGGAGAAGTAACACACAAAGCTGTCCTCTGACTACCACAGAACATTCTGTGACATAGGTGTGCCACACCCTATCATGAGCATGCAGATATGACAAATACAATTTTAAAATAAGTTATTATAACATATATATTTAATTGTGAAAAGTAAAGGCTTATAGCTCACTGACATTTCCTCCCATCAGTTCTTCTTTTTCCTAAAGAGAGGGTCAGCAGTCAAGTGCTTTCTTCTTAGGTACAGTGTTAAAAACGAAGGCTTCCTTCCATTTCTGAATGCCTTAAATGTGGTGCTCAGACTCTGAGAAGTCGTTGGGTTATTTTCCCTATATGTCTGCGTGGAGAGCATGTATCACAGCCATTTACCCAATCCTTATGAACTTTTCCTGTAGTGTGCTTTTAAAACTGGCATTGCACACATGCACTGCCTTGAACTGTCCCGCATGTTGTACTCTTCTGTTTCCACATTGAACCAGTTACCCAGCATAAGCATGTCTACCTCTATCTAGGCAGTAACACCCACAAAATACAGTTTCTTAGAAGCAGACAATTCAGCTCCAAAAGCAACCCTAAACACTTAGCTACAGTAGAGACAAGGGGACCAGGACAGAACATCTAACTGGTTAAATTCAGGAGGCAACAATGTATCTAATAAGTTCACAGATAAGATTTAGATGAAATAAAATAAAAAGGAACCAAAACAGCAGGTGACTATATGTAATGGGTGACACTGATTCTCAACTTAACACAGGAATCCTTGGGTCTTACCTTCGATTAGCGTAATTGAAGTGGGGAGACACAACACTAATTATGGGAGGCACTATTCCTAGACTGGGGTCTTGAACTAAACAAGGAGGAACCCAACTGAGCACTAGCATTCATGATGGCTTCTGACTGGGTGCAATGTGACCAGCCACCCAATGCTCCTGCTGTCTTGAACACCATGACAAGCAGAGTAAGTCCTTCCTCCTGTAATGTAATTCTTACTATTATAGCATTGTAAAAAGTAACTAATACCCTAGAAAAGATATGAGAAATATCAACTAGTTCAAAAGTGAGTTAAGAGTTCAAACCATTATAGAATCAGGGCAGGGAAGCCAATGCAGGCTTTGGCAAACGATGCTGTGCCTGAGTACAGTACTGTTTCAGTCTGGACTCACCTTGACTAGAATTACATAGAATGCAGAAGTAGCTGCTTCTTCTACATTTGTAAGATTACACTGAGTAGTACAATAAAGTTAAGTAGCTTAGTAATCTTACAGTCTTAATTACCAAGTATAAATTATTAGAATAAAGCTTCCTGGGCTGGCGAAATGGCTCAGCGGTTAAGAGCACTGACTGCTCTTCTAAAGGACCTGAGTTCAATTCCCAGCAACCACATGGTGGCTCACAACCATCTGTAATGACATCTGATGCCCTCTTCTGGGGTGTCTGAAGACAGCTACAGTGTACCTATATGTAACAAATAAATAAATAAATCTTTAAAAAAAAAAAAGCTTCCTATTATTTGGCCCACAGGGATCAAAAGAATGATGCATTCTGCTCTTAAGGCGCTCTTCCAACTTTTTCTTAGCTTGTTAGAACTATATGATGGTGTGAGTAAGAATAGATTTGAATGCTTACTCACCAGGGGGTAGCACCGCTTGAAAAGGATTAGGAGGTGTGGCCTTGAGGCAGGAAGTGTGTCATGGGGATGGGCTTTGAAGTTGTAAAAGCCCACAACAGGCTGGCCAGCTCCTCTCCCCCTCTCCCCCTTTCTCCCTTTCTGCCTACAGATCAGGATAGAGCTCTCAGCTACTGCTCTAGTGCCTGTTCCCCACCATTATGGCAATAAGACTAAACCTCAGAAATGGTCAAGTCCTCAGTTAAATGCCTTCTTTTGTAAGAGTTGCCCTGGTCATGGTGTCACTCCACAGTGATGGGACAGTGACTAGAATCTGATTCCATTCCAGGGGCTGAAAGGATGCTCTTAGTTCAAAATACGGTTTTCGGTTTATTTTGAGACAGGCTCTATGTAGCCCTAGCTGTCCTTGAACTCTCTATGTAGACCAGGCTGCTGCTGGAATTCACAGAGATCCATTTGTCTCTGTTCCCAAAGTGCTAGGATTAAAGGTTTGCACTATCACCGTTGGCTAAAATATTCTTTTTTTTTTTTTTTTTTTTTTTTTTCAAGACAGGGTTTCTCTGTATATCTCTGGCTGTCCTGGAACTCACTCTTTAGACCAGGCTGGTCTCAAACTCAGAAATTCTCCTGCCTCTCTGCCTCCCAAGTGCAGAAATATTCTATTTTTAACAATAATATTTAAATTAATTTCTAAGCCAAGAGGAACCGTGGCCTTGCTTCCTAGTATCATGTAAACTGTATGGTAGCACAGCAGTGATCTCAGCACTGGGGATAAAGACAGGGACATCTAAAACTCAAGGTCTTCCTCATCCAGTTCCTTATCACAGTATTCAACAGTGAAAAAAGTATAAAAACAACCAAGAAGTAGATTAGAAGGTTATTTACAGAATGGTTTTAATCACTTCAATTATTTCATTTAAAATGGTATGGGACAACTTACCATATTCCTTTTCATTGACTTCAGAAATGGGTTCAGAAATAACACTGCAAAAAGAAATGGCACTTGCGGCAGAGGGGTTGCGCGAGTGGCCCATGTGGTGAGGCACTGTCTTCACGCTCCTCAAGGCTTCCTCCGCTTGTTCTTGCTCTGTTGCTGCAACCATGTCTTTATACGCCTTCCTGGCTTCCTCCGTGAGCTCCACTAATCTATTAAACAGGCTCTAAAAAGAAAAGAGTCTTCTGTGACTAGTCAATGCTTTTTCATTATTAAGCTTCTTACATTTTAGTCCAGATGAAATCTGGGCAGTACATAAACCACAGAACCTTACAAAATGTACTCAGCACACATGTGTGTCATAAATCTCACAGGGTTGAGGCAATTGATTCTAACTATTTGTGATATATTTGAAAGGTTCAACAACTGGACTCCCCTTTAGTCTGGCACTACAGAGAAAAAAGGAACATCAACTCTTCTGCAAATACTTGTGCTTGACTCTATGGGAGAGACAGGAACAGCTACACTACAGTAGCTTAGAAGCTGTGCAGGGTTCTGGCCTTTTGTTTATTGTTTTAAAAACAAAACAAACAACAACAAATGAACAACACTAGCTTTTAAAGTAGACATTAAATCTGATGGTGGACATCACTGAGGAATTCAACAAAGCTAACATCTGATACAGAACTTGAAGAACAGGTACAGGAAGGAGAAGGAAGGAGGGGCAGCCTTGACTAGGTAGATATGTGCAATCATAAACTAAGGCATAAAGCTTGTTTGGGGGCAGTGATAGTCTTACCTGGGTTGGAACACGAGGGAATAAGCATGTGTGGGGAGGTGGTCAGGGGTACAGAAGATGGGAGTTTCCAAAGGAATTAAAAGTCCTCTAGCCAGATGTGGGACATTCTCATGTTTAATAAAAATGCCAATATTTACACAGTACTAAAGCTACTTTTCAACAGCTATATCTCATGACTTCCTGAGGCACCAAAAAGACAACCCATATGACAAAGCCTGGCGCTTCCCAGATCATCACTCAAAAGATTTCACTCCTGGTAAATGTTTTTGCTGTTAGTTTCTTTCAGGATAGGGTTTCACTATATAGCTCTGGTTGTCCTGGAACTCACTATGTAGACCTGGTTGGAACTCACAGAGATCTGCCAAATTCTTCCTCATGTGCACTGGGATTAAAGGTGTGCACCACTATGCCCCGCACCCCTGGTAAATGTTTGGTGTCTTGGTGTCACACTGCTGCTTAGACGACCAGGAACAATGACAGATGCTGCTCACTGTGCTGACAGCTGAGCCGGTTAAGTGTAACTAGCTATCAAACACACTCATGACTTGTTTTTATAGAGGAAGAAGAATGGTGAAAAGCAGCCCTATCATGAACCATTAATAATACAAATTTTATTTGTAAAAAGGATTTGTGTTTTATTGTAGTGTGTAAGAAATCATGCATTTAAATGAAGCCAGTAAAAAGAAAACAAGTATGTAAATTTGTGATTCTGAGATTAACATAGGCATTATAAGCAAACCAGACAGAAACAGAAGCTAAAGGACATAAGGGGAGAGGAGAAAATATTCAACAGGGAAGCTCTGATCCATTCCTTTGAGTCACTAGCTCACTCCTGGCATGTGTTAACAGAAAGTAGCAAGACAATATACCTCCTAAGTTCTTCTCCTGTGTGTGTGTGTGTGTGTGTGTGTGTGTGTGTGTGTGTGTGTGTGAGACCCACTTGTCTCTGGTTCCCCAGTGCTGTGAGTACAGCTGTACAGTACCTTGCCTGGCTTGAGATGGGTTCCAGGGATCTGACTGAAGGTTGTTTAGTGACTGGGCTACATCCCCAGCCCTGTCTCCTAAGTTCTTACCTCAGCACCGAAATAATTGAAGATTCCTACAACACTAACAGGAACCAGCTTGTTCACACAGCGTCCCAGAGCTTTCCTTCCAAGAGCAAACACAAAAGGGATCTCTTGCTCCCGGGCCATGGCTATAACATTGTAGAGGGCTTCATCGAGGCCACCTGAGGTAAGGAAATCAATGCATGGAGAGCCGCCAGTCAGTCACCTACATGTTGGAGCTAGCATGGCTAAAAGACAGAATACTGCAACAAAAGAATGTCTTATTTGATCTGTAACACACATAACCCCCACACACATTTACACATTTGTCTCTCTCCACAATTAAACTCCAAATTCCTTCAAACCCAGTACTTTGCTTTCTCTGTAGTGCTGAGCATAGCAGAAATGAAGTTTCATGTAACAAACGTTTACTATGAAGAAGTTAGGTGAAATAACTACCAGTAGCTAATTCTGTTTTTTTGTTTTTTTTTTTTTTTAATTTTTTTTTTCACAGTCTTTAAGCTCCAGTAATAACTGACTGTATTTACTGAGACAGATTAACATGGTGGCTTACAGGTATTTTCTCTGTGCAAGTATCTACCATGCTACCTGACACCTAGATGGGTCTGCTCTACCAACAAGGTCAAACAAGGCTGCACTGCATAGAATGTACATATGCGTAGCTTACCTAGGAGTCTCTCTATGTGTGCTGCCTAGGTTTAGGTCAACTTGATACAAGCTGGAGTCATTTAACAAGAACCTAAATTAAGAAAATGCCTCTACCACACTGGCTATGGGTAAGCCTATGGCATACTTTCTTAATTAGTGATTGAGAGGGCCCAGTCCACTGTGGTTGAGGACACCATCGGGCTGATGGTCCTTGATTCTCTAAGGAAACAGGCTAAGCATGGCATGGGAAGCAAGCCAGTAGGCAGTATCCCTCTATGGCCTTTGCATCCCCTCCTGCCTCCAGTTTGCTATCTTGAGTTCCTGTCCTGAATTCCCTGGATGATGAACTATAAGATATAAGGTGAAATAAACCCTTTCCTCCCCAAGTTGTTTTGATCACAGTATTTTATCACAGCAATAAAACCTCATAAGATACTATATAACTGCTGGTTTCTGGGAGACAGCTCTCCACCCCAAGCAGAGCTAAGGTCTTTACCTTTTTTTCTAATTGTTTTTTAAGTAGGAAAAGTTATTAAAGGAAGATTATGTAAAGTTTTAGAGCAGAATACACAGATATTAAGTAATGTACAACCTGACTGGTTCTAGTCTGATCACAGTAAGGAGACGCTTGGTGAGCCCAAAGTGTTTCCTTTTCTCATGCTCAGTATTTGTTTCATGACTACATTGCAGATAAAGATATGGTTTTCAGCTGCAAGGTTGGTTTGAGTTCCCCACAGAAGTGAACCTTTCTAAAGCAAGCATACGTACCTTTTGACTGGATCTTCTCACAGTTTGGGGAAATGATGACACACTTGATCTTGTTCAGCTTCATGTGCTTGGTGACCTCCCGCAGCCCCATGACTAGCCTCCGCCTGGCCTTGGCTCTCACTGGGTCCTTTTGGTAGATGCGTTCCTGGAAACTGACAAGCTCTTGCAGAAGGAGGGTCACACATTCATCAATTTCTTTAGAAAGAACCTGGTTACAATATCTGTAAAAGAAGCAAAGAACTGGGTAATTCCATCCTAATTTATTGTCCTGTAATTACAAACATACATTAGGAAAATATCTTTGAGGGTGAATACATTCAACAAGGCATTTCTTAACAAGTTCACCAGTCTCTAAAATCTCTACACATGCCAATCAGAAAAACAGCAATACTGATTCTCTTTGTGAATTTCAGTGAAGTAGCTTTTAGTCCAGGACAAGATGCCTTGGGAAATAGTACTGAAGTCTTAATTATTATAGTTCTAAAGATATAAACTAAATGCTGACTTACTAAGAGACTACAGTTTCATATGCCATTGTGCTACATATCACTAGGGATACTTCTAGTAAGAGAAAAATGCAAGTTTTCTGAATTTCTTAGTAACACTTCATCCTCTGACTGAGGAGAGAAGTGCCTGACCCTGCTGATGATGTACTGACAGAGCTACCAAGGAAATCACAACTCCACAGGGCTCAGCTACATAATTCCTGGGCATAAACCTGGAACTCTAAGTTAATAGACCAAAGAGAACGACGTATACCCATGTGTACTGCTATAAACCTACAGTAGCTAAAAATGGAACCAACCAAGATGGTCTCCAGCATGAATGGCTAAATGAAATTGATGAAAATTTATTAATATATACTGGAGTTTTATTCAGCTGCCAAGAAAAATAAACTAAAGACATTTGCAAGAAAACACATGTAGGGACCATTATGTTAAGTGAAGTAACACAGACTCAGACAAATACTGCATGCTTTCTCTCATTAAAAACTTAGATTTACATTTGTATGTGTATACAGGCACACAAGTATGTCATGAAAGTAGATAAGATCACCAGAGGGCAGAAGAGATCTTAGGAGAAGAAGAAGAAAATAGAAGATAAGGAAATGTTTGTTTGTTTTGTTTTTGAAGACAGAGTCTCACTGTGTAGCCCTGGCTGTCCTGGAACTCGATCTGTAGACCAGGCTGGCCTCGAACTCAGAGATCTGCCTGCCTCTGCTTCCTGAGTACTGGGGTCAAAGACATGAGATTTTTGATCTCACCACACCCAGCAAGAGTAATGGAAGGAAGTGACATGAGAGGAGGACTATTTAGGACAGGAAGTGAAGGAGCATAAGGTGGGCAGTGGGGGAGGGGAGGCAGCTGAAGAAGTGCATGAGTGAGCACTAAGCAGAATGATACAGATGTATAAGATGCCATAATGAAACCCACTCCTCTATGTGCTAAATTAAAGAAAAAAATCAAGGTGGTGGACAGTATTTCTTACTGCACAGCCCACCGATCCAATCAATCTGTTTTATTTTGCTAAAAAAAAAAGGTTATAAAATATGCCAAGAAAACTAAAAATACTTCATCCTTGGAGCCTGGAAAAGTCTCAGCCATGAGAGCATTTCCAACCATAAAAATAAGTTTGGTTAGGTGCTCTGAAAACCTATGGTTATGGAAGACAAACTCAATAGGTAAACTGAAGCCTTGAGGTAAACAACAGGCTTTTACACCAAACCAGGCAGCTGACTGAGGCCGACTTAAGACAGAGGAAGTGTACAGTCACTGTGCACTTAGCTCCTGGGCAAGGTAGCCATCATGTTTACTTGTGGACCATCCACTGTCCTAGATCTGACCTCACTGCAGGCAGTCTACCTCACACAATGGGACATGGGCCTGAAAACACGTCCAGGAAATCTCATGTCTTACCTGCAAACATTTAAGCAAGTATGACATCATTTCAGAAGATGGAAATGGGAGGATTGAGGAAAGATTAAATGTTATAAACACTCAAAATTTAAAAATTCAACATCAAACTACATTTTTCTTCTTTCCTGTCTCAAGCTGCTCGTTTCATACATATGTATTTCTTTTCTTTTCCATGTGTTTCATTTGCTCCACATCTGCTGTCTGACATATGATTAGCTGCTCAGAGCCTGGAGAGAGGCTTTTGCTCAGCTAGAGCTGAGGATGGAGCAGAACAAAGCAGTGGCTGCCGGAACCACACTGGCTCTTGCTCTAGAGTTCCTTCGTAAGTCGTTTTCAGAGGTAAAATCTCTTTGTCTACACAAATATTAAAATACATCACAGCTGCTCTGTGACTCCTTAATTATCCAATTTTAAACCTACACATATTTTCTTAAAGCAAGTGCATGGGTTAACTCAGTGGTCAAACACCTGACCAGGAAGCTGGAAACCATGAGCACTACAAAAATACACAACAAACAAGAACAAAATGGCTTTATGGGATGGATACAGGGTCTTAGAGGAAGAAGCCTACAACAGGTCATTAATTGTTATTAATTGATTAGTAAGCTTTATACAATGCCTATATTATATGCAAAAATTTAAGTATTTGGAGAGCAAAACTCATACATCCTATATGCACATGTATAACATACATATAAACATACACAAAATATACATATAATGTAAAAGGCCAGAATGCTGGGAGAGAAGCACCACGTGGGATAAAGAAAACATATTACTGTGGAGTCCCATTCCAAGGGCACTCACAGCAGGGACTGCTTTAAAAAGACCCAAGCCAGCCATGAAGCAAGTGGAGGAAGCACAGCATAACCTCCACAGTCCCTTGGTGGCTTTAGGTAACAAGGGTACAAATTCAGAACGACCAAGATCCTTCAATAGTTTCACCTCAATACTGAGAAAAAAAAACTTACTCTCGAAATCTTTTGCTGTGGATTTTGGTTATCGTTGACGATGCCATTGGGCTGCCTATGCCAGAACTAGCAGGTGAGCCTTGAGACACAGGTGTCATACAGTATGGAGAGTTCTGACTTGCTGGAGAAAGTGAAGCATCACTGGGCATGCTCAGTCCAGTATCTGTGGAGAGTTGAGGTAAAAGGGAAGAACCTGGGAACTTCAGATGCTAAGAAGCCCCAGATGGATGCACACAATTTAGATGATAGGAATTTTCAGGCTGTACCCTCATTCTCTAGAAGCTAGTAAATTAGGCATTTTCCTATCATAAATTATTTTTCTTATAAACTAAAGAATGAAGTATTCCTACTACTATTAGAGCATACCCAAGAAAAATCTAAGTGCAGCTTGAAAGTTTCCACAGAAGAGTTGCAGTACTGGCAATGACAACCTATGACACCCATTCTCTCTTAACTCTCCTTATCCTAAACCTGGTCACCCTCCCCTGACTCCCCAGGCCCCACATCTGCTCACCCTTTCTAACTCTGTATAGAGCACTGCTCACCCCTGACTTCCACCCCCCACCTCAACCCTGCCTAGAGCATGGCTCACCCTCCTGAGCCTCTCCTGACTCTCCTAGACCCCACCTAATTATCTGGCCTTTGCTTTTGTGCTCAGGCAGCCATACTTCTAGATACAAACTTACAACTCTACTGCTTCTTCCTAAGTTACTGCTTGTCTTCAACAAGTAAATGCAGTAAGTTTGCATATTCCGTCTAGTAATTAGAAAGTTACACATTCATTCTGTGTACCCATCATATCAGCCTTTGATCATTTGGTTTTCCAACTTCTTACTTCTATCACTTACTGAACACGCTGGTAGCTTTTAAATCAACATCAGAGGGATGAATGAATGTGTGGACATACATAAATCTAAGGAGAATCATATTGAGAATAAAGGGGAACCCCAAGAAACTATGTCCTAGATAAATAATACTTGGGAATAAATCAAGTTTCCTAAAAGCACTGAAAGATTCCTGGTTGAGATCTGTGCAAATCATATTTACCTTGCTGCAAAATGCTGTGTGGCTACTTGTACCAGATGGGAACCTATCTGTTGGGATCATGTGTGCTGGTATGAATAGAATCTTTGCTCTGTTTTGAAGTTCTCTATTCCTTGTGCTTTATGTATTAATTCCCCCCCTCCAAACAAGAAATCAATAAAAGTGCTTTTAAAATAGTCCTATGGGAAAAAAATAACCAATATATAGTGTTTTATATGTAAAAGATGATGAGCAAGAACTCTTATGGCCATCCCAGGAGTCCCAGGCACTGGGAAGATCCTAATGCCTGAGATGTTACTACAATTGATGGATCTGAGCCTCCAAATTGTCAGAGACCTGCTATGGAACACCTGCCCACCTTTTCAGCCATCTGCCTTCAAAAGAAACCACCTAAATCAACATACACACACGAGAGTGTGGAACTGCTACTGGAGGCGCAGCTAGGCATCCTCACCTTCCTGGGAGACAGTCTCCTGAGGCAAGTCATTGGTTAGGTCCAAATGTGTCTCTGTTGGCTCCTCGGCTCCCAAAACACTATGTTCCACAATCAGACGTCCCTTCTTCTCTTCTCTTTCTTTCAAAATAACCTGAAATCCATTACACCATTCTTTAATTACCATTCACTCTTCAAATAGGTTCAACAAACTCTTCCAATGTTACACTAAAACACAGGCACAGCCATGAGGATCTCAGCTGGCTGTGTTACCTGGCTACACAGAAGATGACCTGTTAAAAGGTGACTTATTTTAGAAACTAAGTTGAAGAGAATGCTGTACAGAGAATATAGGGAGAGTGCTAAGAGTCACAATCAAACTCACGTCATCTATCTCCGTCTTCAAATGAAGGGAAGCAGGATGCTGGAGCAAACAAGCAAATACGGCACGTCTTTAAATCCGAGGTAACCAAGTAGGATTTCCAAAACTGACTCATTCAGTTTGTGTGATTTACACTATACAGTTTTCAATTATTCAGGCATGGATTAACTCATTCTGACCCTCTAATACTAAACCAAAGCAGATACCATCATCAATTTATAGGTAAGGAAGACAAAGGTGAAAAGGTGGGCCTAAAAATGCTCTCCTCCACATAGAACATACATTGCCATTACTAAGGTTCAGGGCTAGCTGGCTAGGAGGCAGCGCGCTTGGCTCAGATGTCTGAGGCCTTGGGAGAATAGTCAAGAGAAACAGAAAACTCTGGATCTAATTAGACTTCTACATACAGGCCCCCATACAAGCATGCCCACAAATGCTTACACACACATATATATGTTAGAGAAAAAAATACAAAGGGAAGAAAGATCTGAACTTATTTCTAAGAAGGGTCTAATACTTTGAATATAAAATGTTTAGCAGTTTATTCTTCAAACATTATAGAAAAACTCACTTTGCAGGACCTTCTTACATACAAGGAGACTGCCATACAATGCTGGTTTTGAATTAATCAGTCACATATAGCCATTTGTATAAGTATATTACAACATCTACTTCCTCAAACACAACTAATTTTGCAAGAAATAAAAAAGGTAAACCTTTACTTATCCTATAAAAGAAACATCTACAGACTCAGGGTTACCTTTTTCAGTGCCGTAGGTCGTTTTAGCTTTGCAATTTCCTTCTCTTTTCCTTTTTTTGCTTTAGAGGAAGTAATATCCAAAGAATTAAAGGATGTCACATATGGCTGACTTTTGGCTAAGGTCTTTCTGTTAGAGTCTTTAGTGTGGAAAGTGGCTGTGGTGACAACTGAAAACAAACAAGAGCATTAGTGTTACTACTGCAGCCAATCTCCACACGATGACAATCTCCTGAACAAAGCCTCAAAAACACAAGGTATCTCTTCCCATGGAAATTGACAGAAGTCAGCATAATGACACTGGGCAGCATCCCTCAGACACAGCTTCCTTCCAGGTCTTTCACCTCTCAAGGAGGAGGAAGGTAAGTCAATGCAGTCAGCCAACTGACAGGTCTGAAGTAAGCTGGCCAGCTGGCTTCCAGTTAGCCTCACTCCTACAGCGGCAGCCTCTCACCCTGCTCACATACTTGGGCAGCTCCTCTCCTCAGCTCAGGATCAGAGGGCATGCTGATTCTTCTGTTACCCAGCAACTGCTACACCCTGCTCATACCTCGTTCTGCAGCCCTGATCCTTTAACATTTCTAAGCCTCCAAATCCCCATCTCTCCACTCCAGCAGAATGTCTGTCATTTCCTGGAGAAGACACTGCCCAAACTACAAAAGAAAAAAAAATCCAAAAGGAGAGGACAGACATCCTTCCTCCTGTCCAAGGCCCACTAACCACCTCAGCTCCTAATGCCACTTTAATTCCTCTGGGACCTTGTTCTGTCCCTTTTCTCATGCACTTCCCCCACCCCAGTCTCAGTACTCCCCCACTCTTCTGTCTAAAACAAAAGCTGGCTTGGGAGGCAAACCCAAAGCCTAGGCCCATAACTGGGCTGCTTCAGCCTATGGTGCTCTTCCTGCTCCCTCTTCCCAGTAAAACTTCCCAGCAGCATTCTGACCCCCTTCCTTTCCAAACCAGCACCATCTGGCCTTGGCCCTACCCACTCTCTTGTAAGGATGCTGTCAAGACCCAACAGGACATTGCAGTTGCCGAATACAATTTCCCAATCTTCAAAAATTCCCCCCAGGCCTCTTCTAACATCATCCATCCATCCATCCATCCATCCATCCATCCATCCATCCATCCGTATTTATTTGTCTGCCTCTCCTTCCTTTTGTTCCTGAAACTTGATCATCCAAGGACTTCTCCCTCATTTTAAATGGACCAACTTCTAACCTTAATTACACAAGTATAAACACATGACAAATGAGACAACTGGGCCTCTGATGCTAGCATTTCAAGTCCAAGGCCACTATCAGCTTTCCTCATGTCACTGTGGTATGCTCATAGCACTCTTCACTAAGCCAGAAAGTGCAAGTACAGTATATGTGTGAAGGTGTGCCTGCACATGTGTGCATATGCATGTGAAGCCATGTTGGTGGTGTGTCTTCCCAATCACTGTCAAGTCTAGTTTTAAGATATGGCCTCTCACCAATTCAGCTACACTAGCTGGATAATGAGCTGAAGGATCTGATGGTCTCTGTGTCTCTACCACTGGGTTTACAGGTGTACACTGATATTCACACCCGGCTATTACACAGTATTAGAGCTCCACACTCAGGTCCTCATGCTCACGTGGAAAGCACTTCACTGATGGAGCCATCTCTCCAACACCCTGGACTTGTCTTCAACCCATTCCTACAGCCTACTACTCCACACACCAGCAGGTCTTTGCAAATGTTCACTCCCATTCTTTTCTTAGGTTTCCTAACAGCTTTCTTTCTATTCAATACTGTCAAATAAAGACTGTGAAGAGAAAGGAGTCTTATTTCTATCTGCCAGAAATCCAACTCATTCTTTTTTTTTTTTTTTTTTTTTTTTTTTTTTCAAGAAAGGGTTTCTCTGTATAGCCCTGGCTATCCTAGAACTCACTTTGAAGACCAGGCTGGCCTCAAACTCAGAAATCCTCTTGCCTCTGCCTCCCCAGTGCTGGGATTAAAAGTGTGCCACCACGCCCGGCCCAACTCATTGTTCAAAGTTCAGTCAAACACTGCCTTTCCGTGCAGTCACTTGTAGCCCTTAGTTCTCTTCTTCTGCCATAGACCACTCTCTTCTTTCTACAGGCTCACAGAACTTGATATGTTTCTCCTAAGACACCACTGTTGATCAGGGTTCTTTTTGTTTGTTTGTATGTTTTGTTTTTTTCACAGGGTTTCTCTGTGTAGCCCTGGCTGTCCTGGAACTCACTCTGTAGACCAGGTTGGCCTCAAACTCAGAAATCCACCTGCCTCTGCCTCCCAAGTGCTGGGATTAAAGGCATTTGCCGCCATTGCCTGGCTTTGATCAGATGTTAATGTGTCTATTTTCCTACAAGATTATCAATGACTGGCCCAACTTGAGACCCTTGTATGTGAGAGAGCTAACCCATGACAGTATTAATGACACTCTGCTATGCTTGCAGACAGGAACCTAGCATAACTATCTTCCTGAGAGACAGTCCATCCAGCAGGTGGAGCTCGGGGACACTTGTAGAAGCATGGGGGATACAACTGAATGAGCTGGAGAGGTCAAGGACATCACAAAAAGACCCACAGAGTCAATTCACCTGGTACTATGGGATCTCACAGAGCCTGAGCCACCAACCAAAGAGCATGCAGGGGCTGGACCTAGGCACCCTACACATTTGCAGCTAATGTGCAGCTTGGTCTTCATCTGAATCTTCTACTAAATGGAGTAGGGAGCTGTCCTGGTCTCTGTTCCCCATCACGGGATCCCCTTTCCCTCTATGGACTGCCTGGTTGGCCCTCAGTGGGAGGGGATATACCTAGTCCTGCTGGAACTAGATGACCCAGGCTGGTATGGTACCCAAGGGGGTCTTTCCCTTCTCTGAGAAGGGGAGGGGGCAATGGGGAGAGGGTTTTATAAAGGTAGGACTAGAAGGAGAAGAGGGGGAAGGCTGTACTCTGGATATAAAGTGAATTAAAAAAAATTATTGAAACAAAGAGATTTATTTTATATTTATTTTATGTGTGAATGTTTTGCCTGGATGGACGGATAAATATGCACCATGTGTATGCTTGTCGAAGGGTATCAGATCCCCTGGTACAGAAGTTATGAATGGTTGTGAGCTGCCTCCTAGGTCTTCTGCAAGAGTAAGCTCTTATTGGTCAATCAGTTCAAAGCTGAGCCAGCTATGTGTTTTGTGAGTAGGTCTGTCTTCATCATCTCCATAACCCCAATGCTCCAGACAACATGCTTTATACACTGATACTCAGATTTGTTTAACATTGTTTCTACTGAATCAATCACAGCGGTAGAACTGGGGATGCAGTTCAGTGACAGAGTTTAGCTCCTATGCATAACACCTTAGGTTCCAGGCCCAGCACTGGAAAAAGGTTGGAGATTTAGTTCAATGGTAAAGTGTTTGCCTAGCCAAGCATAAGGCCCTGGGTTTAGTTTCCCGCAGAAAAATTTCCTAAAGAAAAATAAATTGTTAAAATGACAGCTATCCAGGGATGTGGCTCACCAGTAGTTTCTGAGTTTGAGGAACTAAGGCAGGGGGTTTCCTTCGGCCCTGTCTCACAAAACAAAAACAGTAATAACAATAACAAAATTCCTAACCTAGTTGTAATGGTCACAGGTTAACAACCACTTCTTTGTGACAATACTTACTAGTTGCTGAGTGATTATAACCCAGTTTCTAAGCACTCTACATCTATCTTCTCATTCCTCAACAACCTTGAAGTAGGCACCATCACTACTCCAATTTACCATAAAGAATTAAAGGACAGGAAGATAAGTATCTTCCTAAAGAAACACATCCAAGAGCGGGTTTCCACTCTCCGCAGCCTGACTGCAGTGCCAGCTTCGAGCTGCAGGGCCACACTTCCATGGCAAGAGCTTGCTACTCTGCATTCATTAGCACCTCTACCAAGTTCCTCCTAGCAGAGGTTCCCACTAAATGAGGAGCAGCCACAGGTCTCGGCACCTGGGATGCTGGCACACACTCCTGTATCTCTACCTATTCAACAGTACAGGGATTGGGACAGTCTGGGAACAGAACACAAAGAGAATTCTGCTTCTCAGCATTGGTCCTTTTAAATGGTGCCCTTCCCTCCTTTGTGCTATACCAAGTCCTCTAAAACAAAAGGTGGGGGATCAAACCCTGAGCTTTAAACTGTTTAAACAGTGGGAAGCCAGATCAGTGGTTTATTCACACATAGAAAGCTACCAACCCTTGTCATTCTTATCCTGTGGTTTTTTTACTTTAACCCTTGAAGAAGAAAAACAAAACAAAATAAACAAACAAAACTAATGAGGTTGGGGCCAGGGAAAGAGGGCTCAGCAGCTAAGTGTCTGTGCTACAGGTCTGATGACCTGAGTTCAGCCGATCCTCAGAACTCATGGTGGAAGGAGTCAGACTCCTGGAAGCTGCTCTCTGACATCAACATGCTCAACGTGGCATGGGCACCCACATTCTCTCTTTAGGGGTGGGAGGCCAAGTACAGAGTAAGAAGAAAGAATGTAGCTATAACCCAAAGGCTGCAGAACACTGCGCAGACAGACGACGGCATCACCTGGATGTGCCAGCGGCCTGGTGTTGGTGATCTGGCGTGCCTTCATCGCCTGCTGCTGCCTCTCCAGAGCAGCCAGCATGTCCCCTAGGTCCAGCTGCACAGGGGTTTTAGTCTTTTTTCCAGCTGCTTTTGATAGAGCTTCCTAAAAGATGGATAAACAAGGATTCATTTTGTTGTGACTGGGAAAGTCTAACAAACTGTAATTCCGTTTGGTACTCCAATCTATCCCACCAAGACCAGCAGACAATCACAACTGTGCAGAAAATTACTTATACCTGCAACTTTTTTTGCTCCATACTTATTTCTGAGTATTCCTGTGCTGTAGCAAGGGCTGCAGCTAACGCTTTTTTCTTCTGACTCTTGGCTCGTTTAGGAACTGAGGTGGTAATGGGAATCGGAGTCTGAACTATATTGATGGGTGAGTTCTCGGGTAAGTCATCCAACTATGAAATGGGAGAAAAACATCTGTTAGTCATTTCATGGAAGTCAAACTATAAGAAAAGACAATGCAGACTGAGTCAGGTTCTGCAGGACAAAAGTAGACTCAGAAGACTCAGGGTCATAAGGAACAGGGTAAGCGGGAGGACCATTCTAGAACAGGAGGCAAAGGGACAAAAGCTGAATGTAGCAGGTGATCCTTGTCTAGAAGTTTCCATAGAGAACGCATGTTGTCTACCAGTATTCAAGGGTTTCTCATCTAATAACAGACCTGCACACTTCCCCAAAGCTACTTTGGTTTAGAATAAGAAACATTAAGGCTCAAAAGGTACAAGAGTCTGCTGCCAAGACTGAAACATGGGTCCTGTTGATGGAGAGAATCGACTCCTGCAAGTTGTCCTGTCTTCCTCAGGCACTCTGTGCACCCACTCATATACACATACAATACCACTGCAGTGAGAATTTAACATACTGTCCCAACACACCTCGTTGCCCTATGTCCTTTATACCAACCTCAAGACTTCTTTCCACATAGCCCAAGTTGAAAAGGTATTCTATTTTTCTTATAATTTTGCAAAGGGTTACTTACTACTTTTGAAGAAAGTTTCTGTTGAATATTCTCATCTTTAGAATTTCCATTCTCACTTAGTTCTTGAAACCCATCTTCATCCTGAAATAGTTTCACTCTGTCAGTGAAAATGTTCAGTACTAACCCTACAAAGGGGTGTGTGCATCCCTTCATGTCTGTGTGGGGTGCATGGAGTACATGGGGTGTGGGGGGGTGCATGTATGAGCATTTGTGTGTGTGTGCTCATACACATATACACACATATGTTTGCTGGGGATCAAACCCAGGGCCTGACTTAGGCTAAGTTACCACTCTATCAGTGAGCACCCTCCCTGGCACAGCAACGTTCTATACCATTCCAAGACACTTTGGAAAGGTAGGATGATAATGTATCTTTGTATTCTACTGCTGAGCTATTTTAAATCACCCTTAAAAAGGACATTTTATTTTTCCCATGCTAAGCCTATTTTTTATTCAAGCATCAAGTCATGTCCACATCTACCTATCCTTTAGATTTCTGTAACCACTTTTTCATTTTTATACTAATTCTATCCTAAGATAAGTAACTGCAAAAAATTCAAATGGATTTTATCACATTCAGATAATTTGGAGAAGATTTTAAACAGTTAAGTAGTCATGCCATATTTAAATTTAGACTATTCCCTATTATATACAATCTTAAGAATAATGTTTAAAATGTTTTTATTCAAATTAACTTCTTAGTCAATATCCTTCTGACTGAATGGAAACAATCATACAAGTGGCCTATAATTAAATTGTTGCATTTATATTTAAACTATTTTTCTGAGACTTAAATTAACATTTGTTGAAAGAAAGAATGAAAGTAACATTCTATCAATCACAAAAATGTTCAACTTGCATAA
The DNA here is from genome assembly GCF_900095145.1 of Mus pahari. Taxonomy (NCBI): domain Eukaryota; kingdom Metazoa; phylum Chordata; class Mammalia; order Rodentia; family Muridae; genus Mus; species Mus pahari. Next base: position 109,040,678 of record NC_034592.1, read on the forward strand.
AATCCGTAAGTAGTAAGAACAAAGACCAGTCAGTCCAGGATCATGGAGCTCTGCCCAAAACCCCCTATATGAGAACAGAGAAAAAACTATGTCTCGAAGTCCTGAGAGGTGGGGGATGGCTTGCTTGCGAAAGTGCTAACTTTGGAAGTCTGAGGAGCTGATTCCATTTCCCAGAGCCTAAGTAACAGCAGCTGCATACTGGCAGGCATGGAGATCCCAGTGCTGTGAAGTGAAGAAGGGCAGATCCACACAGCTCACCGACCAGCCTGCCCCACTTTATCACTGACCTCCGGGCCAATGAGGGACCTTTTGTCCAAAAAAATCAAGATGGATGGTGTCTGAGGGGCAAGACCCAAGATTGTCCTCTGCTTCACATGCAAATAAACAGGAACCACAATAAACAAAGAAATATGGTCTGGAGAGCCCGCAGGCTGAGCAGTTCAGTCACCTCCCAGGCCCAGACCAAGGGCTCTGAGTGGCTACCCTATAATCTATTTGAGCTCATGAAAGGGTTTGGATCTGTTGAACCTCCAGGGCAACAACAGGAGATCTGAGAGGAGTCCAGTATTGATAGTGTAGCAGAAACCAGAGGCTTCTAACTGGACCAATGACCCACTGCAATGAACATTTGCAAGTAAAAGTGTAGACAAAACAGTATACTACATGATACTGTGACACACTACCACTCCCATGACAAGATGGGATTTTTCCTATCTTATTTTATTTTTGGGGGGGTGGGTGGGGGAGTTGCAAAGGCAGAGGGTAAATACGAAGAGATAGGTAGATGAGTGGGATTAGAGTACATGATGTGAAACTCACAAAGAATCAATGAAAAGTTAAACAATGAGTTAGTGTATCATATCACTTATAATCTAACAGGGTAACCTGTTAACACATGAAACTACAGCATTTATAACACAATCACATACCAAATTCATTTCTAAATGAAGTTTTTTTTTAAGAATTATTTTTATTTATTTTCTATATATGAATACACTGTCACTGTTTTCAGACACACCAGAAGAGGGCATCAGATCCCATTACAGATGGTTGTGGGCCACCGTGTAGTTGCTGGGATTTGATCTCAAGACCTCTGGAAGAGCAGTAAGTGCTCTTAACTGCTGAGCTATCTCTCCAACCCCATAATGATTTTTTCAAGGGTAGTTTATAAATAAAATTTGAAAAATTACCTCAAAATATAAAGCCTCAGAATTTGGGTCACTTCTGTGAGACTGAGTAGAGTTTAAGTGCTTATTGTCTTGTCTCTTTTGCAAATTCTGTCTTCTTTCCGAGGAAGTACTGTGCCCTCGGCATCTGAATCCAACCTGAGAAAGAATGTATTATTTTCCAGTACCTGTTTCACTGAAATACAGCAAACGTGCAGAGAAGCACATGGACTTTTACAAAGTGCAAACTTACTGAAGTAGCTAAAGCACTGGTAAGACAAGACAGATGTATGACTTTTTTTCCCTCAGAAGAGAATCTTTTTACCAGCTTTATTCTCAAGAGCCAAAGCCTGACAAGCCTAAGGTCCTGCAGGGGTGAACAGTCTTGCTAGTGGGTTATGTCCACCATGTGCTGAGTACTCTCAGCTGGCCATGAGGTGCAAACACGGCTGGTAAATCTAATCACCTGGAAACAGCTCCAGGGAACCAGCTGAACGGGAAGAGGCAACAGTGAAAGGATTACACTAACAAGGAGAGTTAGGAGGAACAAAAACCCAAGGCTATACTTGGCCAGCCTGGGTGAAAAAGCATCTCAAGAGAAAATTGTTCAGTAAGACCCTTGCCTTCAAGGAAATGGGTGGAAGAAGAAAGGTGGCAGAGCCTATAACCCCAACACTAGAGCAAGAGAGGCAGGATGTGCAGTCAGAGCCAACCAGGGCTATAATCTCAAAACTGGTGGGTAGTAGCTGAAGTACAATGCAAGGGTCTCACTCAGAAATTAACTATAAACCCACCCAACATGCACACTAGCTCAAAGGGAAGAGGAGGAAGAGGAGGAGGAGGAGGACGAGGAGGAGGAATACTATTGTCCTGTTACCTAAGTCTTGGGAGACAGACTCTGGGAAGTGATCAGGTCAAGAGAGTGGAGCATCGTGGAAAGGATTTATCAGCCATAAAAGGGATGCAAAGAACTCTCTGCTGCTCTTCTACTTAAGGACAACATTGAAAATAAGAACCAAGAAGCAAGCCGGGCTTGATGGCGCACACCTTTAATCCCAGCACTCAGGAGGCAGAAGCAGTCGGATTTCTGAGTTCGAGGCCAGCCTGGTCTACAAAGTGAATTCCAGGACAGCCAGGACTACACAGAGAAACCCTGTCTCGGAAAAAAGAAAAGAAAAGAAAAGAAAAGAAAAGAAAAGAAAAGAAAAGAAAAGAAAAGAAAAGAAAAGAAAAGAAAAAAATGTTTTTCACCTCAGGGTTACTTCCTTTAATGGACACAGATACAAAATGAACAAACAACAAAACCAGGGCCAGGACGCAGACCAGGAACTTGGCAAGGCAAGCAGTTTCAATTCCAACAGAAAAGAGTCGGTAAACACTTTGCACATTTTACTTAATCTTTATCATCAAATAAAGCTAAAGCCAGATTGCCTCATAAGCCTGAAACAAAAATGGCCTGACTGTGCAGGAATCACAGGGAAGGAAGGAAGGACCATCACTCCTGTTTCCATGCGGCCTAAGGGGTCTGTCAAGGAACTGTCTGAAGTGTTAGTCTCAGGGAGGCCAAGATCAGCAGGAGCAGGGTACAAACCCATTTATCCTGCTCTGACTTTTGGTCCATTCGTACTTATATGACAGCTCAAATTCCTTAACTAGATATAAGGAATCCAGGAAGTCTATCTAGAATGAAAAAGAGAAATAATGACCAATAAACAACTCCCTGATTAGACAGCCAAACAATAAAAGAAGATGCAGTCTCTGTAGATGCATAGCTGTGCACAGTCCACTCTGCATGACTGACAGGCAACTGCCCAGTCTGGCCACACCGTGGCACCAAGTAAGCATCAATGTGACAATGGCACTGGTGGACAAGAGTGTTAATAAGCCACATCAAAATATGCATGGTTGAAGAAATGGTTCAACAGGCAAAGGTGTTTGCTAGCAAGCCTGGTGACGAGAGACTGACCCTTACCCTACAAGCTGTCCAGACATTACAGCCACTGTGCGTTTATAACCTAAAGACCAGACTGCAGTCCTTAAGCTCAGCCTCTCACTCTGTTTTTTGTTTTGTTTTGGTTTGTTTTTTTTGAGACAGTGTTTCTCTGTGTCACCGAGTTGTCCTGGACCTTGCTTTGTATACCAGGGTGCCCTCAAAGTGACAGAGCTCTGCTGCCCCTGCCTCCTGAGTGCTGGAATTAAAGGTGTACACCACCACTGCCTAGCTCAAACAGCCATTCTTAAGAGAAGAGTGTCTAGGCTTTGATATGGAAGGAAACAGACACTGCAAGTGACAGGTAGGTGGACTTTCCTTTATTTATTTATTTTTTTAAATTTTATTTATTTATTTATTTATTTATTTATTATTTTCTTTACATTTCAAATGCTATCCTGACAGTTCCCTATACCCCACCCCCGCCCCTGCTCCCCTACCCACCCACTCCCACTACTTGGCCTTCCCCTGTGCTGGGTCATATAAAGTTTACAAGACCAAGGGGCCTCTCTTCCCAATGATGGCTGATTAGGCCATCTTCTGCTACATATGCAGCTAGAGACTCGAGCTCAGGGGGTACTGGTTAGTTCATATTGTTGTTGCACCTACAGGGTTGCAGCCCCCTACAATTCCTTGGGTACTTTCTCTAGCTCCTCCATTGGGGGCCCTGTGTTCCATCCAATAGCTGACTGTGAGCATCCACTTCTGTGTTTGCCAGGCACTGGCATAGCCTCATAAGTGGCCACTATATCAGGGTCCCTTCAGCAGAATCTTGCTGGCATGTGCATCAGTATCTGGGTTTGGTGGCTCTAAAGGTCATGCATGACATACTCACCCAGACACAGAGTAGAAGCACTGTACCACTTACATCCACATTCTCACCACCTTCACTCAACACATGACCAGTCATTATTTATGCCCTACTCGCTAAGGCATTTAAAGTTATAGATATGGGAGCTCCCTGTGAATGTGTGTGATATACACGCAGGTGTTCATGTGTGTGCATGTGCACATGTACACACCTTCATGTTCTCAGACAAAGCCTCAGGTGTCCATCCTCAGAAAACAACCCCATTTGGTTCTTTAAAGAGGCTCTCCCATGGCCTGGGGCTTGCCAACTACGCCATCATGTGTGTGTCCCTTCCTCTGTATCTTGCCACACTATTTTTTTTGAAGCACAACCTCTCTCAACTGAGCTCACCAATTCAGGTAAGGTGGCTGCCTCCCCAGACCTGTGACTACTGATGTACACTGTTACATGAGAGTATTTTAAGGAGGTGCTGGGGATCAAACTCAGATCCGCATGCTTATCAGCAGCCCACAGGAGTTCACATTTAAATAACCTTTTGCAGCTTTAAAACTTAAGGATACTGTGATTCCTTCGTAATTGCTATACCGTGATTCCTAAATGCTACATCATTATTATGATAAAGTTAATTTATCCATCTCACACCTAATTAAATTTCCAGTATCATTTAAAGTACCTGTGAATTATTTCTTTGTTCAGTTTGCCTTCCACCTCTAGAAAATGCTTGGTTTTTGTCCATCCAAGGTCTTTTCTGAGTCGCCTGGCAAGTTACTTTGGGCCAGTTTACACCACCTGTATCAAATATGTAAAGATATTAAAGATAAGATTTTCTGATAAAGGAAGCCAAAATCTAAACAGTTGAGTCACTACAGACATGGAATTTTTCTGTACACTTAAAACGGCATGTGCACTCTCAGTAACACAAATGTCATCCTACCTAACAGTCTACACCACATTTTCTCAACGTGTTTGGGAAAACTATATATACTTTTCAATTAACTTGAATCACTGGAGACATAGTTTTTGATATAACATTGGTAAGCTCCACATTTCAAGGAAAACTTGAATGGACAAAGAATAAAATACATACAAAAAGAAAAAGAAACACTGCAAAAAGTAGTACCTGCACAGCCCGATGGCTCCAAAGGCTAAAGAAAACAAAACAGAGACGATCGTTACTTTCTAATTAAGAGTCAATACGACATACTTTGCAAATGCTTCATAATTTAACCTAGTGTTAAATATTATTACTCAGAACAAGTGCTTTTTATTTTCAAGAATCGTAAAGTACTATGATTACTAAGAATTGCTCAAAATAAAAAAAGAATGCTTCCACTTCAGCAAAGGACAATGTACCAACAGCAGGACTAACACAAAGCAAACAAACACAAACTAGAAACACCGAGGTACTGCGCACGGTCATGGTCCCAGAGGCAGGGTCGCGCAGAGCCCCTGGCGCAGGCTGGTTGTTGTGCTTGGGACTGCAGTAACCGCTGTCGCTGTCGATGTCAGCTTCACTGGCCCCCTGCTCACTGGAGGATTCGGCTGCAGGGTGGGACGCTCTTCTCCGCCTGCCTTTGGCTTTCCAGAGCATTGTGGCTGTGCTCTCCGAGAGAGACTTGTTAGCGATGTCTGATGGGAAATCTACAAGGCAAGGCAAGTGGACAATTCTCCATGATGGGCAAGTTTTTACATTGTTAAATTATAATTAAAATGACAGAGTTTATAAATGGAGAAATATGTGACTCTTTGAAAAAATCATTTAAAAATGTTCCTAATAACTTGTAACAGTGTCGTTATAAAAATAAATCCTTTTATCATAATACTAAAATCATCAGCCATTTAAGAGAGAACATGGCCAACCTGGCACAGCCACCACATGTGCCCAACAGTCTCTCTCCCTCCCCTCACCACTAACTGTGTTGAGTTTTCACTCACTTTTCCTTGTGGATTTTCCATGGATTTTCCTATTTCTAAAACAGTAATCATGTACTTTTACAGCCTCTGGCTGTAACGCTAAAATATCAGCTATATCTTCTTATTCCCAGCCCCCTCCACATTAGTTTTAACCTTCAGCTGTATGGAGCTAATTAATAAATTCCACTGTGGAACAGACTACTTTTGCATGGATATACCAATGCATTTATCCTTCCTTTTATTTCCACTCACAGTGCACTTTGGTTGTTTTGCTACTAAAAGCAGCACTGTTGGCTGGACATGGTGGCATATGATTTTAATCCCAGTATTTAGGAGGCAGAGACAGGAAGATCTCTGAGTTCAAGTTCAGCCTGATCTGCAGAGCTGAGTTACAGGCCAGTTAGTGCTACACTGAGTGACTATCTCAAAAGAAACACACAACCCACTTGTGTTTGGAGGCAGGGGACATAATAATCAAAATGTGTGCATGAAACTGTCAAAGAAGGAATTCAATGAAAACTAAGTCTGGGACTCCCGACTATAAATGTGTGCACTTGGAAGTTTCTGTAAGGCAAATGTGAATAGGTCTTATAGGACACACAGATTCAAATTTGGTAATGCTAAATCAATAGTGAAGGTGGTTAAAACAACCTCCATTCCAACAGTAGTAAATAAGTATGTCCACTGATTCACACATACCAATACTTGACACTGTACTGTACAGGAACGCAGCTAACGCTTGCATATTACCATACATCTGAACAACTGGATTTTTTACATTTTATCAATTTATTTTATGTGTGTATTTGTGGCATGAGTGGCACAGTGCAAGTGGAGGGCTTGGCCAACTTGTGGGAGTTGGTCCTCTTCATCCACCATGTAGGTACTGCGTATCAAATGCAGGCTGTCCAGTGTGACAACAAGCACCTTCACTTGCTGAGCCATCTTGCAGTTCCCTGTTTTGACTCTAGCCATCTTAAATTCTTATTACACAATAACACAAGCTTGGTTGCTGGGGCACACTGTGTGAAGCTGTGTCTCTACCCTTCCTCATCTACCTAAGGCATTCTCTGATTGGCTTTAGTAAAAATATGATGGCCAATCAGCTGGGCAGGAAATGGAAGGCAGAACTTTCTGGGAGACACAAAGGAACTCTGGGAAGAAGAAAGAGGAAGTGTTTTTTTGCCAGGATACATGAGAGGAAATGGATGCGTGACTATAGGCCTAGAAGGTATAGCTAACTGCATGGCAGATGGTGCTAGGCAGTCGCTCAGGTTGACTTAGATAAGCTAGTTGAGTTTGCCCAGCTAAGTCCTAAGCTCTGTGTGGTTATTTGGGGAACTAGATGGCTAAGGAGTAACTGCTGCCACGTTAATTTCCAGCATTAACTAATATATAACTATATATAACAGAATACTAATAATCATTTTACACTTGTTCAAAAGTAAAACGAACATCTACAAAACAAAGTAATTTTTATCTCTTACTGATGCCAGGCAGTCCTTAGAAGTTAAAAACAAACATAGACATCTACTCAATCATGCCTCCAGTTCTGAGCTTTCTGGAGGCTGAACAAAGAATACAAAGTCTCTTCTTTTTTTTTCCCCTCTTCTCTTCTCTTCTCTTCCCTCCATCCTTCCCTTCCCCCATCCCACACCCCCACCCCCAGAGACAGGGTCTCTCTACATAGCCCTGGCTATCCTGGAACTGGCTTTGTAGACCAGGCTAGGCTCAAACTTGAGATCCACATGCCTCTGCCTCCCTAGCGATGGGTTTAAAAACATGTGCCTCCCCCCCCAAAAAAAACAAAGCCAGGCATGATGGTCCTTGTTTTTAACATCAGCTCTTAGAGGCAGAGGCAGACAGATCTCTGAGTTCGAGGCTAGCCTGGTCTACAGTGATTCCCAAGACAGCCAGGACTACACAGAAACATCCTGTGTCTACAAACAAAAAAGCAGTGTCACCACATCCAGCTCAGAAAGTACTTTTAAGAACCTTGCCAGGGTTTACAAACAGATGTAGAAATGGGTCACTATGAGGAAGGACAGCTCTGGGACACATGACTTTCCCCATAAATACTGTAGGCATGGGAGCCCATTAAACATACTGCTTTAGGCACTACAAACCACACAGCAAGATAGTTTTTAACTATTCCAAGATCCTCTTTCTGCTCATATAAAATGTCATATGACTAAATATCCAAAAGAAAAGACTGCATAATAAAAAGCAGCAAGCTACTTCATTCACATCAATCTAGACCTAGTTTGGGGGTTCTCTTGTATGTGACAGTATTTTTTAAAGTTTTTGTGAACATATATAACTTATATATAATAATGAGTTTCATTATGACATTTACAAATCTTTTAAATTAATTTTTAATAGAGGACAGTAGTGTGCCTATGAGCGCAGGTGTTCACAGAGACCAGAGGTGGGCGTCAGACTCCATAGAGCTGTAGTTACAGGCCGTTGAGAGGCACATGACATGGCTGATGGGAGCCCATCACCTGTCCCCTGGAAGAGCCATCTCTGCAGTTCTTACAATATTCTTTTGAGACAGGGGTCTCAGCATATAGTTGAGCTGGTCTTAAGCTCACAAGGCCGAGACAAAATCCCACGCACAAGCAAGACAGACATGCTAGCCAAGGCATCAAGATCCAGGCTCATAAAGGAAGGAAAGCAACAGAGGAGACTCAGCGTCAATGCTGATCTAGATCTACACACATCTCCCCACACATGTGAGAGTAAACAAGTAAACAAACAGAACACTGCCTTACCAGTTTGCTGTGAAGCATCTACTAGAAGCACAATTTTTGATCGGCTCTCAGGACCTGTTGCGCTTGTTTCTTTCTGAGTAGCCACATTCTTCACCTGTGGTCTTTTATTTTTTATATGTTGTTGTAAAAGCTGTGGCTGAGTTAAGTTTAAAAGACCAGAAAGGGGGGGGGGGGAGAGACCAGAAGAAAAACAGAAGAAGCAGCCGTGAATGAGTGAATGTACTAAACATAACGTACACATCTGTTATACAAAGACCTAAATGTATACCACAGATCATTGGCTCTTTGCTGGTTTTGTGGAATTATCAACAAGAAGCATCAGAAGCTAAATAATGTACCATAAGCACATTTACACATTCTTTATCTAAAACCACTAGTTTGGGATTCTTTCTCTGCCTTGCGAGCTCAAGACCAGCTCAGCTACATACTGAGATCCTGCCTCAAAAGACTTGTAAGGAGTACAGAGACGGCTTAAAACTGCTGACCAACAGCTGTGCCGAGTGCTTCACTAAAATGAACCTGACTTCAGTTTAGTTTCTACCTGAATTTCAATTTTTTAATCAATTATTAACTATTAACAAGGTTTTAATAGTGTCATATGAATATATTTTTAAGAGGTAATAAAAGTGTGAAAATTTACCGTGTCACTAAACTCATAACAAAGATGAGCAAAATATTTCTGCCTTGGAGTCCAAACAGAAAATATGAAAAGGCTGCTTCCTTTCTTCAGATTTTTAAACAGGAGTGATTGTTCCTCAACAGCAATTTACACCCCGAACTCTGAACTCAACTTCAAGTTTCCGAACTGAAGCTGCTGAGGTGTTCTGAGACATCCTATGCCTAGAAATTATATACAACTAGCTTGCTTTTCAACCTATTTCCTTTTATTCTTGGTGGTCCCCAAAAGTTCCCTTGACTCACAACGTTTCCATGAACCAAGGTAAAATCTTTTCAAGATAATCTCTGCTGTTTGGTTTTTCATTTTTAAAAATTATGCCAAAATGCAGCAAAGACTTTACTGAGGAAACTAACTAATGGAGTCTGGAAAGAGCAACAGTTCTGGTAGTGACAGAAATGTCTTCTTGTGAGCAGTGTTGATTATAAACAGGCTTTTCTTACAGCTTCAATATTAAGCCCTTAATGGAATTAATGGAAAAGGAAGCATTGCATTGCATCTTTTATACACACACACACACACACACACACTTGTATCAAGTCCTGGCCTTGAATGGGAGTGGCTGCATCCCTTACTTGTTTTTTACTCTCCTAAATGACTAACAACTCTCCTATTCCCATGAACAACTCAGAACACTGACACTGTGGTCAAAGGACTCTGAGGTTCCACTAACATTTTTCCCTTCTTCTGCTGATTTCAGAAGACTGAAACAGCTTGAGGTACATGACATTCAACCACATGATCTGTTTAGTGTTGGCATTGTCACTGTACAATTTTAGCACTAAATCAAAATAATTTAGAAATAATTGTGAATTATGTTTATGTAAAACTCTCTAAATGATCATGAAGATGACCTGAAATTACACTTTCAATCAAGAGGGGTTATAAATATCACAAGAAAAAAATGTTATATAATATACCTACAACACTTTTTATTAGTGATGAATACTTTGTAGCAAATCAAGTATTAAAGGCCAATGGTCCAAGTAGTAAATCACCTATACTAGTACTAACAGCAGATAAATCACCTATACTAGTACTAACAACAGAAATATTGTATTTAAAAACTGCACACAGAGTGTGGCCACTCACTTTAGGCACCACTGGCCCTCTGTTACCATTCCTGTTCCGATGACTGGACAACGGGCAGGCCTGCCCCAGCTGATTTGGACGCTCGGCGCATTCTGTGGTTATGGCATTGACAGTGTTTGCAGCCTGGAAGGGGCTGGAGTAAGGGGTAGGAAAAGGATGATAGAAGCCCATAACTTGGGCACAGGGTGCTGGCATCAGCTGGTAATAGGTGTACTCTGTGGAAACAGGTGGCTGAGCAGATATAATAGGGTAGGCAAGGTAGGGTCCGGTAGGACTTGGGCTGGGCTGCTGCCATCGTATATCGTTGTTATATAAAGGAAATTGTCTGCAAAACCAAACAAGAGAAAAAAAAATCTATTGACATCCAGGAATAATATCAAAGCACAAATAATATCATAGACACAGTACCTTCACAATACTCCTAGGGAGAGGCGCCACTGACAACATCAGCTTTTCTTGCTGATAACCTGCACTTGTAATACCCATGAGCACGGCAGCATAAGAGAATCCAGCCTGAGAGCTTGCCACACTCCACATCCATTTATTGTTTCCCAACCTGCCCTCAAACTCTTCAAGTTGTCTGCCTAAAAGTGAAACACCTAGCTCTGGTCCACATTACAACTGCCCACAGCCTGTGCACAATGCCCACACTGTAATGGCCAACCCTTACCTAGAGGTCCCAACACCTGCTCTAACCATTTAGCCAGGTCTTGCCCTGGCTCCTCTCCTTGGCAACCTAAGACCCAAGCCCAAGGAAGTCAGGTAGACTTCCCTGATACCTTTATCCTGCATTCAGTTCCTACACAGCACCAGCGATGCTGTCCTGTCCCAGCAGTACCCTGGACAACAGTTGCTGTAGAGAAAGAAGGGGTCCTTTTCCTGACTTTTGCAATGACAAAGCAAAACCGAAGGAAGTTTACTACCAAAATCCTAACAATACTTAGATACTATGAAGGATGGCTTGCTCATGAATTCCTAACAAGTACCTCAAATTAAGGCAAGAAAACAAATTTCTCATACTGAGCATGGCTATTTTGCTACAGAGAAAACTAGTATTATTATGTTTAGTCTATAAAAATTCTCTACATTATTTAATAGTGCGATGTTTAAACAAACAAACAAACAAACAAAACCAAACAGAATCTCATGAAACCAAGGCATCTCGAATTCCTGATCCTCCTGGCTGCTGCCTCTCCAGTGCTCCAGCTGAGTTCAAAGATTTTTAGTGAAGTCTAAGCTCAGCTGAGGATTCTGTAGTTGCTACTGTTTATACCTTGAAAACTCTGCAGTAAGAAACTCAGAATATTCACTGGGGCATTTCTATTTCACAAGGAATTCTGGTGGTCTTATAAATCCCACATCCAGGATTACGAGTGAGCCACAATGGGCTATGGACACATAGGAGTGCACCTGAAGACAGTGTGCAGAGCTGCTGAGCCACAGAGCCTCCCCATGTATCCCACATTTCCAGTATGTGGCATAACTTGTTAGAGGCTGACAGTACATCTATATGTCAATACAATGAACTGTGATGTTCCCCTCATCCTGGAAGAGTCAGCAAGCAGATCACAACTCCCACAAGCCTACCCTAGATGCTACCAGGCATGTACTATCTGAGCTGAGGGAAATGTGCTAGATTACAGAAACCACCAGATGAGCACTCAGCAAGCATGGCACCTCAATGCCTGTCCCTCGTGGGTTTTTCTTGTGCCAGACACTGTCCTGGCCATTATGAGAGTAAGCACTTAATCTCAAAAAAAAAAAAAAAAAAAAAAGAAAAGGTTTCTTGTATTACACATATCCCCTGGGTCACTATACTGCAATATATTTCAATGGCATTTCCTCTTAGATAGGATAAGAAAATAATACATGTTGACAGCTTTCAAATTTCTGCATAATTTTACTTCCTCTTAAAAAACATAAATAGGGCTGGAGAGATGTCTCAGAGGTTAAGAGCACAGGCTGCTCTTCTAGAGGTTCTGAGTTCAATTCCCAGCAACCACACGGTAGCTCACAACCATCTAAAATGGGATTCAATGCCCTCTTCTGGTATGTCTCAAGATAGCTACAGAGTACTCATATACATAAAATAAATAAATCCTTAAAAACAAAAAACAAAAAATACAAATAAATGATTAAAGCTTAAAAGTTACAAAGGAAAAAGACTAGTGTACATGGCCAAGTTCTATCTCCCCACTAGTACAGAATAACGCAATTACCTATTGGACTGATTTTCCTGAACAAATGGGTAACAAGTAATCAGATAACTAGGGATTGGAGTTGGCTCCACCCCAGAAACACTTCCATTGTCGCTTGGGAGAGCCATGGGGAGCACAAACGCATCCAGATTCTTCTTCTGGGGAATAAACGGCTCTACTTCAGCAGAAAGCTTCACATTCTTAGAGAGAAAAACAGAAAGCATGGGTTATAAATGTACAACCAATACAAACTTGGCACTTAGAAAGAGTCTACAGACAATATTCACAGAACATGTTGAAGTGACAAAGTCAGCTTAAAGAAAGCAAGGAACCAACAAAACAGGGAAGGACTTTATCACAAGTCACAGCGCTACAGTGAAATCAGTTCTGGTCCAGAAGAGCTTTTAATAGAGTATAAGAAGCCAAACCTCAGGACTAAAATAAAGTGTAGTAAGAAATCTAGCTCTTTGGACAAAGCTGTATTTCTTGTTAATTCTGGGGGGGGTGGGGGGGGTGGGGGGGGAGAAAAGTCATTCAGCTCAAGATTTGAGGAATAATTTCATTTCCTTAAATAGTTGAAAAGGTCGTCTATTTCTGTCCATTGCAGGAAATTAAGTTTTGTCCATTGTTGAAGGGAAATGTCTAAAATGAATCAAAAACATAAAGGAAAAAATATGTTTCATACTTAAACTTAGAGGAAAAGAAATGAGAATAACTTGGAGAGTAACCTTTCCTGGTAGGTATCTGCGCAAATCACTGCCACCCTAAGGACTTCTGTGCAGTCCCTTGGATCTTGTGTGTCTTTCCTATAATACAGCTCCAGACAGTTAAAAGCCACAAAAAACTCACACATGAAAAAGTATTAAGAAAATGAGCTCTTTAACAATTTGGTCAGTAACAACACTCTTAGGAAGAAAGAAACAGCAGTTAGGTAGAACTTGGGACCCCTGGCAAGTTCTGTAGTTTAATTAGAGGAATTTACAAGTCATTGAACTTAGCAAGTTGTACGCTGATTTAGGTAATTTTCTACTTAACAAATTTAAGTTTTTGTAATGTAATATCTATAGGATGTGGACAGGGTGGCTCATTAGCCCATACGAGGCTGAAGCAGGAAGAAGCCATGCGCCTGAGGCCAGCCTGGGCTACATACTGAGCTCGTCAGCTCTGGATATATCAAAACTGTCTCTCAAAACGGAGGTTGGGAGATTGGAGGTCTAACTCAATTGGTAGAGTACTTGTCTAGCATGCGTGAAGAAGCCCTGGGTTCAGCTCCTAGTACCACCGGAGTTGGGCACGGTGGTACATGTTTGGAATCCCAGCACTTGAGAGGTAGAAAATCAGGAGGATTATGGGTTCAAAACCCATAGCAGAGGTAGTAGAGGACAGATGAGTTTTGAACTCATAACCCTTTGTTTTTAGCAAAGAGAAAGAAAAAGAGAAGCCACTCTAGTCAACAGCTGCACAGGCAGATGTCATCCAAAAGAACAGACTGATGAAGCTTTCTCCTACAGTTTCACCTTTACATGGTTTCCAAAGTTGTTCACTGTGACGTTGAAGCCTTCAGTTTTCTACCATACATCTAGCAGCCCAGAAACCAATGCTGAAGGCAAACCAATCCTTTAAAATCCAAATGTAAATGTGGGCAACTTTTAATATTAGTACAGAAATCAAAGAAAAATATCTAAAAATATTGAAAAATTAGAATAGTTACTCTATATACTATTACTCCTCAGTTTGAATTCCATGTTTTAGTCACTAGTTTTTATTGCCATTCTTTAAGTGTCTCATTAGTCCCAGGCTAGCCTTTAACTCACGATCCCCTGCCTCACTCTCTCATAGGTATGTACGAGCATGTGTAGCTCATGATCTACATATTTATATATACACGTATTTAAAGGTTTCTTTCATTTCTAAGTGTACGTATGTATGTACAACTCTCTGGAAGTGAGTGAGTCCATGCAGGTAGAGGGTAGAGGGAGCCAGAATCACAAGTGACTGTATGCCACCCTATGTGGGTACTGGGAAGTGAACTTTACCACTGAGCCATCTCTCCCAACCCCTTAATCTATATTTTGAGAGATTAAATTTTAAAGAAGTGAACTGTTACCTTACTGTTAAGCAAATGTAAATATGGGCTAGAGAGGTGGCTCAGCAGTTAAGAGCATTGGCTGCTCTTCCAGAGGACCCAGATTCAATTCCCAGCACCCACATGGAGGCTCACAACTGTCTGTAACTCTAGTTCCGGAGTATCTGTTGCCCTCTTCTGATCCCCTCAGGCACCAGGTATGCACCTGTACACAGACAAACCTGTAGACAAGACACTCAGATACACAAACTAATATAATAAGAAATATAAAGTAAGCGGGAACTCCAATGACAGTATAATCATTCTTGTATTTACTGTCTGCTTCAAACACTCCACTCAGTGGTAAAATGGTAGTTTTCACAAGTTATTTCAGAACTCCCTAATGAAAAATCTGAATAATTCTGTCTGTGAAAACATTCATGCATTTCACTTATTTTTAATTTTGTACATATTAAAACAAATGTCAATAATAAATACCATTTATACAAATAATCTAGAAAACCAAAGATATTATTGGAACATAAAAGTATAAAATGCCTCCTTAAAAGAGTTCATTAGCCACACACGAGGATCACAGAGCCATTATGACAACCACCTGGCTCAAGCTTGGAAAGGCTGCACCAAGGCGGGTGGGCGGGCAAGCGGGCAGAGAGCAGTCAAAAGCAGAGTGCAGCAGACAACCCACACTGCATTCTTCAGAGAAGCCTCCGGGAAGATGCAAATAATCTCTCAGATTAGGCGACAGAAAAGTGACACCCACCTAAAGTCAGCTAAAGTAGAACATGATGAGATAGTCTCCCACAGCAAAGCTCAGAGTATGTCCCACACACCCGCAGGAAGAGACCATGAAACCTCCATATTCTATGTTAAGGTGAAAAATGCACCAAACATTAGGATACTTTTTACACCCTGTGGTACAGATAAAATAAGTGCCTTCCAGGGGGATGAATGGGGCGTGAGATGCCTGCTGGATGCACTCTCAGAAAGGCACTTGCCCATGTTCAAGGCTTCAAGTCCAGTGAGAAAAACAGCAGGGGACTTAAGAGTGACCACTTACCTCCCACCATGGGCTTTTCCACAGGACTATTAAAGTCTGTTAAGACTTGATGGTGTTTTCAAAAATAAAACCACCCTTTTACATGTAATAATACTTATCATAGTGTCCAACTTGTTAGTTCTGCTTTTACACCTATTTTCTTGCTCGCTTCCTATGAAGCTTCTCCCCTGATCTCTTGCCTTGATGGGTAATTTTATTTTCCTTTTAAACTATGGAACAGAGAGAGTGTTCACAACTACACATCTGTGTCAGAGCACAACCTAAGTCATACTCCAAGGGTTACAGTAGCACAGAGAGTGCTCATGACTACATATGTGTCAGAGCATGTCAGTAATACTCCACAGTTTATATGTGATATGTACTTATACTTTTCTAATAACCTATCATTCTATTTTTTTGTCTTTGACCTTTGATAGTTAATATTTTTCTAATGTCATTGGTTTTTATTTTGTTTTAGATGTAAAGGCTTAAAATTTCTTAAATTTCCAAATGTTTTCTCTAAATGTATGCACTCTGATTCAGAACATTATTTTAAAAATATAGTATGTTTGTCAACTTCCCACAAAAATGTCAATTGGCACTGGATAATAAAGGTTTATATAGTAACACTTACAGTACAGTTGTCTAGTTGTGCTAGGTGGGCACTGGCCTTCACTACAGACTTGATGGTCCACGACGCTCAGGTCTTGGAGTGTGTGTGGTATTTACCCAGAGGCCATCGCACTCTCCACTGTCCTAGTTACCTAACTCTCCACTAGTTACAGGAGCTAACAACACTGAGAGCTAGGTAAGTATCTCTCACACTGTGTTGTTGGGCACAGAGCCTGCACACCGTTAGTACAAACTCAACTTTTTTCTTCAATTGTTCTGTGATCCAGCGGGGTGTTTCAGGCATGTGGGACCTACAGATGTGAAAAGCTGACTGTGCTGCTACAGAGGGTTCAAACAGTTTTCTATTTTTATCATATTATTGTATGTTCATGTGTGTATGTGATGCATATATGGACTATAGTAAGGAGGCTTTCGGGACCTGGTTCCTTCCTTTATCTGCAGGTTCCAGGTCATCAGACTTGGTAGCAAGTACTTTTACCAAGTAAGCCATTTCACCAGCCAATCTTACATCCTTATTTGTGACAAAACTGCACAAAGCCCCAGGAATTCACTGCGTTTGTTCTTCTACGAATGAAAGAAGAGAATACTCAGTGATTTTTGTAAGTCCTTCTAGAAGTCTGACCTGAATGTACTAAAGATCAGAGTTAAGTTAGAGAACTGAGACACCACTATACAGCAGCCTGTGAACCTCAGTGTCCCTCAGCATCACTTCTATGCTCATTTAAAAACTCCAAAACACACCTCATTTCCTAAACAGAGAGACACTGAATCGCTCTAAATAAATGAATCCATAACTCATTCCTCACATCCCTTTATACAAGCTCCAGCAGCAGCAGCAGCACCATCACCACCAGCACTGAGAACAGGGAGGCCGTGGAGACGCACCTGCAGAGCAGCTGCCATGTGAGAATAAAAGACTGGAACTGATTTTAGCTCCCTAGCACCCAGGCAAAAAGCTAGATCACAAGTCGGGCCTGTAATCCCAGCTCTGGGAGGCAGCAAGAGCAAGGAGTCAGCAAGAACAAGATCCCCGACATCTGGGGCCACCCAGTGTAGCTGAATCAGTGAGCCCTGGGTTCAGTGAGGCACCATGCCTCAAAAAGTAAGGCAAAGAGCTGCGGAGATCTGCCCAACCTCGACCTCTGACCTCTATATTCACATTATGCACATTAACCTCCCCACACCTAACACACACACACACACACACACACACACATCATACCAAGTAATAACTGTTTTTACAACAGCTAACTCTGACAGAACCTGTTTTGACTTAATAGTCTTTGTAAAAGAGGATACTCAAGAGGTTCTTCCAGCTGTAAGATGGTTTCAGTCGTTATTAGGCTTATCCATCTAGCACTCTATCGCCAACGAACTACTCCTTATAAACATACGTAAGGTTTATCTTTTTATAAAGAGCTTATGTAAAGAGTGGTTTATAAAGCCTATGGCATGAATGCCTTCAGACACAAACATTTAAAGTTACTCTTGTGCAGTCCTCCAAGGATTTATTACTTAGGTTATCTTGAAATGCAACAAGTCTGTGTTGAGCACAATTATAAAAAACTAACTTATGCAAACTGCTAAGCACGACAACAGCTAATGCTGTAGGCATTTTCAGAAATTCTGAACATAAGCCAACAATGGTTTAAAAGGAACGACCAAAACACTTGGGAGGGGATGGGAATTTGGCACATATCACAAATACTTCTTGAGGGTCTTTACCTAACTAAGGCTGTTTTGTACTTCCCCCACTGCAGGCCAAGCTGAGGCAAGAGGTACTGGAGGTTTAAAAAACAAACAAACAAAAAAAGACCTTCGATATCAAATCCTTCTGCGTGGCTTTTTTTTTCCTAGCTCTCAGACTTCTAAGGATTTAAGTACATGGTGGAGTTTGTGGGATGACAGACAAGGATCCTCTCTAGATACTCTGCTACACTTGCTCTTAGGATAATCACATGCGGAGAGCCATGCTAAATGTTACC
This sequence comes from Mus pahari, assembly GCF_900095145.1. NCBI lineage: Eukaryota > Metazoa > Chordata > Mammalia > Rodentia > Muridae > Mus > Mus pahari. The sequence goes on from NC_034592.1 coordinate 109,059,039, forward strand.
ATCTAACCAGGTAATTACATTTCCTCTAAGATGAAAGGGGCCGTAAGTGAATATACATATGCATTAGTGCTTCCAGAGTGCCCGGGATGGACAAAAACGTCCACCCTTCCATTAGACACACGCGCAAGGAAATTTTCTTTTCCTTCCTCAAGGCTGGAAATCTCAGGTTCTTTTTTTTTTTTTTTTTCAGATTTACTCTCAAAAACAATGTTTTAATAAATTCACTACAAGCTGTAGCGATACTCCGGGCCACAGTGAAGTGTGTATTTCCCAAGTGGTCCCACATCAATTTTCTCTTGGTAATTGGTGTTCTTTAATAAAAATAAACTTCTATTCTCTGGAAACTTTGCTTTCCTTTTTAAATCTGTGTGGTAAGGTCTTGTGGAAAGTGCTGAGGGAGGAGAAATCTTCCATAAGAGGTCTAGGATAGAAAGGACAATACGACAAGAATCAACAACAGAAACGACGAAGTGTTCAAAATTAGAAAGCTGTGTTTTGGCTTGAAAAGTGTGCGATTCAAAACCAAAAACTGTCGTTAACTACGTATTAACAGAAACTTGGGGGATGGCATCTCGTTTACTCGAGTTAATTAACTATTCACAAAACTAACAGGCAAGTCCCCAGTGTTCTCCTTTCAACTATGTGACTAACTGACCAAGGTCCTAGAAGAGGGGAATTGACAGCGAACAGAAATCACACTCAATCAAATGAAGTCGTTTCCAGGGAAGCTGTAAAATACTGGGGAGGAGGAGGAAGCATGAAGTTATTTTTCACACTGCCATTAGCCCTTCCTCCCAACTCTTCCAGCAAGAATTCGATGCAATCAAAACACTAACAGACCACTCATGGAACTACTGTGCGAATACGAATATGGACTCAACATGAACTCTCGCTCCATTTTAAAAGAATAATTATTTGTAAAGTAACTAGACAGGAAAACAAGGGTAAGCCACGGTAGTCTCTTCATAAAAGGAAAACACTCCAGACGGCTGCAAGGGCAACGCTGTCGCCGCTGAGCTCAGCCGGTCCACCTCCCCGGGCCTTCCAGTTCAGGCGGCCTCCCGGCCCGGAGGCCCGAGAGCAGCCCGGCCGCTTGCGTACCTGCTCGGCCGGCGCTCGGTCCATGGCGCCGGCGGCGGGCGCCGGCTCTAGTCGGTGTGCGCTGCGCCGCGGGCCGCTTTCTCCATGGCCCCCCGCTCGGTCCCGCCAGGCTCCGTTCGCTCCGCACTGCCGGCCGGACGCCGACTCGGCTACGCCACTGGCCGGGGAGGCGGCTCCAGCTCAGGGCGGGGGAGGCGGCGGCTGCCCGGGGGAGGGATCATCTGGGACGGAAGCCGAGCGGGGCCGAAAGGGCGGAGGCGCAGTAGGAAATGGAGATGCGCAGGGGCGGGGATGGCCGAGGAGCGACCTGAGCGGGGGTGGCAGGCGGGCAGCCAAGGCCAGGAGCACTGCCTGGTTGGGTACCTCGAGCCACACTCCTCCCAAGACTATTCACCTAGGAGGGTTGGGCTGCCTCGAACTCCGGACGCATGTGTTCACTTTGCCGGGACCTCAGAGACTGCTCAGAAGCCAAAACCTACTTGGGATATTGGAAGATCTTGTAGCTGCTCACTAGTCCTGTGATCCTGTCAGAAAGAATGAAAGAATGTGTCTAAAAGAATGAAAAGAATGAACAACGTTGCCCTCCAAAAAAGTGCACAAATAAATTGCATACACAGAGTAGCCATGGGAAAGAAGCCCTGTTAAAAATCTCCACATATAATGATTAATTAATGTTATTGTCCAGGTTCCAGACTCACATCTAGCCTCAACTCCAGGTTGATTTTGCCCATTTGGAACCCTATTTTTACCCCAAAACTGCATAACTACCCAAGAAGAGATTATCTTCTCCTCTGCTTTCCCCATATGGTTAAGAATTGTTCCTTTTAATCTTCAGGTCATCAGCTCCTTAAAGACTAGAGTTTGCCTTGAAACTAAACCCTACTGGTAGATTCCCTCTGGGGAGTAAGACAGCCTCCAACACACACAAGCTCTCCACAAGAGTTCTGGCTTGATAACGTCAGTCAGCTGAATTATATATACTTCAGTGAAGAAAGAGAGTAGAGTTGGCTGCTGTTAGGGTCACCGGCCAGGGGATCTATGTCTGGAAAAGGAAAAGGGACATCTAAGAAATCTGCTTCGTCATCACGCTTCAGGAGATGTGTTTGTTAGTAAAGCCTTTTTGGTTAGTCCAAGTCTGTAAGGAGAGGGTGGTCTGTGAAGGTCCTGGCTATGTTAGTGTGGAAGCTGTATTTCTGCCAGCTTAAAAGAATGCATTATGTCAACAGGACATATGAAGGCTGGTCTGCAAACCACATGATGGAGAGACATTTATGCCTGTATATGAGAGTTTTGTGTGTTTGGTTTTGTTTTTCCACTGTATGCACACTTTTATTTCAGTTGCACATGCATTTGTGTTGAAAATGTGCGAGCTGTGTAATGTCAGATTCCTAAGAGTCTATTACACACCCTTGTTCAGGATTCAGTGACTGCGGAAGGAATTTAAGGCTGTTCCACAAAGCGAAGCTATTTATACAGGGTTGTTACATAAGCCAGCAGATGCTCATCCTCCTTCCTGACAGCAAGATGAGATGAACCGCGCCCCTTCTGGTGGTCTTTAGCTGCTAGACACCCAACCTGAGCCAAAAGTCATTAATGTTGTACAGTATTTGAGGTTTTCCCCTTCTTTGAAGGATCTGTAAGAGGAAATGTAAATACAGAATCTCTAAATATTGTTCCATATTGTATGATTTTTGCGACTGAAATTGTGCTTGTTGAGAATATTCTAAGTCCAATATTTAGGTAAAGTGTAAGAACTGTAGAAACAAGAAGTGTCACAGGGCCGTATTAATGTAATGTTATCCTAAAAGGGAGGGTGTTGTTGGCTACTAGGAGAAAATAATAAATCTATGGATAAAACAAAGACATTTAAAGAACTATTTTACATGTGACACAAATGACTTCTTTCATTTAGCAGCAAATGTTAATATATTCACGGAGCTAAGTACAAGGCTAATCACTGGAAGGAAGTTCAGCAGTTAATGAGACATGGTCAGGGCAAAGGCCGCATCTGTCCTGTGGGCAAGACTCACACAGCAAGTCATTCCAAAGGAGGTGTATTGTAGGTTCGGTAGGAATGGGAATTGAAACCAGAGAAGGTGGAGCTGAGAGAACAAGCTCTAAACAGATCAAGCAAGCAATGATCTGTCATGGAGATCAAGTAACAGAGACGAGGTCAATGCTCCATCTGCTTGGTAGGAAGAACCCAAGAGCTGCCTGGGCTAGAGGCCAAAGGCTAGCCTGGAACTTACCTTTTAGCTCCAAATCAAGAATAAAAGGGGGACTGGTTGCTAGGGATATCGTTCAGCAATAGACTGCACACCTAGCATGCATAAGGATCTAGGTTCAACCCTTAGCAAGGCACCAAAACACCATGCACATACATATAGATAGACACAGACAGGCAGACAGACAGAGAGTCACACACACACATAGGAACAAGCTCTCTGAAGAATTTGGAAGTGCAAGACAAAAAGTCACTGGAAGAAACTGGCCTCCTGGAGACAGTCCACATGACAGAAGGAAAGATGCAGTATGGCTAGAGGTATGTATACTCTAAGTTTAGGCTCCAGTGCTGAAGTGGTTGAATAGTTTTTGTTTTATCCTTGAAATAAGATGCCAGGTTACCCATTAAGGGTGAAGGTGAGAGTGAGGGGGATGGCAGGGAGAGTTATGATGATCATCTATTCTTTAAAACTAAGAAAAAAGCCTAGCAGTGGTGGCACATGCCTTAAATTCCAGCACTAGTGAAGCAAGGGCGGACACAGGCAGATCTCTGAGTTCGAGTCCAATCTGGTCTACAGAGGGAGTTCCAGGATAGCCAGAGCTATGAAGAGAAACCTTGTCTCAAAATAAATAAATAAATAAATAAATAAACCAAGGTTTTTATTCTTGTGTGTGTGTGTGTGTGTGTGTGTGTGTGTGTGTGTGTGTGTGGTGAGTGTGTATATTTGCTTTATCTCTTTTTTTCTTTGAAGAGAGAGAAAACATGAAGCTGAATGGGTAGGAAACTGGGAAGAATTGGGGGAGAGTAAAACATGATCAAAATGCGTTGTATGAGAAAAGGTTTTAAATTACAAAAGAATAAATTAATATATTTTTAAAAAATGTGTTCATGCCATCAGATGTAAATTTTACAACAAAAGAAATGAAGTTGTAGCCAAATCTAGTTCTACTGTGTACGCAGCCTTGTAACCTGGTCTTTATGAAGGTATAAAATACTATCATTGTCTCCAATGACTACTGAAACTTCTTTTTCCACCAAATATTTTCCTCACACGCTGTAGTGTCTTCCCCATCCATACCAACACCCAGCATATTACAAGTAAGTAATTAGGAAGTCAAAAGTCATATGCTTCTGGGGGACTGGCATTCACAAACTGATGCCCTGGAGACTCAGGGAGGCAACCTTTCAAGAAACCCTCTCATCAAGCTCTAGGACATTATTTTTACTCTCTTATCCAATGGCTGTCCATCCAGCTTCTCCTCTGTCTATCCATTAAACCATCTTATTTTTGATCTATATCAAAGCAAATGGCAGATTTCAGGATACCTTTTCTCTGGGGAAAATGCGTTCATTTACAAATCTACAATTAGAAAAAGCAAGGCTTGGGGCTGGTGAGATGGCTCAGCAGGTAAGAGCACCCGACTGCTCTTCCAAAGGTACAGAGTTCAAATCCCAGCAACCACATGGTGGCTCATAACCATCCTTAACAAGATCTGACTCCCTCTTCTGGAGTGTCTGAAGACAGCTACAGTGTACTTACATATAATAAATAAATAAATCTTTAAAAAAAAAAAAAAGAAAAAAGAAAAAGCAAGGCTTATCTGCACTGTTTTTTTATACCCACAAAGCTTTTCCTGGGAACTTGGATGTGTCAGTAAAGTCCCTATATTCCCACAGACTCTGGGAGATGCTGTCACAGTCCCCAAGTATTTCCCCCACAGCTCTCCCTCGGCTGGATGTTAGGAGAAGCGTCTCTTCTGTCCTGGGGTGAAGGTGGAAGCTAGCTAAGTAACAGACCTCTGGAAACAAAGCAGTACTCATGAGAGTCATCATGTCCACCACACCGCCGCCATCATCATCACCATGGCCTATGGTGAGTGGTGGAATAACGGAGTCTCAGCTCCAGGAATGTCGGAGCTGCTCTTGCATGCACACAAGAACTTATGCTGAGGTAGAAACCCTTGGTACCCTAGGTGTTGTCTGCCAAAGACTGTTCTTCCAGATAACAGTATATGGTCATTTAGTTAACTAGATCTGCATACAGTAAGTGATGTGGGAGGCACTGGACAAGGTGGGAGAATAGCAGAGTAAACGAGATACTGTCTCTGCTATGGTACAATTTACCAGCGCTTCTGGGAGACAAACAATGAGCATATTTTTAAAGGGTCACACTGATGAAGAGGATACTGTGAAGGAAATAAAGCCTTATTTATGGCAACTGCAGCTGGAGAGGGAGATGGAACCTTCTAGATGGGTTGACCTCTGAGGAGATGATATCAGACCTGTCACACACACAAAAGAGGGGAAGATGAAAGACCCAAAAAGAAGAAAAATGCTGGAGAATCTGAAAGGAAACATGAAGGGAAGGGAGGAATGCAGATGGGACCCGAGGTCAGACGGAGCCAGATCTGTGTGGTCTATGGGAAAGTATCTGAACTTAAAGTCAAAAAGTCATTTGGGATTGGGACAAAGTTCAGTGGCCAGAGAGCTTGCTTAGCAGGCACAAAGCCCTGGTTTCCATCCCTAAGACACACACACACACACACACACACACACACACACAAATACACACACACAAAACACATGTGGAGGATTTTGAAAAGGTTTGTTAAACTTATATGTGTCATAAAGTTGAAGGGCTAAATATTAGAATACTTCAGTCCTAAAAACAAATCGAATGTTTGTTCAAGAACTGGTTTATCGCATCACAGTTGTCTCGTTAAAATATTTAAGTCTGATGAGATGGCTCAGGAGCTGAAAGTATTTCCCACACTTCAATCCCAGAACCCACAGTAGGAGACCTAACTCTAAATGTTGTTCACACACAATAAATTAGAGTAAAAAGTTCTGCAAATTGAACCCAGGCCCCTGGGCATGTGGGTCAAGCACACTGGCACTATTGCACACCCTCAGTCCTTCGGGGGGCATTTTACAACTGGGAGTCAACCTCTGGGGCAAATGAGCTGGCAGTCGGACAGAATATGCTGTGAAACCTCAAATCAGGCCCGGCTTCTCTAAAAAGGCTACACCATCCCTCTGCCCCCCCCCCCATTTCCAACCCCTTTCCCTCCTCTTCCCCTCCCCCTCTCCCCCTCCACTCTCCCTTCTAGTCCCCCTCTTTTGGCTCAGCAGACTGGCCTCCAGTCTAGTTCTCAGACATTCCGTGCACACTCCACTTCTTAGTCTTCTTTCTAGCCTTGCTGCTTCTGTTGCCTGGAGCACTCTTGCCGAATTTAACACACAGGGTTCCAGACTTGGCTTGAGGCTCCTGAATGAAAATGCCATTTGAATGAGGCTCTCTCCGACAATCCCAGCTACTTGAGCTACAGAAGCAAAGAGGATCGCAGGTTCAAGTCTACATGGGACAGAGTTGAAGTCTAGCATGAGTAATTTAGTGAGACCCCTCCATCTCAAGATAAAAAGTCAAAAGAACAGCACTTGGAAGGCAGAGGCAGGTGGATTTCTGAGTTCGAAGCCAGCCTGGTCTACAAAGTGAGTTCCAGGACAGCCAGGGCTATACAGAGAAACCCTGTCTCAAAAAACAAAAACAAAACAAAACAAACAAAAGTCAAAAGAGGACCTTGGTGGTAGAACATGCATGGGTTCTGGGTTCAGTCCCCAGTACCATAAAATAAACAACCAAGCGGCATTGCCTCTTGGCGCCTGGCTTTCTCTTTATGGCCCTCAACACTCTATCTACACCTAAGCATTTGGCTTAGTGGCCATCAGTTTCCGTGGAAGGTCCATGAAGACAAAGGGTTTGGGTTTTGCTTGCTGGGTGTTTGGGTTTTGTCCACTGCTGGGTATTTCCCGTGTTTAAGTCACCATCAAGCACACAGTGGGCCTTCAGCTACTGTGTCTGACTATACTGAATAATATACTCACAGTGTCTATTGTAATTAGAAGCTCTGAGCATGTGTCTTAATCAGTCTAACAACCTGGGGGACGGCCTTCGTTAAGTAAATACTCTTATCTTCTTCGATTTATATTCTGCTTCCTACTGAGTTGGCCCCTCCCAGACTGAAAATTATTTCATTTCCTGGATTCTGCCTCAGATTCCCCCCCAGCTTCTGCCAATTCTGAAACAGTCTGCCTTAAAATTCCCCTCGCTTGTGCCACATCCTGCCTTAAATTGTTTGGGTACTGTGTACAGTTATCTATGCAATGTTTTTTGGGGTTTTTTTTTGTTTTGTTTTGTTTTTTTCTGCGAGTGTACACTCCTTGATAACAGTGTTAGGTAATAATGTTTGTTGAATGAATGCATGAGCTTGCATTTTTTTTCAGCTGACTCAGAGTCACCAGAAGTAAAGAAGAGAGTTAACTAAATGGTAGGTTTTTAATAGACTCTCTTAAATCCTTTGAGCTATAAGTTGTATGTGAATAAAATAAAAGCAGAAGATAATAGAACTCCCAAATGATTTGTGGATAATAAGGTCAGCTTCACAAAAACCAACCACAACAATATCCAAACCGTGTAGCACAGGTAACAGCAAGTTGAAAAGGAAATCAGTTGCCACGTAAGTGGACTCTAGGATCAGATTTTTTAAAAATTAGTCATAGCATTCATTTTATGGCAGTGAGTTCTTCGGGTCAGCCTGGCTAAAAGCAGGAAACAGCTTCCTAGATTTATGACAGGAGCTGATGCAAAGGCCATGGAGAGGCCCTCCTTACTGACTGGCTCCTCGTGGCTTGCTCAGCCTGCTTTCTTATAGAACCCAGGACCACCAGCCCAGAGATGGCACCACCCGTGGTAGACTGAGCCCGCCCCCATCAATCACTAATTAAGACAATACCCAAAGGCTTGCCTAGTTACAATCCAGTCTTCTGAAAGCAATTAAGGTTTCCTCCTCTCAGATGACTATAGCTTATGTCAAGTACCGAAGACCTAGGGGGTGTGGTCTTGTTTGAGGAGATGTGTCACTGGGGATGGGCATTGAAGTTTCAAAAGAGGATTCTAACTCTCTCCCCCGCCCCCTCCCGGTTCCCTCTCCCTCTTGCTACCCCTTCTCTCCCTCTGCCTGGTGGTTGAGTCTCCAGATGTCAGCCCTCAGCTACTGTTCAGTGCTATGCCTGCCTGCCTGCCTGCTGCCATGCTCTCTGCCACGATAACCATGACTCCAGCCCTCTGAAACCATGTTGCCCAAATTAAATGCTTTCTTGGATAGGTTGTCTTGGACCTGGTGTCTCCCTTCAGATTATTTTCATGAACTCAGCAAGACTCAGAGCTTCTTCAGAAGACACACCCCTACGACAGTGAGGACAGCAAATCTCCAATCGTTTCTCTTTCTTTGGAAGTGCTTTGTGACCTGACTGGAAAAATCTCTCTCACTCAGTGATACTTTACCTTTATAAATGGATAAGCGACCTAGAATTTTCAAGTCAGTGACTCATGATGACAACTCCTCAAACCTATATTCTTTCTGGAATGTTTTTTCCTAAACCAGCAGGAACTTGGCCTCTATGCTGATCCATTTTTGAGTGCTTCGTCTTGTCAGCTTTGGTGTATCATTAGGTTTCCCTAAAGCTTCTAAGCAGTGTGACTGAGCAAGCTGCAACCACCAGCCACAGAGAAAACAGAAGAAATGTCACTTAAATTGCCAAAGGTGGCAGAGATAATGCTCCTAGAAAGAAAAGCTCTTGCTCCAAATGGCAGAATTCGGGGTTTCCTTTTCTTGAGATTTAAGTGTTTTTGCATAAATTCACCAAAGCAATGAAAACAAAAAGAAAAAGAAAAATATCCATCACATCTTGTCTTTCTAATGCATAGAGGAATTTTTACAGATTCCATTTTTCTGAATGCATAGACAGCAATGTGACCAGTTTTAACCAATTAACTTGCAGGCACTTAGACCTACTACACAATACCACTGTCTAGAAATAGGGTTGAAAGAAACCATTGCTCTTGCTGCTAGAACTTGATGGAGCATCTGGGAACTTGGGAAGAGCCTGGGCCAGACTAGAGGAGTCTGGTCTCATGACCTGGTCTCATTCTTCAGAATCTAGTCTTATGACCGATTCCTCAGTGCACCTTACACTCAGCTCCTCAGGCCCAGCATCCCAGCAGTAACCCCAAACAGGACGGGGTTTCTGTCTAATTCAAGAGCAGTTGGAGTCTTCATGGGGACAGCTGTGGCTAGTCCCTCTCATTTGCCAAACTCTTGAAGCCCTGTCCATATCATCTGGATCTGGGGGTACAAAGTATATGCAAGTTTGGAGGGAAAAAAATGGCAATCATACAAATTCCAAAACTGTTTTAGAGATATACAGATTATGTCAAAACTGCCTGTTGTGGTTTCATCCAAGACCCCTCGGCAACAAAAGACAACAAGAAATGCCAGCCACCTCGGAATCCCCAGGTTCTAGTCCTTCCACCATCAGCAGGCAGATGCTTAAGGAAGACATCTCTTTCCTGTTGCTGCTGGCTGCCCTGCTGCTTCACTCTAACAGGTATCAGGGAGTCGTTCACTTATCCAGCTGTCCCAGAGGTCTCTAGCTTTGTGGCTGGGCCAGCTTCTAGCGGGTTACACATCGCAGGCTCTGAACTGGTCAAGATCTCTACAGAAGCAAGAGCTGCAGTCCCTGGTGGTCAACAATAATCTTAACCAGTATTGTTCGGGGCTGGAGCCTTTGCAGAGAGCGTCTCCTTTGGCCTTTACAACACATCCTGGGGTGGGAATCATTGCCTGGTTTTCTTTGTTTGCTTGTTAGTGTTTGGTTTTCCCTCAGAAGGGGGTAGCTGTGTGTCTTAATTAGCTTGCACAGACTCCTTGTGTAGTTTGTAGACAGCAAGACTGAACTGAAAAGCACTGAATGGAAGTTTACATACTAATCGAGAGACCTCTCCTTCCCGAAGATGAGACAACCACCGCTGACGTGTTTGCCTCAGACTCAGGAAATGGACAAGTCTCCTAAATGGTGAGCTTCTCATTTCCTCTACATGGAACTATGTGACTCACACCCAACACTCACCATCTCAGACAAGCTATTTGCTCCCCCGTGCTAGCCAGAACTGCTCTAGCATAAAAAAAATCACCTCAAATCAATGTCATGACCAGACTTAGACAAAAAGAAGAAGCAAGGCTTCAGGGGGAAAGGTCCTTCTAGCGCTCCTCAAGCTCCTCTGTGGCATGAGGAAATGGTTTTGGATGGCCAGTTCACAGGAGACAGAGAGGAAAAGCGGCAGCAGCAATGCTGCCTGAGAGGCAAAAACTGATCTGGGCATAAGACTATCTATGGCCTGGTTGGACCAGTTGACTCTCAGCCACGTAGTCCTGAGAATTTGGGAGGACATGGCAAGGGGATCACAGTGAGTTTGCAGCTAGCCTGAACTACAGAGAGTGAGACCCTGCTTCAAGTTACTCTATCAAGGGAAGAAGAAGAAGAAGAAGAAGAAGAAGAAGAAGAAGAAGAAGAAGAAGAAGAAGAAGAAGAAGAAGAAGAAGAAG
>NC_034592.1:109070218-109130686 GCF_900095145.1 Mus pahari
TCTCTCTCTCTCTCTCTCTCTCTCTCTCTCTCTCTCTCTCTCTCTCTCTCTCTCTCTCTCTCCCCCACCCACTCAGCTTCAGCCACTCTTCAAACCAAGAGCCACCTTCACCCTGTCCTACTCAATTTTCCCCCTCACGGGAGGCAACCTAGCCCTAGAACCTGAGTGTTTGCTTTGCTTTGTGCTAGGAATGAGACAAAATGGCCAGAACATGCTCACTGAGGTCAGATCTCAGAGGCCAAAACCTGAGGGCATCGCAGCTAGTAGCACTCCTATGATGCAACCGCCCCAAGCCCTTCCCCTTTCCCCAAGACCCTGTGGCAACCTTCTACGTGTAAGAGGAAAGGTGCAGAGAACAGAACTGGATGGGGTCCAGGCTACCACTCTCTTTCTTCGTAGGGCCAAGTTGTTTGTTTGTTTTGTTTAACGTTTGTGTTCCTGGCATGGCCTGTTGGTGTGGTTTGTGTGGATTTGGTTTCAGAAGTAGGAAAGCTGGGAGTGGGGGCTATGTCCGAAAGGGGAAGTCCAGATGAAAAAGATACAGTGCCGTTCCACAGTGTGACTTCTGGACGAGGAAAGGCCACTTTGAGAGAGCATGTTGTTGAAATGTGGCTGGACCGGTGCCCAGAGCTCATGCCGTCAGGTCACGCCACCTGACGCGAGATGATGTGAATGACTCACGAATCACCGGGATCCAAACGTTGCATCACACTCTGGAGCTGAAGATGGGTCTTAGGATCCTGAGAGGATACGTAGGTGGGCGGATTCGGGCACAGAAGGACATTTCCACAACCAATAAGCCCAGACTCCTTAACACAGCAGTCAGTATCCACGTGGCTGACTTTGCTAAAAACATCTTTGTAGAAAGCCTTCTGGGAAGGAGGTATAGGACCCGAATGCAGAGTGACTGTCCCAGCTAACTGAAGAAGGTGCCAGCAGAGTTTCAAAATCATTTCTACAATACTAGGGCATGTACGGCTTACTTGGCTTTGGCTTTGGCTGGGATCTCGTCTGTTCGACTTTTCTTACCTCAAGTTTGTTGCTCATCAACTGGACCCCTCCCCCCATCTTTACCCTCATTTGCATAGCAAATAGGCATGTACTTTTTTTTTTTTTTTTCAGCTAAAAGCACATAGCGAAACTGGTGCTTTTATCAAAGCATTCTTCTATCTGTTGTATACTCCATGAACTGTAGCTGCAGGTTACAACAGGCTTAGGTTTAGAATGAGCCAGATTAGAGACTTGAGTCTTGTCACACCATGACCTGCTCGGGTGAAGAAACATGGCCCTATATAAAATGGAAATAAGCGAGTGAAGAAACATGGCCCTATATAAAATGGAAATAAGAACTGTACTGGCTTCTCAGGCTAACTGTGAGAACTGGACGAGTCAATTCCCTCAGAGAGACAAGGAAGAAATTCATGAAGGAGCACCCACCAGACAGGAGGGAGCACTGGTGATTGTTAATAACATCATAACTTAAGAGTTCATTGGTTTAAAAAAAAAAAAAAAGGTTTGGGAGTTGCAGACTTGACACAGATAAAATATGTAAACTATGACCCAAGAGGATTCTACTCACTTTGGTGTAGATGTCCATGGAGTTCAAGGCGGCTTTAGGATATTCATAGTTCCTCAATAACTGCCTCTTCCTACTTCTAGAACTTTCTCCTTTCATCCGAAGTCCATACACTCAGCTTTGCTCTCCATCCCTGCCTCCCCACAGTCCCTGGGATCCACTTGGCTGTTTCTACTCTCTGGGGAATTTACCCTCTGGGGATATTTCGTGCAAACGGAATCAAGTGATACCTGACCTTTTAAGCTCTGTTTTCTCTCACACAGAGTCATCTGTTATTGAAGATGACACGACAGCTTTCCCCAAAGAACCCCATGCCATTATACCAACATTTCTGACAGCCTTGGAATTTTCCAGTGCTTTCCAGAATTTGGTCTCCAAGATGTCACATTCTGCCCTATGTTAATGGTTTGCTTAAATCATTAGAGGGTGAATTCTTGAGAAAACTGAAGGAAGTCCTAAATCATCTCAACAGTATAAATGTCTAAGACAAAGGACGCTGTCAGCATCTGGCTCCCCAGCCTTGCCCTATCATTTCATAGAGAACGACTCTGACACCCAGTACTGACTGTTTTCTTTGGCTAGTAAAACACATACAAGCTTTGACACATTTATTTTTAATAATTCTTTTTATGAAGATATGTAATACTCTATTACCTAATGAGAGACACAGATACTCATTCCAAGGTAAAGAAACAAATGCACAGATTTTTAAAGCAACGAAGTGCCAGGCTATAGTGGCAGCAGTGGTGCACGCCTTCAATCTCAGCACTTGGGAGGTAGAGATAAGTGGATCTCTGTGAGTTCAAGGCCAGCCTGGGCTACAGAGTCCACCTAAGCATGCTTGAGTCTACTCTGTCCCTTGGCAAGATGAGGAGGGGGACATCTGAAACTCATTTTCCACAAAAGGCTAAGCCAGTGTATTTTTATTGGAAATCGAATTGTATGCCTCACAAGGCTATGTCTTCAGATAGCTGGACATTTGTTGTCTTGGCAAATTTATTATAAAAGAGAGAGCATTGAGACCAGTAATGAGACTGAGGGCTTGTTCGTACACGATGTGTTCTGTTTGCCACTGATTGCCACTTGGCACCAAAGTCCAGACTGTACCCTGGGATAATTCTTCTTCTCTCTCTCCCTCTCTACCTCTTGCCCTCCCTCCCTCCTTCCATTCAGATTTTCTTTTTAATTTATTTTATAATTTTATGTATATAAGTGTTTGTCTCTGTCTCTCTCTCCCTGTTTCTCTCTCTCTCTCTCTCTCTCTCTCTCTCTCTCTCTCTCTCTCTCTGTGTGTGTGTGTGTGTGTGTGTGTGTGTGTGTGTGTGTGTCCATGTCCTATGTAGGTGCCAGGAATCAAATCTGAATTCTCTGAAAGAGCAGTCAGTGTTCTTAACCACTGTGCCACCCCTTCAGTCTCCCTTCTTCCTCTTTTAAGTCAAAGCCTCCTCATTGACTGTTCAGTCCTAACCAACTGACAATTTGCTATATATATACCAGACAGGCCTCCAGCTATGGCAATCCTCCTGCCTCTGCCCCTTTGACTCCCAAATGCTGGGGTTTCATGTACCAGCATGCCATGGCTAGAATAATAGAATAACATTTTCTTCTTTTTCTTTTTCTTTTTCTTTTTCTTTTTCTTTTTCTTTTTCTTTTTATCTATCTATCTATCTATCTATCTATCTATCTATCTATCTATCTATCATCTCCTTCTTGGTTTCTGGCGATCCGAACTCTAATTTTCATGCTCTTTATCCACTGAGCCATCTCCCAGCTATCCAACTTATTTAATTTTTTCATTACATGCAGAATTTTATTTTTTTTTTATTTTATGTGTGTGGCTGTTTTGCCTAAATGCATGTGTATGTACCATATGCATGTATCTGGTGCTATCAGAGGCAAAAAAAAAAAAAAAAGGGAGGGGGTGTTGGATCCCTGGGACTGGAGCTTCAGATAGCTGTGAACAATTATGTGCTTGCTCTTAACCGCTAAGTCATCTCTTTAGTATCCATATGATAATGTTTCTTATCGTGGGGAACCATACATTTGTTGACCAGAATATCCTTGCTGGTAACATTTTCCACTTGTTTGACACTTGGCCAAGTGTCAGCGGTTTAAACTAATCAGAGTGGGTGTAGTGGCAGAAGCCTGGAGTCTCCACATTTGGAAGGTAGAGACAGGAGGATCAAGAGTTCAAGGCTAGCCTGAACTACATAGAACACTGGTTATCTTAATTAAAACTGTGAGAGAACACCCTCGCCATAGGTGTTTAGGAAATCCTATTCGTATCGTAAGAACTCCTTTCTGTACTCTTTCCCATCACCTCAGAAAGACACACTTGTTCCTATGTCTTCCTCAAATACTATTGGCAAAGCAATATCAAAATATTTGGACACAACAGCAAGGACACAGTAAAGCAAATAGCACAAACCAGTTTGTTCCAAAGTTCCCTCGACTGTGTTTCTTCTCTTGTTTTGGCTCTAGCCCCTTCTTTCTCTTCCCTAACTCCCTCAACATTCTCCCTTTTTATTAGTAGGCAGGGCTCAGTACCACTCGCTTCTACATAGGACTCACATCCTGATGCACTTTTTATTTACTGTAATAGCCTCCTAAACAGCGGCCATTTGCTTCAGGTGCACTGCACATTTGCAGAGATATTAAAACTGGCTTTTACAGGCTGGGGGAGGCACGGAATACTAGAATAGACTTCTTGCTTAGCATGTTAGCATGTTATCCCTGGGTTCTAACAAAAACCAACCAACTGACCGACTGACCAATAAAACAACTAACCAACCAACTAGCCAACCAACCAACCAACCAACCAACCAATCAACCAACAAAAATATATGTTAAAAAGGATCAAATAATCAGGCAGTCAGAGTACAATCCCCCACCCAGTAGGATTAGTATCACCTGGAACTCAGTGGACTTGGATCCACTTGTTTATGAAGCCATGTGGTAATCGCCCTAGATGCTTGGTGTATAATTAGAGGGTGAATAGGTTAGTGGAGGGCCACTGAGCCTGTAGCTCTGTCTGGATTTGCCATAGGCTCTGGGACTCAAGCTTTTGGCCACACCTCCTCCCCTGGCTGTGGCTGTGGCCCTACGTTATTCCCAAGGCACTTCTCTTTGGAGGATGTTGGAACAGCACTTTGTGGGCATTTTAGGATAAACCTTTGCTTGGTCCTTTCTTCCAGAAGATGCTCACTGACTCGACAGTGTTGACAGAACTGAGCACTGGAAGACATCTGTGCCTCTCTCTAGGTCCTCTCCCCTCTCCCTGCACTGGCTCCCCCAGTTGTTGCCCTTCTCCCATTCTGTTTGCACCTTACATGCACTTCTCCCATTGAGGTCAGATTTTTAGTGTTTTACCCATGCATAAAAGTTAGGAGATAGGATCTACATGTATCGAGGAGAGGCAATGCTTGCTTTCCCAAGCCTGTGTTACCTCATTTAACATAATATTTTTCCAGTTCCATCTATTTTCTTGAAATTTTTATTTTTCTTTACGGATGAATAAAATTCCATTGTGCATATGTTATCCACCTTTTGATTAAATCTAGGTGGGCTTCAGTTCCCAGCTATTGTGAGTCCATCTGCAGTAAACATGGATGTGTAAGTATTTCTATGGTAGGATGTAGAGCCCTTTGGATACAGGGTAGTGTGGTTGGGTTATATGGTAGCTCTATTTATCTTAGTTCCTGTTCCATTCCTGTGAAGAGACACCATAGCCAAGGCAACCCTTATAAAAGCAAGCATTTAATTGGGGGATTGTTTACAGTTTTAGAGAGTTAGTGCATGTCATCATGACAGGAAACAAACAGGTAGGCTGTTGGAATAGTAGCTGAGAGCTTTATATCCTGATCTACAGGCAGCACGAAGAGAGAGTTTGAAACTGGGCCTCGTATGACCTTTTGAAGCTTCAAAGCCGACTCCAGTGACATTTCCTCTAACAAGAACAAGAGGAAATGTCTCTTAACTCTTCCCAAACAGTTCCACTAACGGAGACCAAACATTCAAACATGAGCTCTTGAGAGTCATTCTCATTCAAACCACTACACTATTTTTAGGTGTTTGAAAGATCTACATTGGTTTCCATAGAGACCGCAGCAATTTAACATACTAACAGCCTGTAAGGTCCCTTTCTCTCCCACATTTTTTTTTTCTGAGACAGGGTTTCTCTGTCTAGCCCTGGCTGTCCTAGAACTCACTCTGTAGACCAGGCTGGCCTTGAACTCAGAAATCCGCTTGCCTCTACCTCCCAAGTGCTGGGATTAAAGGCATGCACCACCACTGTCCAGCCCCGTTGGTTTTGTTGTTGTTGTTGTTGTTGTTTGTTTTTGTTTTTGTTTTTGTTTTGAGACAGGGTTTCTCTGTAGCCCTGACTGTCCTGGAACTCACTCTATAGACCAAGCTAGCCTCAAACTTAGAGATCTGTCTGCCTCTGTCTCCTGAGTGCAAGGCCTGTAAAGGCTTGCACTACCACTGCCCAGCTTCCACGTCTGTTCTTCTTATGAAAGACCATGTGATGCATGTCCATTGTACCTGACTTATTCTACTTGCATTGTGTCCTCCACTTCTGTTGAGCATAGACACGGGTTTTATTCTTTTTCTGGCTGGATAATGCTCCACTGTATAAATACACCACATCTCCTTCACCCGTTTAGTCACGACTGGATGCCTCAGCTGAATCCGTACATTGGCTTCTGTGACTAGTGTTTCAGAGAATGTGGGAGTGCAGTTTTAGCTTTTTGGTTTTTTTTTTTTTTTCCAGTTTTTAGAACTTCACACAAACTGAAGCATACGGTATGTACTCGTTTGTAGGTCTGGCTTCTTTGACGTCTACGTTGATGTAAATGTGTGTACTAAATTTCGTTCCTTTTCAGCACAGAAGAGCAACCTGTTGAATGGACTCAGCGTCATTTGCTTCTTCACTCACCTTTGTTAGAGTGTTTAGAGCTATCATAACAAGATTACCTTTTCATACAAACCTTTGTATGGACAGCTGCTTTTGTTCCCTAGTTAAAACATTTTGTTTTGATAGGAAAATATCTGAGTACTTTGGTAGGTGTGTTTGTATATATTAACTCAGAAAGAAACTTCTAGACTCAGCTCTTGATTTTCTGTAGAAATTTCAGTTGGTGGCTGTTCCCACAGACATTGGATTGTCCACCCTCTCCTCTTCATTTCCATCTCTGCTGCTCAACTGGAATGGAGACATTGTTTTTGCAATACTCTTTGCATTTGGGGCTAGTACATGTGGCTCCAACTGTCTTGAGGGCTTGGGAAGAATTCCTTTGGGGATGAGAAGTTCGCCTGGGGATTCTGAAGATGTAAGAGAAGGATTCCTGGTCTCTTGATGATGCCTCTTCCTGCAGATGATGCTCAGGGGTACAAGGAGAACTCCTACCTTCAGCCTGCCTGTCCTACACGACAGCTGGGGTGTCTAGCACACTAAGGTCCCCGAATCTTCTTTTGTTCTTTGCCCAGAATAGAGAGTGCCTTTTCCGAAAGATCCCCTGCCAGGTCCTCTTTCCTGAAGGCCGCGGGTGGCTGGAGGGGGGGTTGGGAGGAAGAAGATGCTGTGAAGTTTGCATTCCTATGTTTGGGATCCAGGTCATGAACATTAGTGGGGCTTTTCTTTAGTTTTGTCTAGAGAAGGCTAAAGGCAAAAAGGTAGATCTTCTGTGACACTAGAGAGTACATCAGCCATTTTAAGAGCAGGAGACATCACAGCAGAGTGCTGAGGACGTAGGGGGAGGGGTTCTAAGGGATCCCTCTGTTCTAGCCATCCAGTTTGCCTGTGAGCATGAACAATACAAGGCACCATCAAGATACTGAACACACCCTAGGAAATGAACCAGTTTGACCCTCATTTGCCTCCCGTGTGTTAGGTTTGAGGAAATGGGGCTGTGAAGAAATCATTCTCGTCCTTGTAGAAGCAGACATTTAACAGGTAGCTATACAATAATAGAAATCAGTATTGCTATCATTTAGTCACCATTCAAAATGGGCTATTGGACATGGGGTCTGCCATGAGCAAACGAAGTTTCAAGTGGTACCCTATAACAGAACATACTCAATCCCTTCCCCCCCCCCCAAAAAAAGACCCTTAAAAGACTCAATAGATCAAAGGGAACAGTGTGCTCCAGAGCCCTGAGGCCGAGTAGGTACAGGTTGGCCGGCTTGTTGCAGCACAGTGAGCTGAGATAAGCCTGGGTGGTGGTAAGCAGAGGGCAGCTCACACAGGGCTGGAAGCCAAGGTCAGGGCTGGAGGCTGTATCCTAACAGTGGGAGGCACTGAAGGATTTAAGTAGGACATATTTGAATTAAAAAAAAACAAAAAACAAAAACCTCTCTCTGGTTGCTATGTGAGAGAATGGATCTGAAGGGTAGATCTGAAGGGACAATCTGAAACTGCCTTGAAGGTGAAGGAAAGTCGAGAAATAGGCCAGGTAAAGTGAACAGTGAGTGTGAAGTACTTAGCTACTTCAACAACCTTGAGCAGAGAGGGAGATGTGAGCAGACAACGAAGACAGATTAGCGTTACAAAACGCCTCTTCAATCATATCACTTTCATAATGACCATATAGCTGTTAGCAAAAGAACCCCAATAGGAAACACTTTAGGCGCACCCGGCGCTGGTGAGGCAACCATTCTGTGCTCTTTCTGTGGACGATTTCGCGTCCTTTTTCTTTCAGCTGTTTCATAATAAACTGCCCTGGAATATAGTGCTTAAAACATCAGGAGCGCTCATCCTGCCCCAGAAGCTGCTGCTTAATCGGGGCTGGGAGCAGCAAGGGGCGTGCGACGTTCCATTTGGTGTCAGCCAGGGCAACTGAAGGCCTGAGCCCAGGTGTCAGCGGCGCCCGCTCTTCTGTTATTATTGCAGTGCATGTCCTCAATGCCCAGCTCTCTGCTGTGCTGAGCTCCAGTTGAATTTGTCGCCCGAACCAGCAATGTTTGGAAGTACAATCTGGCCAGCAGGTTCTCCATAAATGTTCACAGAATAACGCACAGAGAAATGAATTCAGAGGGTCGAGTCTATGGTAGTGCAAGTCTGTAATCCCAGCACTTGGGAGACAGAGGCAGGAAAGAGGATTACTGGTGCTACAAGTTCATGTTGAGGTTGGGGGTTTCTACATAGGGCACTCCAATACAGCCAGGGCTATATTACAAGACTCTGCTTAAACAAAACGAAACAGACAGAAATGAATTCTGATCCTCACAAGTAGCATTAAATAGTAAATTCCTTCTTCTGTTCAGTACTCCTAATGGTTTAAATTTTGTGATTTTACAAGGTGATTATTTTATTAGGAGCTTTTTGGATCTTTAGTACAAATCTGTGTGTGTGTGTGTGTGTGTGTGTGTGTGTGTGAGAGAGAGAGAGAGAGACAGAGAGAGAGACAGAGAGAGAGACAGAGAGAGACAGAGACAAAGACAGAAAGACAGAGAGATAGAGGCAGAGAGACAGACAGAGAGTGTGACTGACACACACACACACACAAAGAGAGACAGAAAGAAAGACAGAGACTTCTACTCAGTTTTCCTACTTAGGACTCAGAGAACCACACAGTATCCCTAGAAGTGCTCCCCCATGATAATTACCATAACACATTAAATCTTCTCGAAGTAAACACTCAGTTCCTATTATTGTCACATGTGGTGGAGTTTCCATGGTTACTGGACTCTGGGTGCATTCTTAGATTGCTATTGTGGTTCACAGAGGTTCAGGACAAAATATTGGGTTGGAAAATAGTGGTGAGCCTATAGACAAAGGAGTGGCATGATCTGTGAACGGTTCTGAAGCCAGCCTTAGCAAGTATGCCTTACATGTGAGCATAAGGTTCAGATTCAGGGCGGGGAGTATGAGGCTACCCCCACCACAGACCCCTCATTTGCATAAGCCTGTCTGGGTAAAAAGCAGGGGAGAATGGGAAAGGAGTCTGAGTCACTGGCTAAATAGAAACAGAGAAGGAAAAACAGGGAAAGTGAAGAAGAAAGACAGTTAAAACCCTCTGGGTCAGGCATACAGGCGCACACCTTCACTCCAGCATTTAGATGCAGAGGCAGGTGTATCTCTGTGATTTCAAGGCCAGCCCGATCCACAGGGAGGGTTCTAGGACAGCCCGAACTGCAGAGAGAGACCTTGTTTCAACAAACAAGCAAGCAAACAACAACAAAACAATAAAGCAAAACTCAGCTACCCTTTTCTGTTTTAAAATGTAATTTCCTCATTAGCTTCATGAGACTGTTAGTCTGCTGGCCAACGTGCAATGCCTGAACTCAGCCCATACCCATTGAATGTCCATCATGGCAGGCTAAGAGGTCATTTCTGAGTGCACAGCCTTGCTCTAAGGCCAGGCAAGGGACAGGTACCACTCATGTTCAGAGTCAGAGGTGTTTGTCAAACCGAATTTTGGCAAATCTCATGCATGTGTTTCAGCCCGTTGGGTCTATAGTCCATGAAGGCCAGGAAAACAATCACAAGAACCACCTTTGTCAAAAGATATTATCACAGGCTGGAGGGAGGGTTCCTCGGACAAAGACACTGCCCAGAAAACCTGATGACCCGAGTGTAGTCTTTGGGTACAATCCCAGAACCCACGGAGGAAGGAGAAAGCTGCTCCCTGACAGTCACACATGCGATGTGTGCACACACACAATTAATGTTTCTATGAGACCTATTGTGCACACGCACAATTAATGTTTCTATGAGACCTATTGTGCACACGCACAATTAATGTTTCTATGAGACCTATTATAGTTTGTAATATCAGTGAGTGCTTTGCCCGTGTGTGGTAAGAATGTGCACCATGTGCATGCTTGGTGCCTGTGGAGGTGATCAGGGGAGCAGATTCCCGGGAATCTGTTACAGACAATTGTGAGCTAACATGTGGATGCTGGGAACTCCACTGCTCCTCTTCAAGAGCAACGAGTGCTTTTAACCACTCAGCCTTCTCTTTAGCCCTATACTAATTTTTTTTTTCCCTTTGAGACAGGATCTCACTGGGTAGCCCTTGCTGGCCTTAGCTCACAGCAGCTGTGGTTGTCTATACAAGGTCAAGCCAATTACCATTCTAGCATGGGTGGATAGGGGCTCATTAGCCTTCACTCACTGAGGGAGGAGTTACTGACAGTTGGTGTCTTCTGAGGGAGGGAGGGAGGGAGGGAGGGAGGGAGGGTCTGATTTCTTTTTCTTTTATATAAGGTTTGAAAATATTATTTATTTGTGTGTGTAAGGGGATGTGTGCACGTGAGTGAAGGTGCCCACAGAGACCCAAGGAGGAAGGCAGGTCATCTGGGCCTAGAGTTACAGGGGATTGAGTGCTAAGGGTTTACCCAGGGGCTTCCCAAAGAGTAGCCAATGTTCTTAACCACTGAGATATTTCTCCAACCCCTGAAGGTTAGTTTTATTTAAGGATAAGGCCCCTGGTAGGTTCCAGTGAATGGACTCTACAATACTCCGGACTATATCGGCAGCATACATTGGAATCTCTGGGCTTTTTTCTTTTTTTAAAGAAGGTGGGAAGCTGAGAGGGAGGGAGGGAGGGAGGGGGTCTGGGAAGAGTTAGGGGAGGAGTAGGAATGAACGTAATCAAAACACTTAGTGTCTCATGTCTAGCACAGGGTAGATCCCTACAACCCATCTGTCAAGGGACCAAGCAGCCAAACCTTGCCTGCTATGGAGAGAGGTCTAAGGAGGCTTTGCTTTTCAGGCTCAGTGTCAATCCAGCATCGATCCAGCTGCCTAGTATGATCAGCCNNTGGGGGGGGGGGGAAGCTTGGGCAAACTGGCCACGCTTCCCCTCCTTAGTGTGTATCTCTTGGTAGGGCAGTTTGTGTACAGTTACAAGACCATGCAAACGGAAGGAGTTGTGAACCCAAGTCTTACAGCCGTGGAGAATAATCAGAAAAGACTCCTACCACACTTAGAGAAGGGCTGGTTCCTGAGTCTTCCAGTCCCATCCTCAGGAGAAAGGGAATTAGAGAGTTCAAATCCCTTTATCTTCATCCCTTTCCTAACCCCATTAGTATTTTTAAAATATTACATTTTCTATCTTCCCTACCAATTTTTAATATAATTTTCATTTACTATTATATATTACAACTTAATTAATATAATTTCCAGTGACATTTTAATTAATAAAAAATGAAAATTAGTCTAGTTGTAGTAAGTAGAGTTTTCATTTAGAAAAGTGTTTTAAGAATACTTACTGAAGCCAGGTGGTGGTGGCACATGCCTTTAATCCCAGCATTTGNAAGGCAGAGGCAGGTGAATCTCTGAGTTTGAGGCCAGCCTGACTACAGAGTTAGTTTCAGGATAGCCAGGGCTACACAGTGAAACCCTGTCTGAGGGTCAGGGGGAGAAAAAAAGAAAAAGAAGAAGAAGAAGAAGAAGAAGAAGAAGAAGAAGAAGAAGAAGAAGAAGAAGAAGAAGAAGAAGAAGAAGAAGAAGAGAGAAATGTCTGAGAAGTGCTTGAGAAAGCCATGCTTAGCAGGCTTGAACTCTTGTCATCTGCAAGTGCAGTCAGTGCTCTTAAGTCACAGAGCGACTGAGCTCCTCCAAACCCCCAGCCCAGTCAAAATGTTTGTGAGGAAGCTACAGCAGGTGCAGCAGCTAACACCACTACACATACAACAAAATTGCTTCAATAAAGTGATCTTGTATTAGCACCTCTTCAAATAGAAGTTTCTCTCTCTCAACTATTTACAGAGTGGAAGCAAGCTTGATGAGAGGCAGACTCTGTTAATCAGGTAGGCTCAAGTGGAAGCAATCGGCAACTGAAAGGAAACATTGCTGATAGATTTCCATTATATGGATTGCAGTACCGAGGATCGAACCCGTTCATATGGAGTATTGGGCCGGCACTCAAGAGCCTTTCAGAATCACCAGTTGTTTGTTTTTTGGGTGGGGTGGGTGGGTGGGGTGGGAGTGGGGTTCTTTTTGTTTTTTGAGATAGGGTCTCTAAACCCAAACTAGCCTCAAAGTTGCAAAGGAGCTTGAAGTTAGCCTTGAAACTCCGATCCTTCCACTGAATGCTAGGATGACAAGTGCTACCACCACACGCAGCTAGAGTCATTGCTGTAAAAGGAAAGGGATTGTTGTGGCAAGCGGGGCTTTCTCAATCACTTTTCACACATTTATTGAACTCGCCTACTGTGTGTCAGCATATATAGAAGTAACCAAGGTAGTAGACACATTTCTTCCCTTCAACACAAAGCTCAAACCAGAGGTAGTGGTCCACATTTGGAATCCCAACACTCAGGAGACTGAGACAGAAAAATGATACTCCAGGCCAGACCTGCCAGGGTTNGAGAGAGAGAGAGAGAGAGAGAGAGAGAGAGAGAGAGAGAGAGAGAGAGAGAGAGCCCTGAAATATTACCAGTGCCCTGGGCTTTTAATCAAGATCCAATCAATGCTACACAGAAAAGAACAAACAGCTTGGTGGTGTTTCTTGCCACTGGGGGGTCACATTAGATATTAACCTAAAATGGTGGGGCACTTTCAAAACTTTATTTAGCTCATCTTCAGCCAGGACCTCTTCTTTGCTTTATATTTTGAAAGGTGTTTGAGAGAGGAGTTTGAATGCATGTTTGAATCCACAGCCTGGATTAAAACAGAGACTAAGAAGTGACCTCATGCCTTAGACTTGCTGGTGTCATTTCTAAAGGAAATCCACACTTACCGAGTACTATTTTGGAGAAACTCCTCCCACCTCTTTTTTTTTCTAGCCACCCTGAGACCCTCCTAACCTGGATTGTTTTTCAAATGAGAGAACAAATGAAATCAACCCTGGGGAGGTGGCTCGTGCCACAGCACATTGGAAAATCAAAGAGGTGACCCAAGTGGCGCTCAAAGACTAATTTCACTGACAATTAGACTATTGTTCTCAGAGCAAATGGATTGAGCCAAACTAATGAAAGCCAACAAAATGCTGCTTTATTATTATTTCTTTTTAAATCAAAAGTAAATGGCAAGGTCTGTGGATGAAAGAAGATGAGAGAAGCTTGGGTTTTGTAAGAGGGTACCCACCTATCAGGAGACCTCTGCCCCTCTTCCAACACTTTCTTAAGGTGTTTACTTTTAGTGGAGTTTGCAATAGATGCCTAGCTAAGATATCCGGAAAAGATTGTGTGAAACAGAAAAAAAAAATTGCACAATGTCAATTTGCACAAGTGATAAATGTTCTCAGGCTGTTGTTAGTTTTTTTTTTTTTTATTTGTTTTGTTTTTGATTGTTTGCTTTTGTTTTTGTTTTTTTAGACAAGGTCTTACAATGAGCTCTGGCTGTCTGGAACTGTGGACCAGGCAGGCCTCAAATCCACAGAAAACCTCTTGCCTCAGCCTCTGTGTCCAGATTTCGGGGATTAAAGTTGTACCCTGCTACATCCAGCATGATGGAAATGTTAATTCCAGGCAGGGAGTCAGAGAAAACTCTAAAGTAGTTGAAATCATTCTTCATTAGCAAGTGATAATGCAGAACAACTGAGCTATGCTTCCTGGAGAAGGGGCCCTAGTTAAAAATAGAGAGCAGCATTTAAGCTGGTTTAGTATAGTTTCAGACAGATGACAACTACTCTAAAGGGCATGAGGACTGAAAGTCTGAAAGAAGAGTCACCTGAAGCAAAGGATAGTTCATAATCATCTCCTTGGCCATGTTGGTTTTGTTCAGGCTTCATCAAACAAAGCTCTAGGATGGCCTTAGTCTCAGCTGCTGTGCAGTTTGCCTCTGTTTACCCCAAGGTTAATCTATCTACCATAACTGATAATTAGAAACAAATTACCAAGCAACCACAAGGTAGTTTCTTTTGCATTCTGTACATACTTGGTTAGGACCAGCCCTTCCTTCTTCTCTCACTGCCCTACCATCAGACAGAGACCTCTTCTTCCCATTTCCTACACTGATCCTTCCTCACCAAGGCTGGATCCAGACCCCTCAGCATCCACCAAACAAAACAGCACTCTAAAGTCTCTACAGAGTCTCTCTGCACATGAGACATAAGCTACTTGTTTCTGTATTATATCTTATTCTAGTGTCTCTAATCCTTATTGGTTAGATGTCAAGTCCGTTTAGTCTATAGTTCTTGGTGTAAAAATTGCACCAATTTGGCAAGAATAATAGAGTCCCCATTCAATAAAAGCAATGTGAATACTCTCTTAAATGTATATGACATATATTCTCTTTGTGTGTGATACATACATGTGTACCTATTTATGTGTTTGTACTTGTATGCATATGTATGTAGGCACACATGCATGTGTGTATGTAAAAGCTAGAGATCAAAGTCATGTGTTTTCTTGTAGCTGTCCAGCAGCCATGGAGAACTGGGTCTATCTGAAAGGGGGGCTGGAAATGAAAAAGGACAGATGCAAGAGAAAGACGAAGTCAAGGCAAAGTTTCAGATCAAGGCTCAAAGTTTCATTTTCAGTACTATGTTTATATAGGGAAAGCCCACAGACCCATCCTTTGTTTCAACTGGATTGAGTTGCAAAGCTCAGCAGGTAGTCAACTCTTCAAAGCTCCTATAGGAAATTGCAAATTTGGCAAGGCCAGGTGACTCTAGCTAGGTTGTAAAACCTTCATGGGTTTGTTTAGCCTATTCAAGGTTGTGCGGAGGGCACAGTTCCCCCTTTTTTGTTTTTAAAAGTTGAGCTGGATGAGGGCACAGATTTTCTTGTTTTCCATGATCCTGTCTGGAGTATAGAGTGGCTAAGCAACCGTGTCTGTCTTAGGTCCGTGTCGATATTGCTCCTTCTTACCCATCAGGGAGAGCAAACATAGCTTTTGATGTATGTCTCTGTCTTAGGTTGATAGGAGCTCAAGAACACTCTTACCTGTCTCTGACTACCGGCCTTCTATAAAACACTCTTTCCCATTCAGACCAAAGCCACAAAGGCCATATAAATATGCACTCAATGTATTTCTTCATAGCGATGAATAACTGCCATGGTGAATAGCTGAGCTTGCTGAAAGCGATCCTGTGTGAAGGTAACCAATCTGTTTCCAAATGTTAAAAACCACAATATTAAAGTTGTCTGTGGGAAGGAGCCAGATATTCAATTCAGCTGCTAACTGGCAAAGATCAAACACAGAGTCTGGCTACCAGGTGTAAGGGGGGATGGCTTTGAGAATTGATAGAAAACACTCTCCAGTAAGAGTGGAGACTACACTCCAGGTTAACTCAGCTGGCTGCTAGGGATTGAAGAGCTATCTTCATCATTGGCATCATAATCATTAGAAGGCTTGGGATCTATGTCCACTTGATGAACCAATCTTTCTGCAGCCATCAGCTTACTTGCCATAGAACTTGGGACGCTGCTGGCTCCTTTAAAAGCAGCTTTTCTCCAGCTGTGCTTGACTCCCAGCTATAATGCAGGGTAACTTATCAGCTTCTGCTATGCAAATTGAGACTGCCTTCAAAACAAATTAAACTAAATCAAGGGGTAGATAGCCAGCAGATAAAGTTTTAACCATTTTTCTTTTGAACATTTAAACATAGAACATCATTCAAAAAGCGCAACAAAAACAGATACACATGGACAGATTGGTACACCAAGGACAGACAATAGAGAGAGACAAGAGCTTGAACCTGAACTAAGGATATCTCCAGTAGAAGTCAGAGAGGAAGCAGGATGTCTCCTGATTTCCACTTGTCCCTAGGAGAGCTCTAAGATAGCTTTTATCCATTTTCCTTCTCTTTTGCTAACGTGTCCCAGACAGGGGACAACTTCTTTTCTGAGACCTATTTTCTCTCTCTCTCTCTCTCTCTCTCTCTTTCTCATGTCATATGTATATTCACCATTCCTACTTCTAGGAACCATGCACAGCATAAACCTACTTGAGCTAAGAATTTTTCTAACATCTGTTTTTTTTTTCTCTTTTCTTTTCCTTTTCTTTTCATTCTTTCTTTTTTTAAACCCTGCTCCTCTCTCCTGATGCAGCTCTTGGCTTCGAACAAATGACTATATAGAATTCCCCTGTCCCAATCGTGCTATCACCCCCTTGGTGAATTTGGTGTCAGGTCGACACTTGTTCAACCTAGCTTTATCCCATACTTAATGCACCTCCTGCAACAACAGCCTCCAAAAAATAAACTTTATACCTAGCACTAGCATTAATGCTGCTTGTGGCTTAACACTGTGCAGGATCCTGCAACTTTATCTGTTTTCTTGGAGATACAGCATTTCTCATCCCCCTGGCCACCGTTTTCAGTCCCTTCATTTAGGTGCCACCTGTAGCTATCCAGCAGCCATGGAGAACTGGGTCTACCTGAAAGGGGGGCTGGAAATGAAGAAGGACAGGTGCAGGAGAGAAAGATGAAGCCAAGACCAAGTTTCTGATCAAGGCTCAAAGTTTAATTTTTAGCACTGTGTTTATATAGGGAAAGCTCATAGACCCATCCTTTGTTTCTGCTGGATTGAGTTGCAAAGCAAGCTCAGCAGGCAGTCAACACCTGTAGGCTCCTGTAGGAAATTGCAAATTTGGTGAAGCCAGGTGACTCCAGCTAGGTTGTAAAATCTTCATGGGTTTGTTTAGCCTTCTCAAAGCTGGGGGAAGGGCACATTTTCTCAGTCATTCTTTATCTTAGTTTTTGAGATAGGGTCCCATGCTGAAGTCAGAGCTTATGGATCCTATGGCAAATGGACTCCAAGGATGTACATTTGTCTAACTTGCACTACCATATACTAGGGTTACAGATGAATGCCAAGCTTTTATGTTGTACCAATAATCCAAACTTAGGTGTTCATTCTTGTGCATCAAGAACTCTTCCGACTGAGCCATCTCTCTGGCTCCAATTATGACATATTTACAAATAATGTAGATGAATTTGAGCTTGTGGGTCTAATATTGTCTTTGACTTCTAATTTATTTAATCAACTTGTCTTGGTTTTTGCTGTTTTCTGAGACAAGGTCTTACTATAGAGCCAAGTTTGGCCCTAAGCATGCTGAAAAGCCCAGGCTATCTTTGAACTCCTGATCTTCCTGCCTTAGAGCCTCTTTGGGTCTGGGATTACAGACATGTTCTATGGAACCTGGTTCTGATTATCTTTTCAATTCTGAAAACAAACAAACAAACAAACACCAAACAAACAAACAAACAAAAACCAACCAAAACAAAACAAACAAAACAAAACAAAACAAAAAAACAGAAAAACTGTTGTAAGGAGATAACTGATGAATTTTTAAAATATCAGCAACCAGTTAGCAGCAGTCTGTGTAACTTTTAAATAAATACTTATTCACAAGAACACTTCCTTAGAATAAGAATAATCACCCACAACTGTTTTTCAGGATGATATAAGAAGCTGATTTAAAACTATTTATCGGGCTGGAGAGATTAGCAGTTAGAAGTACTTGTTGTTCTTGCAGAAGTGGGGTTCCCAGCACTCACATGGAGACTTAACCTTCTGATGCCCTCAAACTCCAAGGATCCCAGGCACGCACATGGCACACTTATGTGCATGCAGGCAAAATACTCATACACATAGAATAAAATAAATCTAAAATTACATATTGATTCACAACTCTTCAGATTATTTTGGGCAGCTTAACAAAAGATGGCAGGGATACAGTATAAGTGTGTGGAAGACCTGCATACTTGGTAGAGGTTGGCCATAGGCAGGTCTGTCAGTTAATAAGATTCAGAGGATTAGTGAGAGAAACTGAGGAAGACACTAAGACCTGCCTGGGAAGCTGCCCGTGCTGAAGACACAAGTGGCTTTCCTCACACGAACAAGTGGCTCTGTGGGTGGACCAGTGAGTGACCCCAGGCCTGGCTTTCCAGCTCTCAAAACATGACTGAGGTAACACCAAGTGGAATGTTCTTAAAGCAAGCTCCCACACAGCAACCGTTGGAAGTCTGTGAACAGCAAATTTTCTGGTGAAGCATCTGGATTAAATTGTTTGACAAACGTCTACCAGATGGCCATCCGAATAAGATCTCTTGCTGAATATAGTCTCAAATGTAAGCTGGTTTCTTTTGAGGAGAGTTTTTGGCAGCTATTGGCAGGCAAAGGCCTGCCTCTCACCACACAACACTATTATTGAAGACAGTGGAATCTACTGTCCTGGGTGGTGGGGTCCTCTGCTGAAGTAACAACTCTCCATTGCTTCAGGGCAGATACTGGAAGGCATGTGTGGCTCTTGGGTCTGTCAGTATTAAACCTGCATTCAGCATAGAGATTACAGGCCTGGGGGCACAGGAGCGAAGCTGGGCAGAATGCTATAATCGCAAGCATTGTGTTAGGCTCGCTGCTCTGTGTAACTGCTTGCGGTGCTTGGCATAGCAGATTTTGTGGGGGTGCTATGAAAAAGATTTTTATCCTCAAAATAATTAAATGAAAAGGAGGATGCCCTGGAACGTGGCCTAACTCTGGGGAATTTGTCTGCTCTGGAGAAAAGTGGGACACTGAATAGGATATGATTTGTGGAACAGTGAAAATTTTCTCGAATTCTACTTTAAGGAATTTTCAAGTTCGTCCATCTACAATTTTAAACAACTATCAAGTAGGATAGACAGATTACTTCTGACTTTGTGTTTAAAGGGTGACGCATGGGGACAAGCATGCCCTGATGCAGTGGGGCTAAAGGCATGATAAAGAATTCCTTTTAATAAAATATTAAGACTAAGCAGAATATGACAATTAGTCAAAAAAAAAAAAATAGGAGCAAAAGTGAATGTCAGAGGCTTCTTTTGTCTGACTTGAATATGCAAATATATGCTGATGACAGTCTTCCAGAACTCTTATTTTTCTATGTTTATTTAAGCATATGTGAGTCTTCATATGGATATATGTATTAATGAGCCAGTGTCACTTTCACATCTTTGTGGCTGAAACAGAAACATTATTTTTAAGCTGTTCCAAAAAGGCAGATTTTCCCAGTGGTAAAAATATTGTTGCTGTCTGTAAAGTATCTGGTGACACTTTAGCCCTGTGATAGTTCGTGTTGACTGGTGTCATTAAATGAGCCAAAGCTCACCTAGCTTTGTTGCAATTCCAATGGATGGCTTTGCAGTTAGTTCTGTAGACACTTTAGCCAATCGTCTGAAGAAAGGCAAAGAGCCAGTGTTGGGTTTGGTCCCCAGCACTACCCGGTTTTAAATATCAACAAAATATTAAAAAACTTAAAATGGGGCTGGTGAGATGGCTCAGTGGGTAAGAACACCCGACTGTTCTTCCGAAGGTCCGGAGTTCAAATCCCAGCAACCACATGGTGGCTCATAACCATCTGTAAGGAGATCTGACTCCCTGTTCTGGAGTGTCTGAAGACAGCTACAGTGTACTTACATATAAATACTTACAAATAAATAAATAATCTTAAAAAAAAAAAAACTTAAAATGGCCACAAATATTTTGTCCATGTTGGTTAAAATGTCTTTCTGCCATATTAACTACATGCTTATTTTAATTGGTTACACCTCTATAAGTTCACACTACATCACAATAAACATTGCACCACGGTCAGGAGCGAACCTTCTTCTCTGAAAAGCTTAATGGGAGGGAGTCATGGTGGGTGGTGGAAAGGTTTTAATGGCTAGCTACTTTCCTCAAACCACAGCGATTATACAACCACTGCTCCCATCCTTTCCAAGTAGGAACTCTGGTCTTACAGGACACTGCCTGCCTTCGCTCTTACCAGCAGTTGAAAAGAAAGTACTTCAGGAGAGCCATTGCTTCCTCCCACTGGTTTCAACATCAAACAGGGCACTTTCTCTTTGAATGTGCCTTAAATATTTGCAAAAAAAAAAAAAAAAAAAAATAGCTGTTTTGTTCACCCTGCCCTCTCTTGTCTGAGGTAAAATTAAAGGATTGAAAATTTCTGCTTTGAACCACCACTAAATCTCACTTATTTTTGGTCAATTAGTTCATTTTATGACAGTACCCAAAGATTCATTCTCAGGTCCAGCATGTTAGACTCCTCTCCAAGTTTGCTTTCTTGATTTTGAAATGCACTGGGAAGATATTTAAAATTAGGAAAGGAGTTGAGTTTACTTTCCAGCTTATGAAAGATAAGATGGTTGATATCTGGCCCTACTAGCTGTATCACTCCTGGGCATATACCAGAAGACTCCAT
Organism: Mus pahari; assembly: GCF_900095145.1. NCBI lineage: Eukaryota > Metazoa > Chordata > Mammalia > Rodentia > Muridae > Mus > Mus pahari. The sequence continues at coordinate 109,090,873 of NC_034592.1, forward strand.
ATCCTACCACAGAGGATGGCGAATGTCCACACTCACTGCTTGTCTATTTATAGAGTTAGAAAATGGAACCAGTTACAAGGCAGGCCGAGATGTCCATGAACAGATGACTAGGCTATAAAAATGTGGCATATATACAAAGTTGTAGCCTTCCAGCTGCAAAGAAAAATGCACTTATGACATGTGCAGGACAATAGATGTGACTGGAAAATATAATATTGAATTGATGCAATCCAGACCCAGAAAGACAAATACTGTATCTTTTCTCTCACATGTGGATCCTGGATCCAAACATTTAGATTGGTGTGTTTAACCAGTAGAGGCTAGGAAACTAGAGATGGACCAGTAGAGCAGGGAGGTGGGAGGAATACTGGTTGCAGGGAGGTTTAAGCAGGGTTGGAGCTCAGCGGTAGGAGAGGAAGGGTTAAAGATAAAACTAAGGATATATGCAAAAGCCATATGGAAATCTTCTTTGTAAACTAATTCAATGATAATAATGATAGATAAATAATATAATACACATAAAGAGTTCGGGTGGAGGTTCTGCACACGGGTGGATAATGTTGCTATTGGGCACTGTAAGAATTTAGTGAAATGCCAATGTCAGATGTAGACTAACTCCCTACAAGTAGTTGATCTTGGAGGCCCCAGAGGCTTCCCAAACAACCCAACCCATTGCCCTTGTTCTTCACTGAGCGCCAGAACTAAACAGTAAGATTCTGTTGCTTAAGAGACCACAGACTTTGGTTTGAAGGCCTCAAGCTAGAACCGAGCTAGGAGCTTCCTGCCTCTGGCTAGCTAACCCAGTGCCAGAAGGTGATATGCAAACTTCTTGGGGGAGAAAAGCCACCTAGGCTTGAACCCCGAGGGCTACAGTACCAACCTACAAGGCAGGCCATGCCCATTGGTGCAACGGTAACATAAATGTTGTGGAGGTAACCTACAGCTTTCTAATTGGATTTGAGGATCACACCATAGGAGCCAATTCAAACCTGGTACTGAAACCTTGGTCAAAAGCCACGGCTGGGTATAGCATAGGCTCTAGAGAGGAACCTTATTCTGCCACTTAACTAAATCCGTGTGGTTCCAAGCTGCCTTCTAAACGTTTACACCTGTAGATGACTTCTGCTCTCAACCTTGGTCAGAGAAGCTTCTCTTTGCAGTAGATGACAGTTAACGCTGAGAGTCCAGGCTGCCCAAAGTCTTTGAAACAAGTGACCGTTGTGTGTTCTGCCTTAAAGGGGCCATCTATACCACTTGTTCCAGGGCTCAGGGAATGTTGCACAAGGAGGAGGCGGAAGGAAGGTAAGGGCCAGAGGACGAAGAAGACGCTGTGAGATGCTAACTGTGCACCCACAGCAGCTGTGGTTACCTGAACAAGATGGGGCTCGTCAGTATTGTATCACAGCTAGGGAAGGGACTTGTGAAGCCCAACCTGAGGAACTGCTGATCACCAATGGCTGCTGGAGGACAGAGTCATTTTCTGCAGTGCTGTAGCTACTGGGCTGTTGTCCATGCTCCCATCTGTGTGCATGTAAGCAACCATAATTAAGCTCACTGATGACCTGAGTCCCCTCACCACAATACACATGGAGCAATGAGAGAACTGACTTCCTTCACTATTCTTCGACGTCCACATGTGCTCCATGGTGTGCATGCATGTGCACACATGCTCAAACACCCACAACTGTACTAGAACAACAGTATCTTACAAAAGAAGGAAAAGGAAGGAGTGAATCCAAATTGTTTAATGTAAGAAACTGGAAAAGATGAACAGCAGCAGATGTACCACAGTGCAAAACTCTGTCATAAGTAATCAGGTTGAACTCATGCATTACAAATGACTTCTGGGAACTTTATAAATGTTAGTCTGGTTAGAATAATTCAAGATAACGGCTCCCAAGTGATACAAAACAGTATTTGGAGTAGAATATCTCGTGACTTTAAAATAAAGCCTGCATCTCTGTTAAGGTTGTGCAGGGTACAGTTTTCCAAACCATATGAGTATTTTTTTGTAGAAAGAGTCCAACCCAGTGCTTCTCAACCCTCCTAATGCTGCAACCCTTTAATACAGTTCCTCATGTTGCTATGACCCAAACCATAAAATTATTTTGTTGCTACTTCATAACTGTAATTTTGCTACTGTTATAAATTGTCATGTCAATATCTGGTATGCAGGGTATCTGACATGTGACCCCCCCCCAAATGGGTCATGGCCCACAGGTCTCATGAGAATCACTGGCCTAGATGCTGAATTGGTCTTTCTATTCAAAAAACAAAACAAAACAACCCAAACCTCTTTCTCTTTTTGTTGTTTTAATGAGACAGTTTTCCACTCTCTAATTCAGGCTCATCTGGAGCTTGTAGAAATCCTCCTGCCTCAGATTCCCAAGTACTGAGATTATAGGCAAGAGCTGCTATGTCTGGCAAGCAGATGTCTTCCCCCAAAGGTGTCATGAGGAAAGCAGAGGACAAGGCACATTTGGCCCTGTGTAGAAGCAGGCTTGTGTGTATGTTAGAAAAGCTCTCCATGAGCCAGAAAGCAGGACACAGCCTCAATAAATCATCCCCCCTCTTGGCTTTGGTTTTCCACTTGCAAAACAATAAATATAAAAGGTCAGAATCTTTCCATCGGACTACCTGCTCATCTTAAGCAGATCTGAACCCACCGGCCAGGTCTGAATAGAAAAAAAAAATTGCCTCTTGCCAAACCACTCCTCTTGGGTAGGGGATTAAACCTCAGAGCACTGGGGCACAGGTGACACTGACATTAAGCTTCTTACAGTGTCTAGAGTAGCAGTTCCCAACCTTCTTACTGCTGGGAGCCTTTAATACAGTTCCTCATGTTGTGATGACACTTCCCCCCCCCCAGCCATTAGATTATTTTTGATGCTACTTCATAACTATACATTTGCTACTGTTGTGAATTGAAATGTCAATGTCTGTGTTTTCCTATGGTGTTAGTCTTTCCCTGTGAAAGGGTCATTTGATCCTCAGAGGGGTAGGTCTAGATAAAGACTTGATTAAACTCTTATAGCTCTCAGTGATAACCTTCCTAGAAGGAGAGAGATTTGGAGCTGGCATTTAATATCCTCACAAAGAAAGTATTTTAAATAGAAAAGTCCAAGAAAAGAAATACAGGAGTATCCTCCACAGCGAGAGCTGTCAAACAGACTTTGGGACATACTATTGAAACAAAGAAGCTAATACTCTGGACAAGAGCACAAAAGAAACTTTGTTTTTTTCCCCAGTCCAACCCCTTCCCTCCTCCCTGTCTTCTCTCCTCTCTAGCCCTTAGAGAACTCTGATTTTCATAATTTCGCATACTCCATTTGTCATAACTAACTAACTAACTAACTAGCTAACTAAATCTATGCAGGTCTCTTGGAAATGTTCTCACCCCAGAGCTGAATGCACATCCTGTCTGGAGTCTCACATCACCAAAAAATTGCAGTGATGTCTGCTGACTGTCAACAACAACAAACAAACAAAACATGAGGCAAAGGCTCCAGCTGCCAGAGAGTTGTCTTCCCTACCCTTCTGATATACTGTTTTCTGAACACCTTCTAGATAAGGACTTTTCACCTGAGGTTTATGCCGTGCAGTACATAAAGGGCCTCAACTGACTCCCTGGCCACAGTGGCCACAGTTTTCCTGACCATCACTCCTGTAAGCTGAGCTGTGCTTTGTGTACTGAATGGGGAGACGGAGTGGACCCAGGAATCAGCCCTGCTGGTGCTCAGAGGAGAGTGGGGCAGAGATTGTGTACATAGGGGCACTTTTCTTTTTCTTTCTTTAAATTTGTGTATTTATTTACTTGTTTTTTTGTTGTTTTGTTTTTTGAGACAGGATACATAGTCCTGACTGTCTTGGAACTTGTGATGTAGACCAGGCTGGTCTTGAGCTCTGGGAGATGCTGCCTCTGACTCCTGAGTGCTAGAATTAAGGGTTCGTGTTTCCACACCTGGCCCACTTACTTGGGTTTTTGAGACAGGATCTTCCTCATGCAGTCTGAAACCAGGGCTGGCCTTGAGTTCCTGATCCTTCTGCCTCCATGTCTGCCACAACCAACTCTTTCTTTAAATTTAAATCAACTTTACTGAGGTTTAACTGAAATACCACACAGTTCACCCTTATGAAGTACATAATTTGGTGATTTTTAGAGAATTCACTGAGTTTGTGTAACTACCATCACATTCAGTTTTACATTCTCAGTTTCAATGATCGTTTAAAACCAGCCTCTGCTTAGTGTTTTTTTTTCAAATTTTATCTTTGACACCATCATCATCATCATCGTGCGTGTGTGCATGCATGTGTTGTGTTGTGTGTGTGTGTGTGTGTATGTGTGTGTGTGTGTGTGTGTGTAGACCAGAAGACAGCCTCGGGTGTCAGCCCTCACCATCCACCTTGTTTTAGGCAGGGTCTCCAGGCTAGCTGGCTGACAAGCTTTTGGGGAATCTCCTGTCTCCACCTCCCATCTCCCCAGAGGAGTTTTGGGCTTTCAGATATATGTGCTAAGCATCTGACTTTTATATGGGTCCTGGAATTCAACTTAGATCCTCATACTTGTACAGAAAGGGCTTTGACCGTCTCTAAACCATCTAAGCTTCTAAGCCATCACCCCTCCCACTTATTACTTTTTATGGTTATATATTTTAAATGCCATCACTCATCTAGACTAGTGGGCCATCAATATCCTATAGTTCTTGTTTTTCTGTCTCTGGCATACAAGAGGGCTAACTGTGACCCCACAGTCCAGCATGCACAGCATCTCTGCAGTCAGTTTGTGAAAGCCAATAGCGATAGTTGTCACCCCAAAGCCAGGCTCACTCTAGGTCCCTTTGCTGCCACTCTGTTCAGATCTGCCTCAGTTCTGCCAGCAGTCCAGAGAGCTGGTGATATCTCTTTGCTTTGGGCTTCCAGTCATCACATCTAATCCCAGGAGTGGCCTGGCATGGAGGGGTCTGCCTGAGAGCCTTGGCCACCTTTTCCTTTCTCCGTTTCGCTCCCGACCCAGTGCTGCACCCGAGGTGATGTGCTGTTGAGATCCTAGCCCTTGGAGTGTGCTGGACCCTCTCCCTAGGGAGGGACCTGGCCAAGCTGGTATCTCTTCGGTCATCCAGGGGCTCTGTTTTGAAATCCCGAGTGATTCTCTATGCTTAAGCAGTACTAACTGCCCCGACTAGACATAAAGAAGCCTCTGTTTAAAAGGTCAAGTTTCTAAATTCAAGAATTGTAAAGCAGAATAACTAGAGAGAAACTATATTTAAAAATAAGCCCTGACTCTGGGCATGGTGGCACACACCTTTAATCCCAGCACTTGGGAGGCAGAGGCAGGCGGATTTCTGAGTTCAAGGCCAGCCTGGCCTACAGAGTGAGTTCTAGGACAGCCAGGGCTACACAGAGAAACCCTGTCTCAAATAAAATAAAATAAAATAAAATAAAAGGCCCTAGCTGGCTGGGCATGGTGGTGCAGGCCTTCGATCCCAGCACTCAAGAAGTAGAAGCAGATAGATCCTTGAGTCTGGGGCCAGCCTGGTCCACACAGTGAGCTCTAGGTCAGCCAAGGCTACATAGAGAGATCCTCTCTCAAAAACAAACAAACAAACAAACAAACAAACAAACAAAACCAACAACAAGAAAGCCCTAGCAATTATACAAGGATATTCAGCTTATGTCATTTATAAAATCATAATATTCATTAGGAGTATTTGGATCTGGCATAGCCAGATTCTGGGATGAAATGTTACTTAGCCATTGGTATTTAGTTCAATGCTCATCATTTGGTCAGAGAACAGGGACATCAAATTGCATATCAAGACTGATCTCGACTGTACAAAACGGGTGCTACAAGAAGACCAGAAGTAAGGTGACTGTTGGTCCCAGTACGAACCAAGTTCTTCTCTGTGCTTTCCTGCACTTAAAAAAAAAAAAAAAGAGAGAGAGAGAGAGAAAAAAAGCAGGTGAACTAGCTATGGGAGTGCTTACCCATGATCCCAGCATTTGAGAGACTGAGGCAGGAAGATCACAAGTTTGAGGCCAGACTAGACTCAATAGTGAGTTTATATATCATAAACTTCACTCCTCATATGTGTGCAATTCAGCGAGCTTCATGACCTTGCCCAATACTCCAGACATTATTAGATGTCAGTTTTCAATTTTTTTCCCACCCAACACAATTCCTCACCTTCCCTGACAGCTAAGTTGGCACCCACCTCCAGGATGCAGCAAACACTGGCTCCTCCCCCCAACAAGTGCGCCTCTTCTGGACACTTTATATAACATGCAGCAGCCTGAGGTGATTTTGTCCAGTCTCTTTCACTTCAGGTAACTTTGAAAAAACTCATCCACATGGCTGCTATGAGTACATGCCTTTCTGTTGAGTTTTCTATCTCTCAAAGGGGCCACATTTCCACTCTTCTCTTGCCCGGGATGGGCACTGAGAGAATGGAGCCATCTTGCCTAGTGTTGATAGGAACATCACATGCCAGTTTTCACATTGGGCTACCGTTTATTTCTCTTGGAGATGAAGCATTGTAGAATCTCATGTTCAGCTTTGGGAGATGTGGCCATACTGTCTTCCAGAAGTTGCTATGCCTTTATGAACAGCTTCCTGCTAGTTCTCAGCCCACCTTACAGGCAGGTCCAGTGGTCTACACCCACCCTTACCTCGGCGCTGAGAAGACCAATATAGATGGTCATGAGACCTTGTCTCAAAACACAAGAACAAAAGGATTCATGTCTTAGTTTTTGTATATACACCTGGCTTCCCTTCTCCGCAGATTAGCTGGAGATTGGGGAAAGACACTCAGCTCTAAAAATTATGCCCACATGCATGTAGTCATCAAGACATCCTCTCAGAGGTGTTGATTTGTAGAGCTCATAGTTCTTTAAACTCTCAATAAACAATACTTTGTACATTGCATTTTAAAAAATTATTTTAAAATTATTTACTTAACAAATAACATATATTTGTACATACGTACTTACTTACATACATACATACATTCATACATACATATTATTGCTTGTTTCTTTGTTTATTTTGAGACAAAGTCTCATTTTGTCCAGGCTGGCTTTGAATTTACTATGTAGTTGAACTTCTGATCCTTCTGCCTCTACTTCCCAAGCAAAATTAAATATATTAAGCATAAATATGTTTTAACATATGAATACCTTGTAGAGTATTTAAATCATGCTAATTAATGTATATATCTCTTCTTTGTAGTCAGAATACTTAAAAATCGATTTTCTTGGTAATTTTCAAGCTAATGGAAGTCTTTCTCAATTGAGGTCACATGACATCAAATACCACTTTAGAGTATATGATTCAGTTCAATTTCAGAATTATACACCCACCATGGCTGTCTGTGTCTATACCATTGTTGTCACCCACATCCTTTGGCAGTCCTTCCCAACCTCCCTCTTTCCCTAGCTTTTGGGGACCACTCATGTATTTTCTGTCTCTACACACTTGCTTATTTTGGACACTTCATACTAAACAGAATTATACAACACGAGGCCTTGTGTGTCTGATTTCTTTAAAATTCATTTATTCTCAGCTAGGTGTGGTTGTGCACACCTATAAATCCCTGCACTTAGGAGGAGACAGAGACAGGAGCATTGTGAGTTCAAGGCCAGCTGGGCTAAACAGTAGGGTCTTCTGTCACAGAGCTTTGAGTTAACCAGGAGTGCGTCATGCTTCTTGGTGTAATCACAACTTCCTGACATTCCTTGTCCCTTAGCAATGGCCTTATTAGCCTTTTGCCTGATTCTGTCTTGTTTCCATTAACAGAGCTCCCGTGATCCCCAAATGAAAGCATCTTGAGACTCTATCGGGCTTTTCTTAGTTGTAGGAATTGCTGTCACCAAGAGTTTGAGCACTGAGGAAAGATGTGTACCTCTTGCCTGGTAACCTGGCCCTTTTGGAGAGGTTCCATAGTTATCTGGTTGAAAGACACTGGTTCCTTACAGATAGGATCTAATCATCAAACATCTAATGAAGTTGACTACCTGCCCAGAACTCTGGGAGGAGCCCTGCACAGATAATAGACCTCTTGTGCTGTCTTTGCCCTCATGAAAATGATCGCTTGGCTGGCAGGAGAAAACTAAGCAGAACAGCAGAGGCCTTGGCGGACTATGGTTTGGGGTGAGGAAGGCAGAGAGAGACCTTGGGACTCATTTGCTTTTACTTAGCACTTACCATGGTTACAGGCACAGTTCTATTCACTCGGGATGTAGAAGTGAAGAAAATAGACAAACCCTCTATGGAGAGCTTATACTCCAGAAGCACTCAGCTGGAACAAACATGAGTGAACTACATACACACACTGTTTCTTGTGGTGGCAGAGAGAGAGAGAGAGAGAGAGAGAGAGAGAGAGAGAGAGAGAGAGAGAGAGCAAAGCAGTGTAGACATACGCAAATCACAGAACTGTGGCTGGCAACTTTGTCTCTTAAAAGGTGACCTGGATACATCCACAGTAAAAGTTGTGTTTGGGGCCCAAGCATGTGTCCTCAGAATGGGTGTGGCATCTTCCTCTTGGATTCAAAACAAGGCTAATGTGGATGCCTCACTTTTCCCTTTGATGAGCAGTGATGGCTGACTCTTCTGGAAGGCTGGTCTGAACTGCATGGCCATAGCATTTTCTAGAAGACAGATGAGATGGAAAAGGCAAGATGCTGTTCAAGCAAAGGCAGAAGATGTGCCGATTAGGGTGTCCCAACTGAAATGAAGCGATTATGTGGGAAGAGAAGGGACAAGGTCTACCAGAGCTGAAAGTAGACAGCACAGAGCTTAGCAGCCTTTGGGATTACAAATGGTCTCAGTTGAAAGTGCAGCTTGTTCTCTAAGCGGGGGTGCAGCTTAAGGTGTAGGGATGTTTGTGCCTCTTTTTCATTACCTGAGAGGAAACAGAAGAGAGCGGTGCCTGCCTCAGTGGTGACTGTGTGAACTAAATGAGAAATGTATACAGTGTGTTTATAGGCAATTGCACACAGTAGGCATGAAGACGTTGGACTGTTGGAGGTTATTTTTGGACCACAAAGCAGTAAACGTTAACGAGCAGAGATCCTGCCACGGAGTTCTCTGGAAATCTAGCTCATTTAGAGATACTGAAAATAGTGGGAGTATCTCGCTTACAAATGAACTTTCTCATAATCCAGTTCTTTGTGAGCCTGGATGTGGAATGCAGAGGTGGATAGGAACCCTACTCCAAGTTTGCTGACCACCAGATGCATGGTGACATTTCCCCAAGACATTTGCTGGATTTTTTCCCAAAGAATGAGCCATTATTGTGAGATATTGTTTATTGTAAACTGCTTCTGCTCCTGCCACACATACTGAAACAAAGATCACTTTCAAGAGGCCTTTTGCTGCTGCAGGGACAAAGCAATCTAATGCTGTGAGATGTCTCGCTGCACCTCAGCTTGGAGTCTTTTGTAACAGTGTGAAACATGTACATCCTTCACAAAGCAAATTGCAGAACATTTAGTCAGATGCCAGCTACTGAACAATTATATGCCTTATGTGCACAGGTTGTTTCTGAAAGGATGGTCACTAATCTGTTGACAAAAACCTTAAATAACTAAGATTTTTTACTATATATTCCAAAGAACTCCCAAGTTCAATGTAGTAGAATACCCAGGCAGATAAATAACAAGAGGAAAATATTGCAATAAAAGATCATCTTACAAATAAGTAAGTAAGTAGGTAAATAAATAAATAAATAGTGATCATGTTATTTGCAGATAATCTTCTGGCCCTTATGCAAGCAGAAAAATTTTTTTACATCTAAACTGGATATGGTGGCATGTTTCTATTACTCCAGTATTTAGGACCCAGAGTCAGGGGACTGTGAATTAGGGGCCACCCTGGGCTATCCATGAATGACTGAACATTCTAGGAATAATAATTTAGGGAGAAGACTTCAAGACTTGTTGTCTGACAAAGTAATGTGCACATACAAGAATACAATACTGTGCCAGCTATCCTTGCTGAGAAAAAGAGTTCCCATCAGAAACACCTGCACAGGCCAAGGATGGATCAGCAGGTAAAGGTGCTGGTTGTGCAAGCCTGATTATCTGAATTTAACTCCTGGATCCCACAGAAAAAGCTAGATGCTGCTTTTGGCTTCCTGGATGTTCTGTTGCAACCTTCCTCAGTTGTCACAAATCTGGGCCCATCTGTCATTGCCATCTCTATTATTTTGCTCAATCTCACCCCTGATGACATTAAAGTCATCACCATTAAGATGTATCACCAAAATAATCAGTAACTGGGAAGTCTGAGGGTGACAGAGGACCTCGTCATTCAGAAAAGCACCAGGCCAGTCTGAGGGGGTCCCCTCTGCTTCTGCCCTGATCACTGAAGCCATCAGAGTCATGAAAGCAAAAAGAGGCAGGAAAACATTAAACACAGTGGAAATATCACCTTCGATAAGATTGCTAACAGTGCTTGACAACTGTGGCAACTGACTTTACTCAGAGAGCTTCCCAGAGCTACTAAGGAGACACTGGGTATTGCATAGTCAGAGGGCTGCAATGCGGATGGCTGCCACCCTTATGATACTTTAGATGACATCAGCACTGATGTAGTAGAACACCCAGGCAGATAAATAACAAGAGAAAAATATTGCAATAAAAGATCATTTGACAAATAAGTAAATAAATAAATAAGTAAAATGCTGGATGCAGTGGGCGTTAGGAATCTGTAGTCCCAGCACCTTAATGGCAAGATGGAGGCAGAAAGAGGAGACTTAGCTGGTTTGGAGTACTCTAGTAGAACATTCTAGTAGAATTTTTCGGGGGCAGAGTTAGAGGGAGTTTGCTACGCTTCGTTTGCTCCCAAATAACAGCGATTCTACCCCCTCTTTAGCCTGCTCTAGCTCCCGAATAATAGACAGAGGCTTGGTATTTTTATTAACAAGTTGTAAACCTGAGCTGGTCTTTCCCTGGCTGGCTGAAGGAAGATCTCTGCAGTGAAAATTTACAATACTTAAGAAATGAGTTTGGGGGGCTAGTGAGATGTCTCAGCGGGTAAGAGCACTGACTGCTCTTCCGAAGGTCCTGAGTTCAAATCTCAGCAACTACATGGTGGCTCACAACCACCCATAATGAGATCTGATGCTCTCTTCTGGTGTGTCTGAAGACAGCTACAGTGTACTTATTTATAAATCTAAAAGAAAGAAAGAAAGAAAGGAAGAAAGAAAGAAAGAAAGAAAGAAAGAAAGAAAAGAAAGAAAGAAAAAGAAAAAGAAAAAGAAAAAGAAAGAAAGAAATGAGTTTGGGACTCTGACACTAGGAGGACACTGAAAAGGATTGCTAGGATCAATACCAAAATCCATCTACAGCTGCAATGTAGTCCCCCGTCAACACTGCAGCACTGTTAGTGACTAAGCAAGGCAGGGCCTTCTGAGGCAGACTGTTCCTTCAGGATATGCTTTACTTTTAGTTTAAATTATGGCTGGGCAGTGGTGGTGTACCGGGTGGCAGGGGCAGGTGGATCTCTGAATTTGAGGCCAGCCTGGTCCACAGAGTGAGTTTAAAGGTAGCCAGGGCTACACAGAGAAACCTTGACTCAAAACATAAATTAAAACAAAACAACAACAACAACAAAAAACTGGGCATGTGCTGGAATGTCCCCGTCCCAAAGTACCTCCCACATGAATATGTATGAGCCTCTGATCAGCTCCTCTCCCTCTCCTAGATGGGGGAAGAGCATGCTCCCATCACCTGCTGCAGGAGCACTCGCCTCCTCCATTCTTTCATGACTCAGCTGTGCTTATTTGTATTCAACAAGAAGTGAGCCCACTGTGGTCATTGCAACACTATTTGTCCAAGAAACAGTGTGGGGCAGGGGGGGGGAGCAGCTTAAGATTCATATGGAAGCACAAAAGATTCCAGACAGCTAAAGCAATCCCGAACAAAAAGAACGCTAGGGAAAACCAGGAATGGTTTAACGTCAAAATGAAAGTTTCCGTTTAATGTTGGGAATAAATGATAATGCTTCAGAGAACCTTTGCAAGTTGAAGAGAAGTTAATGTCTCGAATATAAAAGGACTTCCTTCAAATCAGGAAAGAAAACAGGATTGTGAAGAACACTATGTGCACCCCTGAGTGAGGAATGTCCCTGCCTAAGTGCCTTCCCATAAGCACACATATAGGCAGTTCCTCTCACCTTCCTTGTTTGGGGAGAAGCATAGGTTTGGAAATAGCATGCAAGTAGGCGCTTTCTGATAGAAAAGCAGTAATTTTAGGACAAGTCGTATATTGCTACACTGTCAATGTGAGATTATTAAAAATAACCATGAATGTTATGGTGTTTATATTTGAACTGGGTAGAAAACGCAGAATTCATGATTTGCTCATAATACCGTATGTATGTATGTATGTATGTATGTATGTATGTATGTTTGTGTGTATGTGTATGGCTATCTTCTATCTATCTATTGTGCTATTGGGGCAATTAGCACTTACTATAAATGGTATCATTTTGGTTGTTTTTAGAGATGGTCTCTCTCACTAGCCCAAGTTGATCTTGAACTTACTGTATCACAGACTGGCCTGAGTGATCCTCCTGCCTCAGCTTCATGAATGTTACATCTGTAGTCATGAGTCACTATGTCTGATGTAAACTTGTACTCATGTAAGTTACATACTTATATGATGTTGAGAGAAGCAAAACCAAACCTCTGGCTTTAAAATATTTTATTGAAGCTAAATCTGATGCACACCTGTAACCCCAGCACTCTGGAGGCTGAGACAGGAGTATTACAAGTTTGAAGTTAGCCTGGGCTTCATAGAGAGCCTGTTTTAAAGCAAAGTTTCCAAGAGGTATTGAGCAGAGGCTGTCTGTCATTTATCTGAACAACACTGGCCTGTTGTTAACAATACTCACACCCTTAAAACCCCATTAAGGTTGATTTTGAGTTTACACACACACACTACAGCCAAAATGGGCTTTCTACTTTCACTTTTTAATGGGAAATTATGGAAAGTGTCTACTACTAGTCAGAGTGAGAAACCTAACATCCTGCTTCCATTACCCAGGATGTCAATTCGGTGAATCCTGCTGACCCTGTCTTGATTCTATGTAATTCAAATTTTAGCTCCTGCGATGTATCTCTACTGGTTTTACTCCATGCATATTTTCCATAATGACTAGAATCCTTTTACATTTCTAAATGCTCCCTATCACATTTGGGAAAAAAACCTGAAAACAAAACTTCACTAAGTAATAAAACACATATAATCTGGTCCGTTCTGCTCAACTTGGATAAACTTAAGTTCTGCCTGAGCCAGTATTACCAATACCTGCATAGTCAGGCTTTTCATTAGTCCCATGTGAAATCAACTTTCATTTGTTTGGTAATTCCTTTTCCCCCAAAATTAACTTATTAGCCTTTCCTCATAGAGCTGTGCTCTCTGGGCAAAAGGATAATTTGTTCCATTGGCATTCTGCAGCCTAGGGCAGTTCCTGGCACGTGGTAGCACTCAGTGAATGCCCACGAGAACAATGCAGGGTGGAGAGAAAGCACATTTCCTTCTCTGTTGCAGAACACTGCCAGCTTCCTTTTGTACCTTTGGGGATGAAGGCTTTGTAGTAAGAAAGGGAATGGCAACATCTTGAGGGTCAGCCCTGTGGAAGCCAACAAAGCAGAGTAGCCTATCTACATCTGCCTACAAAATGCTTGTCTTCAGAACCTCAGCTGCAACACAACTCTTCAAATAGGTTTCTAGAAAAAAAATTACAAACTTCCACTCATTATTCTAAAAAATAGAGAGTTGGAAGCCTAAAACTATTATACTACAAAACCAGCTCAAAACAAACGCACACTCAAAACACAGGTGTACATATGACATACTGTCTTAGTTAGGGATTCTGTTGCTGTGATACACACCATGAGTCGAAGTGATTTCAGGTGGAAAGGGTTTATTTTATGCTTCCAGCTAACAGTTTAATGCAGAGGGAAGTCAAGGCAGGAACTCAAACCAGCTATAGACCTGGAGGCAGGAGCTGAGGCACAGGCCATGGGAAGGTGCTTACTGGCTTGTTCCTTGTGGTTTATTGAGCCTGCTTTTAGATAGCACCCAGGACCACCAAGCCTGGGATGGCACTGCCAATCAAGACAATACTGCCTGCAAGCCAGTCTCATGAAGGCATTTTCTCAACTGAGTTCCTCTTAGCAAACTTGTGCGAAGTTGACAAAAGACTAGGCAGCACACATGCATAGACCCTTGCTAGGTTGAAGTACTATTGCCTATCACAGTCTCAATGCAACTCGCTAACCTGCAAGTTCCACATCATGGTAGACTTAGAAAATGATGTTGACTTTGAATATTCATTATGGAATTTTGGCCACAAAGCCATCAGTCTAAAAGCCCTTCTGACTTCCAAATGCTAGCTGACTACAGTACTACTGTACTTTTGAGAATTAGGGTTGTATGTGAAGTTACACCCAAGCAATTATTTTGGGTATCTAACAAATTTCTAAGTGATTTCTTGACATCACAGCTCCTAAGATGACCAATTTAGGTAGCCACACTAGGGGCCTGGGAGACTATACTGTTCTCCTACCACTTTCCTTGTACTAATTCTCTGCCTGGAGATACTTAACCTCACATGGAAGAAATCAGTCCTAAGAAACATTTGTTTAGAACATGAGTACATCCAAGACAGAATAAGAAATATTTCATCTTCAAACCAAAGGACTAAACTTGAGCCCTATTTTTTGAAAAACATTCTCAAAACATCTCTCCTGCATGGCTTCCAACTGAACGAACAAGAGATTGTAAGAAATGGTTCTATCATTTTATGGCTCATAAAGGATGTGTGTGTGTTTCTAGGTGAGTTAAAAACCTCCGACACCTAATTCTGCCTGCCACACGTCTCAAGCGCCCTGTACATAAGCTGACTCTCAGGGGCTGACTTGTGGATCTTCTAATTCCATCCTCAGCTGTGTCCCCAGTCACTCACTTAGTGAGAACTGCAAGACACAAAGAAAAAGTCAGTGGCTTTTCTATCCATTGCTCTGAAGAGGTTTGAGAAATAAACATGCTAGAACTCTTGTTTTCCTGAGTTGATGAAAACGAAGAGCTCTTTAAAAGCCTTATGTCCAAGCCAGGCAGGGTTAAAAGGCAAACCAAACCAAACCAAACCTAACCTATAGGCTGGGCATGGTGGTGGCTGACTACAGTTCTCCAAGCTAGATCTGTCTTCATTTCTTGTCTTGTGCATTTTAGGGTTTCCTTCACTGTACCCACCTGTGTGCTGGTCTGAGTGGAAGGAAATGTTTATGAGCAAGCACAGTGTTCTCAGGCCAGTATCACGGTGCAAGGTCTAGGTCGTATGTGCCTTAATGCCCTGCATTGGCAACTGGCTCAAAAACTATTTCCCAAGACTGCTAAGATTTGAAATGGCGCAGTTTTTGGAATTGTGGAGAAGGTACTTGAGTTTTAAATGTCATTTGAAAATACTGCTGTATATTAGGCACTACAGATTTTAAGTTGGACAAATTTACCTATTGTTGCTACATTTTTAAAAAAAGATTAATTTATTACATATAAGTACACTGTAGCTGTCTTCACACACCATAAGAGGGCATCAGATCTCATTACAGATGGTTGTGAGCCACCCTGTGGTTGCTGGGAATTGAACTGAGGACCTCTGGAAGAGCCCCACTACAGATTTCTCAAAAAGTTAAAACGAGATGATTTGCTTCCAAATCTTAAAATCGGTTTAGGTAATGTCTTAGAAGAAATTAACATGGCTCTCTATAAATTGCTTTACAGGGCAAGGGATTCTGTGTGTGTGTGTACAGAGTGAACAGACTTAGGGAAAGATGAATTATTTCCAAGGCCACATTAATTTTGTTCGGCATTCACTGCTTAACCCCCAGGTTACTGGGGTGACAGAGGCCACCACAGTAACTGTTGCTGCCACAGGAAGCTTTTCTGCTCTCACTCAGTGATCTAGAAGATCCCTTTGATTCTGGAACTGAGTCTGTAAGGTCTGTTTTACTTGCTTTTGCTTGTGTACTTGCTTTGCTTTGGTTTGAGGCAGCTCCTCTGTAGTCCCGCTCAGCCTTCCCTGCCTTCTACCTTAAGGCTCTGAGGCTAGACACCTGACAGCTAGGGCCTTCTGTCTTATTTTTTATTCTGTATCTCAGCTCCAACAGCCTTTCTTTCTTTCAAGGCAAGAGAACCAGATGTGGTGCTGCAGGCCTTTAACCCCAGCACTGCAGGAGCAGAGCAGGAGCTGGAGTTGGGCCAACGTGAGATCTTAGTTGAGGGGAAAAAAAAAGGGTAAGAATGTTAGACATTTTACAGTCAAAAATTCCAAGGGAAGAACAGCCAAACTACTTGTGTTACACAGTCAACTCTCATTTTAAAGCCCTAAATAACTGAAACTCAGGTTTAACTTTTAAAAAACAAAAATTTTTAAACGATTTATTTATTTTATGTGAGTACACTGTCTTTCTCTCTAAATACACCAGAAGAGGGCATTTGGATCCCATTACAGATGGTTGTGAAACACCATGTGGTTGGTGGGAATTGAACTCAGGACCTCTGGAAAAGCAGTCAGTGCTTTTAAACTAAGGCATCTCTCCAGCCCCCAAAAGAATTATTTTCAAAAATAGTTCCTTCTATGTATCAGAAGTATCTACTCAGCACCGTCCATATACTGTGTATTCACCAGTGGTTACTAATTAAAAAAAGAAAACTTCTATCGCTTTGGCCCTTTAAATACCAAGCACAGGTGTTTTTAACCAGGGTCTTGCACACCTTATATAAAGTAACCAATGGCACACTATACCACCAGCAGCCCATGAGAGGGGCTCTACTTCAACTACCCCATCATGGAGTCAGGCTCTTAGCTCAATCAGAAGGGATTCATATGCTTAGAACAGCTATACCCATATCATGAAAAAGTTATGCTAAAGATGTGAGAAAAAATAAACAATTTTATATGCTAATTTAAGAGCAAGACAAAAAGCAGAAATCAGCTCTTGCATACTTGATAGTGCTGCAGACACCTCAGTGTAGACACTTTAGGCTGCCGTGACACCCGAATGCTGCACAGACCTCAGTGTAGACACTTTAGGCTGCCATGACACCTGACTGCTGCAGAGACCTTAGTGGAGACACCTCAGGCTGGTATAGAGTGCTTCAACCACATTTAGGAATGAAACATAAATGAGATGAACACAAAACAGTGAGACTTTGACTCTGCATGGAAATATCCTTAAGAAGAAAAGGAAACCTTAACTGAGAGTTAGACTGTTAGGCATGTTGTGAGACTAACACTGGAAGCAGGCAGGGCCTGTCATACAGTTTCACTACACAGCTGGCCTAGTTTCCCACAGGGTAACAAGCACACTGCCTTCTACAAACTTTAAGACAGCACAGAGCCAGCACTTCAGGAGCTGGACTGGACACACGGCTGAGACCCTTTGAGTTCTGATCATCACATGCACACACCTGATACAGGCACAGAAACTTGTCATTTTTATTTGGGTAACAAAGGGTCTCCAAATTGTATTGGAAAAATAAATCCTAATTGTTATCACTCCTGTAAAAAAATGTGAACACACTTTTCACAAATGATTTATGTAGAATAGAAGAAAATACACATACTTTTATAATATCTTAAACTTTTTATTCCCTACCATTGACATTTTGTCTTTCGTCTTCTTTCAGTTTTCTACAATTTTCAACGTATATCTGTATTTAATACTGCTTTATTCTGCTAGACATTAACTGACTGCTTTCCTAAATCTAAGGATTATATAGTTTTAGTATAAATATATATCACATATTTTCGTAAAATTTTGACAAAACCAAATAAGCATGCCTTGTTTTAAGTCCATGCTCTTTCTACTGTTTATAAAATCTGATTTAATGATCAAACTTCTTGGTTGCCACTCTTCAGTCACACAGTCTTCCTTCTGCACTGCCACTCGACTGTTTACATAATAATGAGCAATAGAAAAACCAAGCACATTATGTTAATCTTAGTTCCTTCTTTTGACACTATATGATAATGTGAACTTAAAAAATGAAACAAATACATCCAAAACTCAATACATTCAAATGAGCTGAGTTCTGTCACCATCGAAGGCCATAGTTCATTCCTAACTATACTGCCACTGCACAAAATACTTTAAAATTATTTGGGGATTGCTTTCAAAGTCAGATGCATACCTTCTACATTATCTAAATTTAGGTATTTCTTTGAAACTGGTATCTGGGGCCAAATTGGGTAAAGACAGACAAGCTTGTTAATAATCTTTACAAACAAGGTATAAACATGAAGTTAGTAGTGAGTTACCTAAATTAACTTTGACTGTAATTCTCCAAGAGCAAACCCAAGAGGCTTCGGGCAATGGTTGTTGCTGGCATTAGAAAATAACCTTTCAGCAATGGTCACTATGCAGGTAACATTCACTTCGCTGTCTAGATTCTGGCATATTTGTTTAAAGTGACATTCTGAGAGTTAACACGTATTCTTTTAAAAAGAAATTATCAGTCTTTAAAAAAAAAAAAGAATCATAACCCTTTAGAGCATCACTGTTGAAACAAGTTCTATGCAAGGGCTCTGTTAGAAAGGAGTTCTATGTAAGGGCTCTGTTAGAAAGGAGTTCTTGCTTTATCAAGAAACATTAATTTTAAAAACCTGGAAGCAAATAACTAGCTTTAACTATTTGCTCTCAGGCTTTTAAATCTTAACTGAAGACAAAATAACCTGAAGATTTTAAGATACTAAAAACAAAAGAGCAACCCCGGATGTAATAAAAACACATCAAGAACAAGCTATAATTTCTGAGCTGCACTGTTTATTTTGCTGCTTGAGCCCCAGGTGACAGCGTGCCACTGAGAGTTCAGGTCATCTAACCTTTACTAGCTGCAAGGACAGAAATAGACGGACACAGTTTTGGAGAATTGACATTTTGCAAAATGCAGCAAACATTTTCATTTATACATGAGAAAAGGAAGTGTTCAAAAGGGTATGAATTTCAAGTTATTGCAGGTTATTTGTGAGAGAATTTCTGCAGGTACAACCTGTTTAAATTTAACCAACAGTAGCGTGTCAGTGTTTTTAAAATCATGACAAAAATCTTCTCTCTGGTCATGTTGCCCATGACAAATTACTATGGTGTTGTATGTTTAGGGCAAGATGTCAACACAGCATAAATCCCATGGTGTTTTGGTTTTCTTCTGGAGATTAAAGCTGGTTTTCTTGGGATAAATGCAGCAGCAAACCACAAAGCAGTTCATCACAAAGCACTTCTGCCATAACTCCATCCCTCTCAGGACACCAACCACGGGAGCTTTGCCTTTCCAGTCCTCAAGGGTCACATGTCTGCACTGTTGCCTTAAGCATGGCCGCAAAGCTCCATCTCCGTTAAGCCAGTTTACTGACCACAGCCTGGTTCAGAGAATTTAGCTGGTTGGTCCATTTATCTAGCGCAGTATATCGGGCACCACCCCTCTTCTGATGATCCAGTTCAAGGAGCTGGTTGACTTGATCAATCCGGCCATGAATAGTGCTGGAACCAAATAAGAAAGCCAGGTCTCCAGTTATCTCTGCACACACCACACACACACACCACACAGCCAATCAAAACACCAACATAAAAATAAAACAAAACCCAAACCTGCTTTGCCTACTTCTACCAAGTAGGTAAATTTGGTGTTAGTTGTAACATTTATCGCCTTAGTCTATTTTTAAGACACCAGCTCTAAGCTCAGCTGCCACTTCTCACCAGATCCCTACATTATGAAAGGTAGTGACACCGGCCATGCTTTCAAAGCAAACTGCTATTAATAACATCCAAACTGTTTTGTGACAGATGGTGCTTATGCCTTATAGCTGGACATGGGGGTTACTCATCTTTAATCCCAGCACTTGAGAGACAGATGTGGACAACCTGGTCTACACAGTAAATCCCAGGCCAGTCAGAGCTACACAGTGAGACCATCTAAGACACGGAGACAGATTGTCAGGAACATAATCACCGTGTCTGTACACACACATGTGTGTGCATGCCCAGCATGTGGGAGAGCACAACTTTCAGGAGCTGGTTCCTTTTTCAGACTGTCAGGGTTATGCAGAGTGCTTTAACTTGCTAAGCCACGTCATAGGCCCAGTAAGTAAGTAAGTTCTTAGTAGTATGTAAGCCATCCAAAGAGTGAGAAACCTGTCTGAAAAATAACTTAGAACCTTTCTAGAGATCATGTGTTCAGTATGCTTATTCACTTACAAAAGAGTCACTGTATGTCTCCTATTAGGAAATCCCAGCCACAGTGGTCCTTATGGTAAATCAACAGTTGAGCTGCTATGTTACCCTTGCCATCACTATTCAGACTTTATGATTACTGTGGTGTCTGAGAGAGTGGTCTCCACAGGCTCATACACTGAACCCTTAGTGCCCAGTTGGAGGAACTGTTGGGAAGGGTTAGGAAGTGTGTCACAGGGGTGAGCTTTAGGTTTCAAAAGACTAGAGCCATTCTCAATGTCTTTCCCTCTGCATACTACTTGCCAATCAAAATGTGAGCTCTTAGCTTTGTCTTTTCTCCACTATCATGGACGCTTTACTCTCTGAAATCATAGCCTAATTAAATGTTTTTTTTTTTTTTCCTAAGTTGCCTTAGCCTTGGTGTTTTATCACACCAACAGAAAAAGACAGTAACCAACATCTTGCAACTTTAAAAAGTCGCTAAGGACACTGGAAAGAGCAGCAAGTGTATAAGAGCACTTGCTACTCTTCTAGAGGACCTGACTTTAGATCCAATACTAAGTTTAGTGGCTCAGAACCATAGGTAACTCCAGCTCTAGGGGCTCTAACACCCTCCTCTGGCCTCCACAGGAAACTGCCCTTATATACAAACACAAGACACACAGTCGTTTAGAGAAGCTGCAGAACTTACTTATCCAGGATGCACTGCACCAGCAAGCTCTCCACATCAGCTACGTCTATGTTTAGCTCCTGCGAAAAAGAGTTCATTATATAATTCTACTAATTAATATTTCAAAAGATTTCATGGTTATGTTTGGCTTTAATACCACTGAATGGAAACATTAATAAAGGAGATTTCATTTTTTCCTCTTCTTTACTACAATGGCAATTTAGCCCAGGGCCCCATACACTTGGCAAATGCCCTCTTACTGACCTACAACCCCATCTGTGCAGAGAAAGAAGGCTTTCCTGTTGATCCCGGGCACCGAACCCAGGGTCTTGTGCATATACTATACCACTCAGCTATATCCCAACCCTCTTGTCACGTTTAAGACTGGGTTTCAATAAGTTGGTCAGGCTGGTTTAAGTTTACTCTGTAGCCAAGGTGGGCCTTGAACTTCCAATCTTCCCACCTTAGCCTCCTGAACAACTGAGATTAGACGTATGCTCCTGGGCTTGGCTTAAGATTTTAAACAAACCTATTACCACATGAGAATATCTTGTAGGCAAGCACTCTGTACCAAATGGTGCCCTCGGCCCTCTTGTAACCCTGGGTATACTCCTACTCCATTTGCAATGCTTGGAATTGGACTTTTATTAATGCTTCATTCTCTTCTGCCTAAGAATAATGAGTCTTAGAAACTGAGTGATTTGTAATTTCTCTTACACATTAAAGCTCTTTTCTTTAAAAGCAATTTACATTAAATAACAATGGAAATTTCATATTAAATTTAAAGCCTTGGTGGCTCAAACTTGTAGCCTTGCACTTGGAAGGCAGAGGGGCAAGAAAATTAGGAGTTCAAGGTCTTCCTCATCTATACAGAGTTACATGAGTACATGTGACTGTGCACACACCCACACTCTATATATCAAGTCAGCCTGGGCTACGTGAAACCCATGTCTCAGTGAAGCACAAAAGTATTCTACTTAAAAAAAAGATGCATGCCCAAGTTAGTCACACTTAAAAAGATAAAGATAGGTACACTACAATTGTAGGCACGAATCATAAACACTAAACCCCACAAATACCTTAGAAATAAAAGGAATATGTATTCTTGTGTAAGGCTTAATTAACTTTATGAGGACTTGTGTTCTGATGTTTCGTAAAAGCTCTGAAAAGACAAAAAGAAAAAAACAGTGTAACTGTGAAGGTCTTTAAGAATCATGTAAGCACAAGCCATGCTAATTAACTACACGATTTACCTTCTCAAACCATTTTGCTTGGTAAAGACACGGGTGTTTAGCCTTTAAAACTCCGGTGTGATGAAAGCATAGCCTGAGGTTGTCTCTCCCACTTTCTCGTTCCCTGAGCATGTTTATGTTGCAAATCTCTTAAAATAGGTTTCTGTCTTCTTGACATTCCCCATTCATCACTTCCTTAACCTTTAACATGTTTGAGAAGTGCTGGTTCACACTAGCTGAGTTACTTGTCCTAGGGCTCTTATACGTTGCATTCCATCTTACAGTTTCATTAATTCACTTGTCCCAGAACTCAAGAGATGTTCCTCCCTCTGCCTAGGTTCCTAGTGCTGGGATTACAGGCATGTACCACTATGCCTGGCCCATATACAATCCCTCACACAAAACTGAAGAGAAAGAAAAAAAAAGACTAGAGTTCACTGATAATACTTTTATATTTTTCTGCTTTTACAAAGTAGAGTATCACTCCAGGATCATAAAAAATAAAACAAAAAACCAAAAAAACAAAAACCCTATTGAATGAAATAAAAAAAGCAAATAGGGAACAAGAGAACAGTACTTCTGACATATTCTTCAAATTTTTCTGATGCACTTAAATATTTAGTGGACTGCTCCCAATAGTCATTTAGGTGCCCTCAATATCCCCCTCCCCCGGCTCAACACAAGAGTTTCTCTGTGTAGCCCTGGCTATTCTGGAACTCATTCTGTAGGTAAGATCCTTCTGCCTTCTGCCTCTGTCTCCTGAGTGCTAGGATAAGAGGTATGAGCCACCACTGCCCAGCCCTCAATAGTTCTTAACGGATGGGAGCACTGGAGCTGTCAGAACAGTGTCTGTCTGTGGCAAGTCAGCAGAACTTACTAAAGCCTTACTTTACTCTGAGAAAAGTCCCAATGTTTCCTTGCATTTTGGGGGAAACTACATCATCCAATATATTTTCACAGCTTTTTGATGAACCTTAACAGTCAAGTTTGAATCTAAAGCATCAATAACCAAATTACAGCAATATTTATATTAGAATAAAAAGGCAAAAGAAAACAAATGCCATGTACAAATCTGATGTTCATATGAAGTCTGCTAATAACTTAGCACTTAGAAATGCTTCTGACCTTTGCTACTGCAATTTATTCCATGCAGCCTCATCAAGAAGCATGTACTTAACAACTCCAAAAAAGGAACAACTCAGCCAGCCCACAAACGTACCTTCAATGTGTTCTCTTATGAACGGATCATCCATGATGTTGCTGTGATTTGTTTTCAGAATCTTTTCAAATTCAGTGATGTCATTATTCTGATAGGCACTAACATGGAAAAAAAAAGGATAAACGTTGCCCCATGTATCAAACATAATCCAGAGTCTACCTCTCAACCTTTATACGCAACAACCACAGCTTTCTTATTGTTTCTATTAAAGAAGTCAAAATTAAATATACATGACACAAACAGAACCTTCCTCAAAAATCCTTTTCTAGCACCAAATAAATGACCCCCCCCAAACTACTGCTTTTTTGTTTTCTAAAGGAAAGAGTAAATGAATCTGTTTGGGGGAGGAGATGTTATTACTCAGACATATTAGTAATTTAACAGAATCTCAAATCTTAAGTCTTGTTCATAGTTGACAGTAAAATGTTTATTATATTAGTTGATGTTTTCAAATTAAATTGTGCATTTCTGATCCCTAATTGCTCTTAAAGAAACAAACCAGGTTTCATGCACATTATTCAACAAGGGAGCTTGGTCTTAGCTTTCAAATAAGAAAGCATATCCTTTTGGAAGAAGAACCAGATAATAGAGCTTCCTAATTTTTATCTTCTAGAAAGCTACCAGCAACTGTAAAAACTTTTCAAAAGGATTGATTCTCAAGTCTTTCTAGCTTTAAAATCTCATCAACTTTTATAGCAGAAACACGAGAGACAAGAAATGCCAAGTGATCACATACAGAGGACACAGTGATGGAACCCCATGTTGCAGAAGGCCAAAGGCTGATGATCTCTATACTTCTC
The DNA here is from genome assembly GCF_900095145.1 of Mus pahari. Taxonomy (NCBI): domain Eukaryota; kingdom Metazoa; phylum Chordata; class Mammalia; order Rodentia; family Muridae; genus Mus; species Mus pahari. Next base: position 109,115,028 of record NC_034592.1, read on the forward strand.
CTTAGGGATCTGGCACCTACTCTGGAAACACCCATGTAAGGCACTATGGGATTGCTGAAGGTGCTGAGAAGGAAGAGGCCAACCTTCTGGATATGGCACCACTGTGTGCTTTGTATGTAAGGCATATCATCAACCATTCTGCACGCCCTCTGCTGTGCTTCCATCTGTTGGGCCGCAATGTAACTTCATGTTAGGGGCAGGTGATTCAAGTGCTTCAACAGCAAATATTTTCCTCTAGTCTGCTGGCAACTGACTAGGAAGATAAAATTAGGAAGTATTACTTTCTTACCTACCCCAACACACTGTAATGCACAACAGGAGGCTATCTTCAGGTAGAGAAAACATTGCATGCATATTTTATCTTATACTTGCATATGCCTATATTTTAACTATAAGAACATTTTCAATTAAGTAGATTTTAATTTTATTCCTTGCTTGGGAAAAAGTGTATTATTACAATAAATTTTTGAGTTCTATTATAAATGCTTTACTGGGTCACAAGATGTAATAAATACAGAATAATTATTACCTTGTAAAGGTGTGATAAAGCAGTTGTTTAATGTGTTTTATTATACTTAACCAATTTATATAACATTAACTTCTATCAAAACTTTCACTATTTCCTTAGTTTTAATTGATGTTTAGCAAGCCAATGCTATAAACAAAATATTTTAAATATTAATTTGTAGTCAAAGCAACTCGAGATAATGTAACAAATGTAGATAAATTAAATCTCTTGAAAAAAGATTGGAGAAATGCCCTTTTACAATGAAAATCAACCCAATTCAACAAACAGTAAACAATTTAAAACACAAGCAATGGGTGAACACTGATTAATGTAGCAGTGCAAAGTATGTATAACAAAACTTCTTCCATAGACTTGATTCTTACTTAGGGCTAAGAATGAGGTTTTGTTTCTTTTTTGAGGTAAGGTCTCACTCTGTAGCCTTGACTGGTCTGCACTCACTGTCCAGACTAGACTTGCCTTGAGCTCACAGAGATCCTCCACGTCCACCTCCTGAGTGCTGGGATTAAAGGTGTGTAGCACCAGGTCTCGCCTTAAACTTTTTGTTTTAATGTCATTTTTATCTTGTCGTTGAGAAAGCATGTTTTTTATGCCTCTCATTACTGAAAATTCTTGATTTATCTTTGGCCAATTCACATTATTTTAGACTTAAGGTAGGCAGAGATATTGAGAAAGTTTTGTGACAAAGCTAAAACTGGTGTATATGTCACACATAAACACAGTTAGTAAAACAAACAAACAAAAGATAAGTAAAAAAAAGAAATAAATAACAAAGAAAACCAAGTTGGGCCTGATGGTTCAGGTTTGAAAGAGGCCAAGGCAGTAGAATTACAAGTTCAAGGTCAACCTTGGCAAGTGACTCACTCTCCTATACTGGAAAGAAGGAAAACAAAACAAAACAAAAAAAAACAGCATAAAGTAAAAAAAAACAAACCAGGTGAGATTTTTATACATAACCTGTGACTAACAGAAACAGCATAATGGCTTCAAAAGATTGACATGAACTTTGGTGCCTTTTAGACAAACATACAAAAGAACAGATGCTGATTGTCAACTGTTCTCTGCTGTTGTCTGTCACTCCCCTCTGTGAGCTGCTTTAAAAGGGTTTGCCTTAGGGAAACATAAAGCTTACCTTACTAAATTTGTCATTGCTAGAATTTCTGGATCATTTTTATACGGCTTAGCCTAACAAAAAAACAAAACAAAAATAAATTACGCATACATACTAACAGTACCTCTTGTCTAGAAAGCCAATTAGCTAATAAAAGTGAAAAGAGCAGACAGACCTCTTGTGAGTCAAACGGATTTATTCCTGATTTCATTAGCATATTTGCTAAGACCAAATATTTTAAACAAGTGGTTCGTCTTGGGCTTCCTGATTCATCATAATTCTTGAAAGCTTCAAAAAAATCAGTGTGTGCCTTTTCAAATTCACCTTCTCTCAAGTGCATCTTACCACCACATTCTATAAACAACAAAAAAAAAGTTTAATTGATGAAGAACAAATGGAGGCTACTGCGTTGGCTTTTAACTGTATGTCCTGCACGGCAGTAGCCCAGTATAGCCCCAAGGTGTAACTGTATCTTCCACATGGCAACTCCAGGGTATACCTAGGGTCTATATCTTTATTCTATAAGGAAAGCTCACTGAGTAACCTACTGCAAATCTTTACAGTTTCTACGGAATAAGAAGTAATCCTTTATGTTATTACAAACTCAGGAGAGGTACACTCGTAATGTGACTTTCCTAATTAGTATCTCTATTACTGAGACTGTCTTCTTTTTTTCTTTTTTTTTATTAAGATTTATTTATATGAATACACTGTTGTGCTCTTCAGATACACCAGAAGAGGGCATTGGATCCCATTACAGATGGTTGTGAGCCACCATGTGGTTGTTGGGAATTGAACTCAGGACCTCTGGAAGAGCAGTCAGTGCTCTTAACTGCTGAGCCATCTCTCCAGCCCCCTAGTGTGACCTTCTCAAGACAAAAAAACACATGCTACTTTCTAACAGACCTCTTTATGACTTTCATACTTTACCATTTACTGTCAGTAAAACAGAAACAACCTTAGAGCCACTCAGTCTCATGCAATGACTCCTGACTTTCCCTCCTACCCTTTCCATCCAAACTTACCTCTGATGACACCCATGATCAGTGGGTGAGGGATGGCAGACTTGATGTGAAGTGATTGCTCATAGAGTGCTTTAAGCTTTTTGTTGTTCTTCTGTGCAGTGTACATTTGAATTTCCAAAGCATAGATTTCTAATAACTGGGTACCTTTTTTCAGGTCATCTTCTCCATCATCAGTCTAGGAAAACAAATATTTCAATCAAGACAAAATGCAGGGGCAACTGAGAGATTTTATTAGCGTTAACTTGGGAACCTTGTATCTCTGTGTTATATGCATTATAGATTATACTGGATCATGGCTAACTGTAGAGTGACCAAAGGAACCTTGATAGAGAAAAGGGGCTATAAGTTTTTGTGTATATAAAATATTCTTTTAAAGAAAATGACATTCATTAAGAAAACCTCTGTGTGTTGGATATGTGTATGCTTGTACGTTCCTGTGTGTAGGCCAGGAAACACTGGCTGCCTCATCTCTTGAAGCAGGGTCTCTTAGGGAAGCTCAGTTAGGCTGGTGGCCATCCCCCCAGCACTGGGGTTCCAGGCATGCATGGCCATACTGACTGTCATCAGTGGGTGATGTGGAACTAAATTTGTACTCATGTAACAAAGTGCTCTTACTTTCTGAACCATCTCTCCATACCCATGTACTAAAAATTTGATGTTGGAAGACCCTTGCTGTCAAGTCATCTATCTTCCACACAGTCAAGGAGAGAAGTGATTCCCACAATTTGTCCTCTGACCTCAACATGCACTTTGTGGCATGTACATGTATACCGTGCCCACACTTAAATGTAATTTAAAAATCAATGCAGTTTTATATTTTAAGCTAGGAAGTACACTAATGTTCTTCCTTCACAACTGCTTTAGATCATCTATTCAATGGAAACCCACTTCCTGAACGCACCTAAGGAGATAAAAATATGCTACACTTTCTCATCTCAGCCATTCTTATGCATGGCAGGAAGACTGCATAGCAACTCAGAATATGCTTGCAAAATTAAGCCTTAGTTTATGGCCTATAGCCACATAGCTATAAATATTTTTTTTTAAAAAAAATACACACTAAGCAAATTTATTGTTCATAAAGTCTTTGACCTTAAACTATAGTTTAGTTATCCATTAATAAATCATAACCAGCTTACCATGCATCTGTCTCAACATAATGTCTCTCATATTAAAATATGCAACAACTAACACTGCATACTGGATTGCAGACATAGACACTATCACTCCAAATTTTATCTGAGAATAATGCTACAAATGATATACAAAAAGATATATCATATATTAGAATATAAAATATCTTGTTATTTATATTTATGAAACTACTCCCCACACTCCCAAAGCAAATAAGTAAATACCACGGCTTAACTCTATATTGCATATTACTAGATAGTACAAATTTACTACATATTATAAGGGGCTTATTTGCTCATTGACAACTACACCCCATTCCATAATGGGTAAGAATTGAAACCAGCATTTAGACCAGTGGTTCTCAATTTGTGGGTCACAATCCTCTGGGAGGGCAAACAACCGTTTCACAGGGGTTGCTAGATAATTCTGCATATCAAATATTTACATTATGAAGCACAACAGTAGCAAAATTATAGTTATAAAGTAGCAATAAAAATAATTTTATGGGGCTGGAGAGATGGTTCAGAGGTTGAGAGTACTGATTGCTCTTCCAGGGGTCCTGAATTCAATTCCCAGCAACCACATGGTAGCTCACAACCATCTATAATGAGATCTGGTGACCTCTTCTAACATGCAGATATATATGCAGAAAACTCTGTATAAATTAATCTTAAAAAAAAAATAATTTTATGGCTGGGGTCACCACGACCTGAGGAGCTATATTAAAGGGTCACAGCATTAAGAAGACTGAGAGCCACTGCTCTAACAAAACTCAGAAAGCCAGCCTCACCTCCAAGCAAAGTGTCATTATAAAAAAAGATGGAGGCCGGGCGTGGTGGCGCACGCCTTTAATCCCAGCACTCGGGAGGCAGAGGCAGGAGGATTTCTGAGTTCGAGGCCAGGTCTACAAAGTGAGTTCCAGGACAGCCAGGGTTACACAGAGAAACCCTGTCTCGAAAAACAAAAAAAAAAAAAAAAAAAAAAAAAAAAAAAAAATGGACTTGAACTCATTATTTGTTCAAATTTTATTTTTGGGATACTTGCACACAAACATTCCTAAGTAAGCTGAATACTATTATTTCGTGTTTATATTCAGGAAAAGGTAAGGGAATGTTACCTGACAAGACTGATGTAACTGGCGTAAAATTTTTTGAAGCTTTCCATATTCTTCTCGTTCTAAATATAATTTTCCAAGCTGTAAAAAAAAATTAATTAAGATGAAAAGCCTTTAGGAGGAAGTACATATACTTGGAGCATATCACTCCAGGTATCCACCCACTCTTCAAAAGGAGGACAAATGTAATTGTTACCTTTGTGTTTGTCTTAAACCACAGTCTATCATTCTTAGCATCTTTCAAAGCTTCCAGTGTTGTTTCATAAAATTCCTGCAGTAAATCCATCTGACATAAAAAATCAGAATTCTATAATTGTAAACAGCAAATTTGTACCTGTTAATAAAGTTAATTTGAACAAACTAAAAGTGCATCTTTGAACTTTAATACATGTAAGATACACTATTTATTTCTTACCAAATGTCTACTATAGTCAAAAACATTGAGATCACATTTATAAGTGCTAAGATGATTTTGCTTGTTGTGTAAAACCAAGAAATATATCTTACCATGTAAACTATATGGTCATAAATTCTAATGCCGTAACAGTCAGCTCTGTCCTTCCCAATATAACCACTTATTTTATATCAACAGAATATGCTGGACCTTTACTAAATATACATATATTTTATTTACTTAGCCTTTACAAGAGGAAGAGGAAGAGGAAGAGAAAGAGGAAGAGGAAGGGGGAACGGGGGAGGGCGAGGGTGAATGCACAATAGCACTCTTCCTAGCAAAACGGTTTTATCTTTTATTCTGAGACAATGTCTTACTCTGTAGAGCAGGTTGGCCTGGAACTCTTTGTGGCGGTCTATCTTATCCTCCTCAGTGCTGGGAATACAGGTGTAAGCCACCACATCCCATGTATGTCTCAGAACAACAGTCCTATTTTTTTTCTAGTGTAATTTTAGCTGTTGGTTAATCACTAATTAGAGTGACACTTTCCCCATAAAGGCCATTGTTTTACACCATCTCAAGATTCTTTGCTCACCCCCTTCTACTTGTAGCTTTGTTTCTGGCGTCTGGATCCTGAACTCTCAGAGTCTGAGACTCTCAGGCAGGCTGCCTCCTTACTCAGGGTTCCTGATGGTATGGAGTTAGAGTGCTACCCACGCAATAGCTACTTGTTCTTTTAAAAGGCAAAAGTTTCAAAAGTTTCACATTAACACCAAGAAGAATACAACCTTCAAGTTTTAAAATTATTCAATTCTAGTCCTCTAGCATTTTTGGAATAACATTTATAAACACAGTACCAAAAATGTTTTTATGATACTTGTTTGCAAATAACAGAAAATATGCTTCCACATAATTTAGTGTTATTTATTTAGATACAGTATCTCATGTAGTCCAGGCTGGTCTCAAACTCACCTTGTTCCCAAGGATAACATGTGCCACCAGCCAGGCTGGCCTCAAACTCATTACACAGCAGGAGGATGCTCTAGAGTTAATTCCATTGAGTGACAAGGCTTCCTTCCCCTTATTCCCAGAACAGATGCGCATATGTGCATGTGTGCATGGGTGAGTATGGGGGTGTGTATATGTGTGTGATGAGGCTGATTCTGAGAATGCTGGTCAGGATTACAAAACCAGATACTAAATGATACAGAGAATATTCTGTGTTCAAACACCAGAGGATAACAAAACTTAAAAATAAAATAACTAGGGCTGGTGAGATGGCTCAGCAGGTAAGAGCACCTGATGGCTCTTCCAAAGGTCCAGAGTTCAAATCCCAGCAACTACATGGTGGCTCACAACCATCCATAATGAGATTTGGCGTCCTCTTCTGGAGTGTCTGAAGACAGCTACAGTGTACTTACATATAATAAATAAATAAATAAATCTTTAAAAAAAAACAAACAAACAACTAACTAACTACCTAACTAACTAACTAACTAACTAACTAACTAGGATGAATACATAAAATCATCATTACCTTTGTTAGCCACCACATTCTAGAAGAAGCCATCCCTCTTTCCTCTTTCCCTTTATCAGCTATCACCATGCATCCTTGATAGACTCATGTATAGAGCACCTACTGAGTCTGGCACAGGACAAGTTCTTCTCAAGGACTTTTAATCAAACATCACAACTTGTGATTCATGTTCACATTTCACATTTCCAATGTGTGTATGTGTGTGTGTGTGTGTACAGACACGTGCAATTTCAATGGGAACATTTGTCTAGCGTGCTCAATGCCCTAAGTTCAAATGCAGATACAACTTCATCAAAAAAAAAAAAAAACCCACCAAAAAACAAACAAACAAACAAAACCCCCAGCTATAACGACAGATGCATGGAGTCTGAGAAAAATAAAGATGCCTGCCCAAGTTATTTACAGGTAGTATTTAAGAATCTGAAAATACTATTTAAAGAGATTAACTTAGATTTATTACCTTTAAATGTTGATTAGTACCAGAATCAATAAAATAGAACCAATTACTTTTGAAGCACACTAGTAATTCGTAAATCGGCCTTTGTTTAAAATAAAATGACAACTTAGCAGGCATGATGGCACTTGTCTATCAGCATTTGGGAGGCAGAAAGGGGAGGTTCAGGAGCCCAGTGGTGCCCTTGATCACACAGCTATCTTAAAGGCCAGTTTGGGCTACAAGAGACCATCTCAAAAAGAAAAGCAACCATCACACCAACAACACCCAAAACCTCAGAACCATTACTGTTGTACACAGTAACACACTGACAGCATCAAGAGAAAAAAATGCAAGTCTAACCTGTTTAGAAGTGGAGATATAATCAAGGATAGAATTAATGGACTTTTCAGAATAGTTCCTGGTGACTGCACTCCGAATATAGGTCAATAGTTGTTTATATCTGTTCATCATTTCTGGAAAGTTTGTCTGTGAGAAAAGAAAAACGCATGACTGGAGACATACATATGACTGGAGACGCACAGGAGTATGATCCAGCACACAGACCTACTGCCACTGAACTGGACCTGCCACAATTCATGATATGGTCTTGGAAAAGAGGAACAATAATACAGACATGTTACCTTATATACAGGATGACATAAATGTTGGAATTCAGCCTAATAAACAGATGAAACCTATACATGTTCCAAGTTTCAAATATAACTCTTTACTGCGTAGCATATGTGATTGGAAAATTGCTAAGATACCTACCAAAGAAGCAGATTTTAATTTTCAAGTGTGGCTAATAGCTATGCAGATAACTACTATTTCACCCTGAAATAAAGATTTACTCTAACATTCTAACAAGAGTTACATGTTCCATTTCTCCCTTGAGTTGGCTAGCTTTCCATGAGGTCAAACAATCTCAAGTCCCAGAACTCATCCCACGTAACAAAATCATCCCAGGGGTCTGGGGAGGATCTAGGAGTATAATGTACAAAAACAACAACAAAAACCCCAAACAAAACAAAACCTATTTTCAGTTAAAATAAAGAAAATCATCCCATACAGGGCTCTACTCCATAGTAGACACAGTTCCTGTTGCCACTGCAACATTATGTTGTATGTCTGCTTATACACTGACTTATAGTTACTCAGGGGAGCAGGAAAGGTTCTAGCAAAATGTCCAGCAGTTAGGTATTTGGGGAGTGTGTCATGTAAGCTAATTCTGGAGTATAACTAACTCTATAATCTGGTCTACTCCCTACCATCTTTTATTGCTATTAACCTCTTTCATTGAGTTATTTCTTTCAAGGAAATGGAGCACTGGCAGGTATAAATATCTTCTTCTGGTTATTAGGGTAATGAATAAAGGAATGATAGCTAGCTATGGGTACCTGTTTTTTTGTTTGTTTTATTTTGTTTGTTTTTTTTTTTTTTAAACTATGGAAGTTTCATGAGGCCATAACTAACAAGGAATATCCTCTACACAACATACTAAACCTGCACTTAAGAGATGGTGAAAGCCAGGCGTGGTGGTGCATGCCTTTAATCCCAGCACTTGGGAGGCAGAGGGAGGCGGATTTCTGAGTTTGAGGCCAGCCTGGTTTACAAAGTGAGTTCCAGGACAGCCAGGGCTATACCGAGAAACCCTGTTTCAAACAAACAAACAAACAAAAAAAAGGTGAAATAAGACTGTCTCAACTTTGGTTTTATGTTTCAGTACTAGAGCAGGATTTTAGAAAAAGGTACTTCTGAACTCTGTCTTAGCCTATATAACTTGAAGCTCACTGTTGCAGTCTGAAATGTTCCCCACAGGCTTGCGTTTGTACACCTAGCTGGAAAACTGTTTGAGAAGGTTGTAGGAGTGTCCCAAGTACACACAGACATGACCAGCCACCTAATTCTGCTACCATACTTTCCTCACCATACTAGACTGTACCCCTCTGGACTGTAAGCCAAAATAAGCCCTTTCTGCCTTAAGATGCTTTTGTCAGGGTAATTTATCACAGAAATGAGAAAGTCTCTCCCCCACCTCCTCCAATTATTTGTGAGGGGATGTAAAATAAAATTTGCACCAGGGCATTAATGTGGAAAGCCAGAGGACAGTTAATGGGAGTTGATTTAACTCAGGCTGTCAGACTTGGTGGCAAGCATCTTTCTATACTTGCTTATCTTGATGACTCTAAGACAGTTAGCTGGACATTGTGGTGCATGCTTTTAATCCTAGCACTAGGGAGGCAGAAGCAGGAATAGAAAGTACAGAAACTCTGTCAGTTCCAGGCCAGCATAGATAGTTCCAGGACTACATAGTAAGACCCTGTCTCACCTCTGTAACCCCAATAAATATGTATGTGACTAAATATAGACAGGAACCTTAAAAATTATGTTAATTCTAACTTAAGATTTAGGGAAGATTAAGCAAATTTGTTCTCACACAGAACAAGTGAAACAGACCCTTCTAACTGTACTACCAAACACTGCACAGCTACATAGGTTCTACTGTAGAGCCTATTAGAAAATGAGAGAGGCAGACACAGCCAAGACCACTCTTGTAGTCTCCTATTTACAGATGCTGTGACAAGCAAATGGCAAACCAGGAAGACCATACTATATGATACAGATAACCCTTTCTTATCCTTTCCAGGTCTGTGCAAGGTAAAATAGAAAAATTGAATCTTAAGGGCAGTCTATTATTTAAATAGACTAAAACCAAAACAACTGTTATTATATGAAGATAATACATTTTAAAGGAATCATGTTATCCTGCAAATCATAGCATCTTAAGAGTTGACATTTAGCATTTAATGCTATTATTTTAATAATTCAAATCTTTGCCCCTTAGCCACCTGCTGCTTCATCTATATTTCTCAAGTTTTTAATTTAAATATAGGAAACATTGGTGTAATACCATGATAAAAATGAACAGAAAGCACAGGGTTTTTGTGTAACAGTACACTGTGAGAAGTAGAACCAGAAAGGGTAAACACAGCACAGATGGCAGATATAGCAGACAAGGATAGATGCAAGAGCAGCTAACAGGCCACTGCAACAATGAGGTGGGAGATGATGCTGGCTAGGAGCAGAGGGAGAAACTTCTTCTGAAGGTACTCAGGCCTCTTTGATTTGTTGATTATTGGTAGGAAGAAAGACAACAGAGGTGTCCAGTACAATGTTGAAGTAGTTGGCACCAGTCTCAGTAATAATAGAATTTGTAAACTCTAAAATAAACTTCCAAAGTAAGTTTTTCAAAAAGTCATTCTGCAACTAATGTACTTGGACTATATGCATTAACACATAGAAAACATACCTAAGGAATAAGTTCTTCATACAGAATATATATGTATTTTTAATCCCATGTCAAATTAAAAAACTAGCATTGGAGAGAGAAGACACAGGAGTTGGAGGGAGGAAAGTGAAGACGTGACATAACTATTCTAATTAGAGTTTTAAAAATTACAAAAAGATCAATATTGCTGTAGTCATAATTTTGCAGTCCACATGTGGACAGAAGTCAGTAGAACAACTTTAGAGAAGAAAACCTGGGGCTCTGCAGCAGAAGAAAACCTGGGGCTCTGCAGCAGAAGAAAACCTGGGGTTCTGCAGCAGAAGAAAGCCCGGGGCTCTGCAACAGAAGAAAGCCCGGGGCTCTGCAGCAGAAGGCCTGCATGCAGCTCATGGTGAGTCTCAGAATAAATCTTACCAACTTGAAGTTAATCTTGATCATCTGTTTTAGCGCTTTGAATCCCCATTCTCCCTTCTCACCTTCAAGCTCCAAAACCTACAATGGAAAGAAATTTTTAGTCTTGGTATCGATTTTTCACTATTTTTCAATGACACCCAATGTCTAAGACTTGAATTAAATTTATAAGCTATTCATAAAAAAAATATTTTCTTCCAAATTTCACTGACAGTGTAATTTTAAAAAGGATTTAAATAAAGGAATTAAAAGAGACTTCTTGGGATCCTTGGGTAAGTAAGCTGACTCTTAAGCTGTCACATAAGAGGACTTACTTGATAATGCACGTCCAGAATGGACTCCCCTGAATCATCTTTAGTAAGAACCAGGAAATCAATTGATCTGTTCCCAGAAGCAACAAGATTATAGTAATAATACTGCTGACCACGAGGATGTTTCTCTAGTGTGTTTTTTTAGGATAAGAGCCCTACATCACGGTCAACTTGATTAGAAAAGACAATATGAAACTTTCTGAAATATATGCTTATTATCCATAATACAATCCTTTGACAGAACGATCATAAATATCACACACACGTTTTGAAATGAACCACTTTGCATTTACTGTACCTGTTATGGTTTGGATATAAAGTATCTGGCTCTTGTGTCTGACACTTGGTCCCTAACTGATGGTTCTGTCTTGGAAGGTTGTGGAACCCTCTGAGGGTAGAGCCTAGCCACAGGGAGTAAATCACTGGAATATAAGTCTGGGAAGCTATAACCTAGTTCCACATCTCAAGGTCCAGTCTCTCTCCCTGCTTCTTAGTTATATTAGTTAGCTTTTTCTATTGCTGTGATAAGACACCATGGCTAAAGTATCTCATAAAAGAAACAGTTCAATTTAGGTGTATAGTTTCAGAAGGTTAAGGTCCATGATAGTCAGGGCATGGGACTGGGTACAGTTGGAAGCTCATTTGCTCCTCTAGGAGGAGTGCAGGGGGTGGGGTGGGGGGAGATAAGGGAAGGAAGGAGGGAGGAGGGAGGGAGAGATAGAAAGAGACAAAGAAAGACAGACAGAGACACTATGAATGGCATGGGCTTTTGAAACCTCAAAAGTCCACCCCACTGACACACTTCTTCCACCAAGGCCACACCACTTAATCCTGCCCAAGAAGAGCTTCACCATCTGGGACCAAGCATCCAAACCTATGAGCCCATGAGGCTCCTCTGATTCAACCACTACACTGGTCCACTGAGATGGAAAGAATCCTAGTAGCATGCTCTGGTCAATATGGTTTCTCTGCTAGGAAGGACTATTGCATCCTAAACAGTGAACTGAAGAAAATACTTACATTCTGGTTTTTGGTCAGATTACTTGGTTGTAGCAATGAGAAAAGTAACATATACAGTATTATTAACAAAATAAACTTCAAGACATAAAATCAGTTGGAAATAGACTCTGGAAGCACCTTTTGGAAGCTGCTCAGTGCTGCTTTTGGGTCGTCTTCTTTCAGCGCCTTGGAGTTATAGTACTGATTCTCCAAGTCCACATTGGGCTCAGAGTTACTGTCTTCAGAGTACTCCTGTGTGGTAGGAAGAGAGGTGATAAATGAGAAAAAGAAACTCACACACAGCACTGTAATAAGTGGGTACTGTTAGGATAAAACTTACTCTACTTTTGTATAAAATAAAACAACCATCAACATTGATCTTATTTTAAAATTGGAAAAGAAGCCTGGTGGTGGCGGTGCATGCCTTTAATTCCAGGCAGAGGCAAGCAGATCACTAACTTTGAAGCCAGCCTAGTCTACAGAGTAAGTTTCAGGACAGCCAGGGTTATACAGAGAAACCATGTCTCAGGGAAAACAAAATAAACAAACTAAAACAGAGAAGGAATAAAGTAAGATAGGAATTATTTTTCCATATCAAACTAGCACTTTCAGAGGCTGGGAAGTGGGGACAGGGGTAAGACTGCTGTACAAGCATGAAGAACTAAGTTCAAGCTACCAACATGACTGTAAAGACCCAGGCATAAGTATTCAAGTCCTGGGACCCTATTGCCACATGGGTGAATGAAATGGGCAGACAGAAGGATTATGTTTGTGATGAGCAGCTTAGGCTCAGGTTCAGTGAGGGGAGGAGACACCATCCTGTCACTTCCGCACGTGTCCACTACACACATGTATACATTACACACAGAAACACTAAGCAAGTAAATGAAAAAAAAAAATCCAACAACTTCCACTCTGTGAAATCAATGTGTGTTATAATCCTCATTAATACATTGAAATCTTTTTTTTTTTTTTTGGTTTTTCGAGACAGGGTTTCTCTGTATAGCCCTGGCTGTCCTGGAACTNACTTNGTAGACCAGGCTGGCCTNGAACTCAGAAATCCGCCTGCCTCTGCCTCCCNAGTGCTGGGATTAAAGGCGTGCGCCACCACGCCCGGCTTGCTTACATTGCTTCTTATAGCACTTGTTTTTTATCTAAACTTTCCTTTCTGCTACCCTATTTTCCAGTAAGAACTGAATTTACATGGTAGAAAACTCCTTAAACTTCTACAGTTCCATCTTAGCTTATTTATTTGGATGTTATAAAGCTATCTGGACTTGTGAGGTGGCCTGGCAGGTATATGTGCAGGTTGGAGCACAGTTTGCCAGAGTCTTTCCTTCCTACCATATGTGAGTCCAGGACCGACACAGGTTGTCAGGTTCTGTGACAAGTGCCCTAAATCACTGAGTCATTTCACTAGTCCAAAAAGTAATATTTTAGATTCACAAAATAAAGAAGATTATTGTTTCCTTACCTACAAGTCATTACAGAGGGATAAGTTTCTACCAAAAGAAAGGTACCGAGGGAAAGGGAATATATACAAAGACATGGATATTAGAGTTGTTTTAAATTCAAATATAGCTTATTTCTTCAAAAAAAAAAAAAAATTACAGGGAATACCGTAAAGGCAGAGGAGTGAAGAAAGCCTCCCTGAGCACGGCTTTTAGGACGCTCAGAAATACGTCAAGATGGCTTTCTCAGTGCAGTGCGCCTCTGCAGAGTGAGAACACAAACAGGACTTGCTCTCACATAAATGATCTATGAAATTCAGCTAGAGTTAACTCTTGAAACTCCACTGGAACACTTCCTTTAGGGATAAGATCAGACTAGGTAAAAAACATATTTCATAATGATTTATTTTCTTAACTCTTGTTACTTATAATAAAAATACTAAAGGTAAAAAAAATTTACTAGAGAGCAAACAACTGTCTGTCACAGTGACTGAGTTGGGCTGTAACAGTGACAGTCAAAGCTGGATTTGAAAGATAAGTGGGTTCATTATCTAGAAGAACTGGTGAGGTAAGGAGTGTGGTGCAGGCAAGAACAGCACACAGCACAAGACAACACAAGCAGCACATGCAGGGACACTCCTGGGTCACTCTAGCTCCTCATTCTTCAGTCACATACTAACAAGTTAAAAAACTAACAAGTTAAAAAAAGTTTACTTTCCAATAAGCTTCTGGTTTCTTTTTAACCTTGACGTTCTGAGCTCATGTTAAACAGTCAGAATAATCTGCATGAAATGTCTATTATTTAGTATGTTTAATAAAAATGACTTCCCATTGTAAGTTGAAAGCAGTAAAAATTTGACTCCTGCCCACATCCAGCATCTCCTATGAACTGTTCCCTCATTCACAATGCTTGCAGCCACCCTGGTCTTAGTTCAACTGCTCAAACTACTTCCCACCTTCCACTCTACTCCTCTCTTTGTGTTTCTCATCTGGTCATGTAAGCTATGGCTTCTTAAAGTGTGAGTTATGATCCAATGAAGCCAGGGAGGCTGGGGGCATGTGTGCACATAATTCGGGAGTAAATGGATGGGACCTGGATGTGAAGGGGGATTCCATAAAATATTTGACAATAATAAAAATATACAATGACTAAAATTAATAAAATGAAATATGTTTCTGGCAGCATTAGCCAGATTACACTATGGAACATCACTACAAACCTGGGTTATAAATATAAAAACAGGCACTATGCACTACATGTCAATGAACAATGAATGCCTCAAACACCTTGCCATAGACTTGACTGTTATGAATTATAGCATTATGCTTCATATATAGTCTTCTGCTCTTATAGGTTTAGTTACAGAGAAGAGAGGCTTTAGAATTATTTTATAGTGCAGGTATCAAATTATTGTACCACTGGATTATATTGTTAGGACTTCTGACTTTAAAAACTGCTGTTTGAGTCATTAACTTATTGTTGTAAAATAAATGGGTTTTGGCTTGGGATTAGGACAGAATTCCCAATATCTATCTATCTATCTATCTATCTATCTATCTATCTATCTTTTCCTTTCCTTTTCTTTCAGAATTATTTATTTATTTAATGTATAATGAGTACACTGTAGCTGTCTTCAGAAACATCAGAAGAGGGCATCTGATCACTCTACAGATGTTGTAAGCCACCACATGGTTCTCAGGACCTCTGGAAGAACAGTCAATGTTCCTAACTGCTTATCTCACCAGCACCCCAATATTTTTCAAAAGAGACCTAAACATACTATGTCATTTTGTATGTACTCATAAGAAGCAGTGATCTCGCCGGGCGGTGGTGGCGCACGCCTTTAATCCCAGCACTTGGGAGGCAGAGGCAGGCAGATGGATTTCTGAGTTTGAGGCCAGCCTGGTCTACAAAGTGAGT
>NC_034592.1:109130726-109134729 GCF_900095145.1 Mus pahari
AAAAAAAAAAAAAAAAAAAAAAAAAAAAAAAAAAAAAAAAAAAAAAGCAGTGATCTCAGCATTGATGGTCATAGATTAAACTATTAAGCAATTGTGAAATACATTGAAGATGCTCTAATCTACATCCAACTCTCAAAATTCATCTTGCTGTACCAGAAAATTACCTTTTGGCAACCCAAACTTTCCAATGGCAGCCCTGAATCTGGAAATGAATGAAAAAGAACTGATTGCCACACGATAAAGTGTAAAACTTTGGCCTCTCAATCAATGTTCGTTTTTGTTTTTTAGTCTAAAACATGATAAAACAAAACACAAAAACTAGTCCAGGGTTCAAGAAGGGAAAGGCTGAGAGGTTCAGTCCACAGAGAACTAAGTCACAGACTTTCAAGTGCTGAGGAAATGGAAAATGTGTTACAGGCTGAAAAGATTAGCTTCAGTTACCTTATACCACTAAGACAATTATGACATGATTTTTGTATTTTCTTTCATACTGCAAATGAGCTTTCTTAGTCACAAATTACCCACTTGCTACTCCAGAAACAATGGACACTTGAGCTCAAGTAGTAGAATTGGGGGGGGGGGGGAAGAATAACAACAAAAAGAGAAGGTGGTTAAACAGAAGATATGAAGTGAATTCAAGACATAAATAAAGCCCAGTCATGAGTCTGGGGTTAACCACAACAATTACTAATGACTTAGTAGTAATACAAGGTAACAATCAAAAGAGAGAATTAGATGCATTAAGTAATGCTAAACTGAACTTGTTTCTGTCAACTAAGCAATAATTTGTAGAAGTTTCAAAATTTCAATCAGTATGTGAATATCCTAAATAAAAGTTTAAAAAACATGTAAAATAAAGTCACTTGAATATTATAAAAAGGCTTTACAAACCTTAAGGTTCAGTCACAGCTCCAACTTCCTGATGAAATAACTCAAGTGTCTCTAAAGTAGTCTGTGATGACCTATGTCTGAATTTCTTTCCCCCAAATATGCCATATAATTTTAAGTTGCTGCTTTAATAAAAATCATATTTTTATCTTGGTCATACTGGAGGGAGACTGAACTCAGGCCTCATGCATTTTAGACAAATGTTCCACCACCAGTAATTTCATTCAGCTATTTATTTTTTGAGAAAGGGTCTTATTAAGTTGCCTAAGTTGGGTGTGAGCATGCAATCCTGCCTCAGTCTTAGCCTGTAGTTAGAGGCCTATGCCACTAGCAGCAGCAAATTATACTCTGGTTAGGAATTCTACACAATCCCTTCTCCTTTGCAGCTCCCCAGCATCACACTTTGGTAAATGTATTCACCAAGGCTTTCCTTCTTGATTCCCCAGCTCTTTTTAGTAGAACCAAATCTATAGTCATGCTTCTCTCTACAGGGCATGCATCTAATGTAGGGCTTAGTGTCTATACTGTCCCCTCACCCCTTTTGCCTCTACCATGAACAACTTTTTTTGAGACAGGGTCTCTCTACAAAGTACTAGCTGTCCTGGAATTCACTATGTAGACCAGGCTGGCCTCTAATTCACTAAGACCTATCTGTTTCTGTTTCCCTAGTGTTGAGATTAAAAGGTATGTACCACCATGTCCAACTATCCACTGTGATTCCTAATGAGAAATTTTCTTGTCATGTTTTATGTTCCTGAGATTTTACAAAGTGTTCATTAAATGTCTAACTGAAGATTGGGCTAACAATCCAAATTAATGACACACCCCATTCAGGGTCAATTTTTGACTACAAAATGAAATACAGCCCCTTCTGAACAAGGCCCATTTTACGACATGCTCATGCCACTAATACTGGTCCTTAGAAATATACATTAGGGGCTGGTGAGATGGCTCAGTGGGTAAGAGCACTCGACTGCTCTTCTGAAGGTCCGGAGTTCAAATCCCAGCAACCACATGGTGGCTCATAACCATCTGTAACAAGATCTGATGTCCTCTTCTGGAGTGTCTGAAGACAGCTACAGTGTACTTACATATAATAAATAAATAAATAAATAAATCTTTAAAAAAAAAAAAAAAGAAATATACATTAGGATCAATAGACTACTTTCTATTGCCCACTTCTAGCCATCTGCACCCGATACAAAGGACACTGAGCAGCAGGGTGGGATTATCATTATTTTTAAATACCAGATATAATACAAATCCTAGGAAGTCACTTGTGTTTCCACAATCCAAACTTTAATGTGTAGTAATTTGTGATTTATGGTATAAATAGGAACCATTTTTTATTCACCCCAAAGTTTCATTTTCAGATGAAAGTTTCCAAAGAAAGACATAAAAACCATGTGACCGAAGATTCAGTTCTTATTCTATAATGTGTTCTTTGGATTTAAGGGTATTATTGTCTTAATGCCTTTCCTCATCTGCTAAGTTTGAGGGGTCCTTTTAGGAGGGCCACAGTTTTCCCTGAAGCCCAGGCATTCACAATGGATACAATGAACAAATGCAAATATATTTTGGATGCTCATGGTTTAGAAATATTACTCACCATGGTACATTATTAAAATGTTTTATTATGTGCTGTATGTATTTATGCTTATTACTAATGATTTAACACACAAATGCATTGATTTAATTTTATCATTACTAAACAAGAGTTGGCTATTATTTATTTTAGTTATCCTTGTTTAAAACTCCGAAATTCTTTACACAAAACATACCAATAAACTAACACACCATTTTAGAAATTCACAAAAGTGTTATTAAGAGTCAGTATTCCTCTCAACTGTAGTTTTAATAGGCAGTATCCAACAATACTGACTGGATTATAACAACAGTTCTGAAGAGAACTACCTTTATCAGAGTTAGGGTTTTTGGTTTTAGTGAACTGTTTTTAACCTAAAACAACATTACCTGGCTAATAGTTTATCTTAATTACCAATATAATTTTTGGTTAAAGTTTTAAAAATATTTATATGCAGGAGTATTTGTATGGATGTATGCATGTGGACCGGTGTGTATGTCTGGTGCTACAGCGGCCAGAAGATGTTGGATCCTCTAGAATGCTGAGTAACAGACCACTGTGAGTCACAACATGGGTGTTGGGAACTGGAGTCCTATAAAAGAGCAGCTAGTGCTCTTAGCCTTTGAGCCATCTCTCAATCCCCACTTTTTTTTTAGTCACACATTGTTTATAATACTGTAGACTGAAAACAGGTAAAATTGTTACCATCAGGAAAGCAGTCAAGCATACATATAATCTTTGGAGATGTAAAAAGGGCAGTGAGCTGTCAAGAGGACTCAGTGGGTAAAATGTGCTTGCTGACAAGTCAGATAACTGGGACTTTATCTATACAATCTACAGGTTAGGAAAGAACAAGCACCCACAAGTTGTCTAATGACCTCCACATGTATGGCATAGCATGCATGTATGTGTACACACACACATACATACACACAGAGTAAATATCTGTAAAATATTTTACATACATTAAGAATAACACATAAGCTATATCCTGATTAAATAAATAAAGGGGAGGCCGACATTTAACTTGGTTGCTTTTGAGAGTATATTAAGAACTGGGCAGAGAACTGATAGTGCAAACTTTTATGTTTGTGCACACAAGTGGTGTATGTGTTAGTGTGCTACTGTGGTAAGAAATTCTGTTGGACATTCTGAAACTAAACCTCATTCCCTACCCAACAGACACAAAAAAAGCAAAATTTGGGGGCATTAAAATATACTCAAGACAGAATTTTAATTTTCAGGGTGTATCCCTGCCACCTCTTTCCACTAGACTAGGCAAATACAAAAGGTGGCTTAGGGCATGAAAACATCAGTGGGTCACAGATAAAGATATGCTGAGTGTCACTGAGGTCAGAAATGCCCCACAGTGCTATTAACATTTTAATTACTCAATTAACTGAAACAGAATCATGAAGTTCAGCCTAGCCTCCAACTCATTATGTAGCCAAGAATGGCCTTGAGCTTCTGATTCTTCTGCCTCTCTCTACCACCCAGTGATATAGGATGCTACCACATCTAGTACTTCTG
>NC_034592.1:109134954-109147855 GCF_900095145.1 Mus pahari
CTTCTGCCTCTCTCTACCACCCAGTGATATAGGATGCTACCACATCTAGTACTTCTGGTACTAAAAACCAAACCCAGGGCTTTTGGAATGTGAGGCCAGCACTCTACCAAGGGAATGATCCCCACCTCTCATGTAATCTTTTAAATGAAGTGATAACTAAATGTCTAACAACCGTATTTTTTAAAAAAACAAAACAAAACAAAACCACTAGTGTGGCCTGGTATTCCAGGCCTGCTATCCTTACTATTCTAGAAGTTCAGGGCCAGCCTGGGCAAAAAGTAGTTTCAAAAGATAAAAAGAGGGAGAGAGAAACCTCCTAAAACAGGATGTTAACCATGTAGACTTTCTATAAAAAGAAACTGATAAAAGATCTAGGCAAAATAATTACTCAAGTAAAAGAAAACCATCTCTAGCAGCTATGAAATGACAGTCATCCTTATCCTTTTAAACACATAAGGATATGGACTAGCAAATGAACATAAATTACCAGAAAGACATCATGTGCCAAAAATTTTAACTGTTAGTAAAAGAGATATAACACCTTCCACTATTTGACATATAACTGGGAATCTAGAATGGCATCTACATGAGAAATGGATGAGAAGAGCTATTTAATTTAATATAATGCTTAAAGAAAATAAAAATTTTATTAGTTTTACAACAGTAAAATCTTAACTCTAAGTTTTTTTTTTTTAAAAAGCTGAAACAACTGCATATTCAACTTTATTATAGGATATATTTAGTATAGACATAAGAATGTTGGGAAAGCAAAGCAGTCACGTTCAAACACTGCATGTGTAATTAGAAAGCTTCCAAGGCAGGGTGTGCTGATGCATGCCTCTACTCCCAACACCTAGGAAACACACTGAGCGCCAAGCCAGCCATGGCTACACAATGAGACCCTGCCTCAAAACAAAGCAACAAACTTCCACAAACGAGGAAAGTCTAATAGAGTATTTCAGAAGATTCTCATTTTCATTCCTACACTGTACTTTTAAGTTAATCCTAGTGCTAATATTCATTTATCTAAAAGTTCATGTATTTCATAGACTATTAGGAAAGGAGGTAAGTGAACATTTTATAAACACTACAATCTAAAATTACAAACATTCAAAAGAAATATCTGACAATTTAAAAACTACTTGTAATGGAAATACAAGCAAAACAAGAGAAAAGTTTAGTATCTGTTTACAACTACCTTGTGTTTGAACAAATAACAAAATTCTGTATTTAAATCACCAAGCATCTACTATGACTCTCCAGCCACAGCACTTCCTTCTTCCTTTTGCAAAATATGCCTTTCTGTAAAATGAAAACCTTAAAAAAAATTGGAAATGATTTACAGATTTATCTATAAAAAGAAGTTACACAGCTAACTCAAAAATAAAAATATTAATGCTTTGAGAATGTGACACTTAAAAGATGAACCAGGGCTGGAGAGGTGGCTCAGAGGTTGAGAGCACTGACTGCTCTTCCAGAGGTCCTGAGTTCAATTCCCAGCAACCACATGGTGGCTCACAACCATCTGTAATGGGATCTGGTGCCCTCTTCTGGTGTGTCTGAAGACAGTGCACTCCTATACATAAAATAAATCAACCTCAAAATTAAAAAACAAAAACAAAAAAACCTGACCCAGACTTCTTCAAGCATGTATACCACAGCTTGCAGTATCATCAGAATTTTCTAAAAAACCGAACAAATCCTTCCCAAATAAGAAACAAAACTGACACGAATTTTGGGATCAAGATCATTTTCTTTTAGTTCTTACACAGGCGTGCGTTTTTGACTATCAACATTAAACATGGGGTACAGTTTAAAACCTGCAAATCCATTCACAAATAAACCTTAAATGGAAAAGAAACCACCAATCAAACTAGGCAAGTTTGTTTACTTTTATGCCATTCACGATTCAAACACGGATGCTGGGAAATTTCTTAAATCAAGGAAAAAGATCATTGCTTCCAATTCCCTTAACCCCTACCTTTCCCCAGCCCAACAAACAAAAAGCAAACCATTCTTCGCAGCTTGTCATTTCTCAGGACGAATAGTTTAACTACTTTACCACTTCTACTCTTGCGCTGAGCCTTAATCTGGGACCCAAACTGACCCTGGGCGAGACTCTTAGGCTGTTTTTGGGGGAGACTCCCGAGTTTCGCAGTCAGGTCAGGCAGCAGGATGGACCACCCCCCTCTCCCAGTTTTCACTCTCCCAGCCTCTGGCAGCGGCTCAGGGCCAGAGTGGAGAAGAGATGGGCGCCCTAGACCCCACGGCCCAGACCTCAGCGCCGGGCCGTGGAGGCGCCGAGAGCCGGCCGAGGCCGGTCACCCGCGCTACCCCTGGGCCCAGCGGCCAGGGCGGCCCCGCCGCCTCTCTCCCTCTCTTCCCAGGCCCCACAGGCCCGCGACGCCTGGCGAGGAG
This sequence comes from Mus pahari, assembly GCF_900095145.1. Lineage (NCBI taxonomy): Eukaryota > Metazoa > Chordata > Mammalia > Rodentia > Muridae > Mus > Mus pahari. The sequence continues at coordinate 109,137,373 of NC_034592.1, forward strand.
GGAAACCCGTCCCCGGGCCGGGCGGAACCGGGCCGACGAGTCCCGGAGGGGAGATGCAGCCGCTCGGCCTTGGCACCACCGCCCCATCCCACTTCCAGCTCCGGCCCGCTCCCTGCGCCTCACCAGGTCGTAGTCCTCCTCATCATCGCACATGAAATCATCCTCCATGTCAGACATCTTGGCCGGAGGGGGGAGGGGGAGAGGAGAAATTAGAGACAGCCTCCTCCCACAGTGCTCCGCGGCCCAGAAGCGTCACTCCCGAGTCTCCTCGGCTTCCGGTCTCTCCAGGAGAAGATAAAGCGCATTCCGGAACTAAAGCGCTCGACCCTGGGACGATTTACTACGGCACCCAAAGGGAGCGCACAGCCGGCTCTTCCTGCGCGACAGTTTGTGTCTTAGCAACTAAGCGTAGCAACTACGAAATCGGGCGTTGCGGGTCCTATCTGAGGGGCTTCGAAAACCTTCTAGCTGTATCCAGCGTCCTAGGTGAGGGAACTGTCTCTTTCCTTGCCTGGGACTCTGGAACCGTCTGTTTCTGATGAAACATGCCCGAACTATCTGACAGGTAGCGTGCCTCTGCCATTGTTATCTATGTGTTTTCATTCAACACTTGTGGATATATTTACAGCAACACAATTGTCACGTAAAGTTATGTTTGTAGTTAACAAAACCAGTTCTGTGGATATCCCGGTTTAGATATGCACTAATCAATTGTTCAATTATTTAATGAAACAAAAACGTGCATTAACTGCTTTTAGGATGAAATGGAAGAAACCGTTGGTGATAGATTTTTAAAAACTGCATTGTCGCAGAAAACCATTAGAATTCAGAGTGAAGAAAAATGTGGAAATAAGGCAATCTCCCCTTTTGGAGAAACCTTTCAAATTCTGTACACAAATGCTATAAAGTTATAAAGTAGATATAGCTTAGAAATTAGGCCCAATTGTTACCTATATAGATGAATTAAACATGCCCAAATTACCAAAGGTAAAAACAAACAAAACCAAATCAAACAAAAATAGCCGACTTTATCTTCATCATGCACAGTTGATGTTGAGCACAGTTCAACGTTAACATTCACACCTTCGGGTTGAATCCTTACAGACCCAGCTTGGCTGTGCTCCAGTGACTTCTGGGGGTTGTACCTGATGTCATTACCAGTTTTCCGCTGAATCCATTGGGGGAACAGGATACTTTTGATTTGTTTCTAAGCCAGGAATTGCTTGGTTCTAAAAATCTTGCCAGAAGACGTTAAGCCCAATGATTGTATTATTTTTATATTGAACACACTGTGAACACAATTTATAGCTATACATTCAGAATGGTAAAAAATAAGTCTTCAAATGATTTTGCATTGTATATCATTAACATTGATTTCTTTTTCTTTTTGTATGTTTTGAGCTGGGAGAAGAACTTAGCCGTGTGTGTGTTAGGTAAATGCTCTATTGCTGGGCTATCCCTGTAGCCTAACACCTAATTGTTTCTTAGGAAAATATTACAAGAAGGAATTTCAGATGGCTTGAAGAAGTTACCATTCAAGGAAACATCTTTTTGATCACAGTTTTCTAGCAATAATATCACCTTCCTTATAACCACACAGTTTTACTAATAGCCTTTTCTATCAACACTTTATCACAAGAAATTTTAAACTTAAATACATAATAAAGGATAGCATCATGGACACAAGTATACCAACTCTCAGCTTAATGTTGTGTATTTCCTGGGTCAACTGAAAGATACATATAAAACAACACATGTGCATCTATGTGTATTTCCTAAAATTGAAGACATTTACCTGTGCAAGCATAGCATAATCATTACATATTAGACAGATAATTCCCCTGAAGCTATTTAATTTCAAATCCTTGTTCAAAACTCCTCTACGAATACAAAAGTTTAGTTTTGGAATGGCCTTTAATGATATCATCTTAGAACTCAAAACTCCAAAAATACTGCATGAATCTGAACATGTAATTTTAAAACAAAGCAAAGCCTACCAATAAGTGACGACGGTCGCCATGCCAGTTTATTGGTGCAGATCAGACTTAGGTACAGTACTCACCATTCTTAGAACTTAAGGTAATAAATCACAGTTACCCTACCCATATTTATAATTTTTCAAAGAACATAGCAAATCATAAGGGGGTTGAGTTTTATTCATGCATAATTTCTTAAATACAAAATTTCAAGGGTATGATTATTTACAATGCCAGTTGTTCACATATATAAAATGACAAGCTGACTTACAGTGAATTTATTTACATAAGTTGCCTTAATCAGACAATGGGAAAAGACATGAGTAATCTGGTACCTAGGAACATAAAGAAAATGACAACTGAAATTTGAACCTTTTATCTCCTTGGTGACACTCAAATTTATTAAGCCCAGTCTGACAATTTGGTAAGAGCAATTATTAGGGTATTTTTATGAGATCAATTTTATTCAATATTAAATAACTGATAAAAGTTTTCAACAGGTTGCTCGTGTTTAAAGTAAACAGTATATTTTAAAAGTATTTTAAAATATTTTTATTGAAGATTTATTATTTTAAATTATATGTATGTAGCTGCCTGTGAGTGTGTATAAGTGATCTCAGGTGCCTGAAGATGTTAGAGTTGTTGCGTTTCCTGAGAGTTAGAAGTTCAGGCAGTCAGTCTCTTGTCATGGGTACTGGGACCCAAACTCAGGTCTTCTTTAAGAGCAGCATGTGCTCTTAAACACTGAGCCATTTCTGTAGAACTTTAAAAATTGTAAAAGTTGTGTGCATATTTTGTATGTGTATGAATGTGCTTGATATTTTTTGTAGGGGGCATTTGTGTGGGGTCTGAGGGTAACCTTGTAGTCTATCATCTCCTTCCACCTTAACATGGTTTTCAGAAAATGAACTCTGGTGGTCAGTCTTTTGAGGAAAGAGCCTTTACCTATTGATCATTGTAAAAGTATTTTTTAATTTGCCTAATATAATTATCACCTCTGAGGGCCTCAGTCTGCTAACTTAGGCCTGGGCCTGGAAGATTCTAGCCGCTGTACAAGTTTATCTAGGCCTAGAATGTTTTCAGCCTCTGAGACTTATTGCTGAACAATCTCACCCTTTCCTTTTCTTTCTGAACTCTTGCTGGCTGGTTCAACTCAACTCTTCTGGCTCAAATTCATTCCCTAGCTGACTGATTCAATCTGGCTTCTCTTGGATTGAATTGCTCTGATTGGCCTCAAGCTAACTCTAGCAAATCTGTCTGATCTCCTGGCTCCTTCTCATTCTCTAGCTTGTTCTGTCTTCATCTATTGTATTCACCTTGTTTTCTCTTCAACCTCTGTCTGTAAAACTCTCCTGGAAAAACTTCCTCCTCTCTCTCTTTGCCGTGCTCTCCTAAGTCATATCTCCTTTCTGTCTCTTCTCCTGTGAGTTGGGCATATCCTATCTCACTTTGCCTCTCAATTAGAAGTCACTTTCAAACATGGCTGCCTCCTTCTCCCAACTAACTTTACCTTCATTGTTTGGGATTGAAGGCTGTGTACTAAGGGCATGTCTGTATTCCAGCCAGAACAGCCATGTTGCTGGATGAAAAGTCCTCTACAGACCATCTCACAGACTCCCAAATATTTTGTTTAATTATTTATTTTTATTTATGTCTGCATGAGGGTGTCAGATCGCATGGGTTTACAGACAGTTGTGAGTTGCAATATGAGTTATGGGAATTGAACCCATGTCCTGAAAAAGCAGCCAGTGCTTTTTTTTTTTAAGATTTACTTATTTATTTTATATGAGTGCACTGTGACTGTCCTCAGACACACAAGTAGAAGGCATCAGATCCCATTACAGGTGGTTGTGGTTGCTGGGAATTGAACTCAGGTCCTCTGGAGGAGCAATCAGTGCTCTTAATCATCTGAACCATCTCTCCAGCCCTGGCCCCCAAAATATTTTAAAGCAGCATTTACTGAAGTATACTTTAGCTGTGTTATGATAAGCTAGGCTGCACAAACTTATCAATTTGATAACATTTACCACATATTTATACCTGTGAAGTGATCATCATAATAACTTAATGAACTTATTATACTAAAGATGTTTCTTTATAGAATTCTTTCTGAAATTCCTTGATGATCTGTATTTTCCTCCTTTTATATATATATATTTTAGGACACTACTGGTCTATTATTTGACATTGTAGATGACTTTACAATTTAAGCATCTTTCTATGTAAATCAAAATAAACACAATGTTTTCTCACTTCTCTGGCCTTTATTCATGCTGTTCCTTGCTTCAGTTGGTTGTTTGAATTTATTGCTGTGCATTTATATAAATAAACCTGTCATGGACATTTATGTACAAGCTGTGTGAACATGTTTAATTTCTGAGTAATGTGGTAGACCGATTCCAAGGTGGCCTGTCACCCGTGTCATTTGATAACTGTTTACCCTTTAAGTGTGGGTAGGCTGTGACTCATGCCTAAGCAGGATGATGGAGAGCAGTTGATCTGTGTAATTGCATGTACATTATCGAACAGATCAAGTCTATCTTAGTCTCAGACTAAGTGTCCTCTGCTGTCCTCAAGAAGTAAAAGTGCTGATGTTTGTGTGAATGTTATGCCTCACTGGCTGCTTCTTGTTTGTTTGTTTTTCAAGACAGGGTTTCTCTGTGTAGCCCTGGCTGTCCTGGACCTTGCTCTGGAGATCAGGCTGCCCCTGTCTCCTGAGTGTTGGGATTAAAAGCCTGCTCCATCACTGCCCAGCTGGTCAGGCTTCATTGTCAATTGGACAGAATCTGGAATCACCTAGAGTGCAAGCCTCTGCGTGTGCTTGTGAGTGGTTATTTAAATTACTACCTTGTGTTCTGCAGTGTGTCCTTCCACAGATGAGCCTCTTTAAAATAGAAAACCCGTCTAAGGCACACCCTCACTTTTAAGTGACAGAAGTTGTGACATAATAAGTGTGAATTGTTACATGTTACTTATTTATGATAATGATGTTATGAAGCAGTGAATACAAACAAATCTACAAGTGATGGTTGGGTCATCCCAGAGGTATATATTCAACTTTGTAAGACTCTCTCAAACTGTTTTACCATCTAGCCTATCTATCTGCAGTGTGAAGAGTCCTAGTTGCCTCCTTATCTCGCTACTATTTAGCATGAGCTACCCTATCTCAGTCTTAGCTACACTGTCAAGTGCACTGAGCATTCCAGTGGCCTCTGGTTTCACTTTCTGTTGTGCTTCTCTCTGGGTGGTCTTTCAGTTCTCTTACTGCATTTGACATTTAGCAGTTAGTTCTCAAGTACGTTGACTGTCTATAGGTTTTTGAATATGATAACAGGAATGTAAGTTACCAAAGTGTGGAGCTTGTTTTGTGAATCACTCTCATTGTGCTTTCTGGACAAGTGCATGTGAATCTGATCTGGGACATTCCTTTGCTCAGGTGGCTTTATTGAGACTGGCATCAGTGTGCATGTCTGGAGCACCCATTTCTTTCATGGCAAATTCCTGCTTTCTTTGAGTGCCCAAGGGGCATGCTTCTCGAAGCTCACTCTATGGATGCATTTTTTGATATATCCTCAGGTCACCACCTTGTTGGTAGCATGTCCTTTCTTGTTGTCATTCTTCTATGTAGGAGCCATTCTTCAGGGCCTAAGTTGAAAGGGCTTCATGTGTTTCTTTGGTGAAAAATATCTTCAATTCCTTTTTTCCCCCCACAAGGTTGTTTATATTATTACTCTTGCATCGTAAAGAATATGTGTGTGTGTGTGTGTGTGTGTTGTATCTAAAAAAGCTTTGCCACACTTTAGGACACTGATTACTAATTTATTTAAAAGGAGGTATAGAGGCTGGCTGGTAAGCTATCTTATCAGGACAGATACTTGCTGTCAAGCTTGATGCATTTAATTCCCGGAACTCACATGGTGGAAGGAAAACACTGACACCCATAGGTTGTTCTATGACTTCTATGCCCATGCACACCCACATTAAATGAATTTAATTTTAAAAAGTACAAGGTATACATTTTCCTTGCAAAGGTAACATAAATATCTCCTTTCTCTCTCTCATTCCAAATAAGGGGGGCTACGTGCAGAGGACTCTAAAGAAGTCCACGATTCTCAACCTTATGTTCCTCCATCAGCAAGAGTTGGGAGACTTTTTTTTTGTTTTTGTTTTTTCGAGACAGGGTTTCTCTGTATAGCCCTGGCTGTCCTGGAACTCACTTTGTAGACCAGGCTGGCCTCGAACTCAGAAATCCGCCTGCCTCTGCCTCCCGAGTGCTGGGATTAAAGGCGTGCGCCACCACACCAGGCATGCGCCACCACACCAGGCAAGACTTTTTGTGCGTACATTTTATACAGAGAAAAGCTTGCTGAGAGCCAGAAGTCAAAGAATGACTGTACATGACTTCAGACACGATGCTTTCTGGTCTAGCCTTGACTTCCCTGGGGAATTGTAAGCCAAATAAATCTTCCATCCCAATGGGAAGGGCATTTGTCAGGGCATATTGTCACAGCAAAAGAAAAGTAATTCATGAGCTGTGTGAACTTCACCTCAGTCGTTCACTCAGTTGTGTCTGTGTGTTGAGAACCAGTCTGCCAGGCACTGTGAGGTGCTGGGGACGGTGCTCCTGCCCTCACAATGGCTGCTTATAGTTGGTAGTGATGGTGAGGCAACAACTAGATGGACAGTAGTGCACAAGAGAAGTATGCAGGGTGACTGTCCTTAGTCCAGCACAGTAATGGGGGAGGTGTGCTGGAGATGGTGTGCTTTTAATAGGGTCTCTGGGGAAAGTACCCAAGGAACTGAAGGGGCCTGCAACCCTATAGGTGGAACAACAATATGAACTAACCAGTACCCCCAGAGCTCGTGTCTCTAGCTGCATATATAGCAGAAGATGGCCTAGTCAGCCGTCATTGGGAAGAGAGGCCCTTTGGTCTTACAAACTTTATATGTCCCATACAGGGGAACGCCAGGGCCAAGAAGTGGGAGTGGGTGGGCAAGGGAGGGTATTGGGGACATTCGGGATAGCATTTGAAATCTAAATGAAGTATCTAATAAAACAATTAAAAAATAGGGTCTCTGGGATTTCCTTAGGTAACAGAAAAATGAAGGGTGAACTGGATTCCGAATGAAAAAATGAGGGCATGACTGGCTAGGTATGGTTGAGGAGGTTTATTATAGTTGTGACAGAGAAAACAGCCAGAGACATCTGGAAGGGGGAGGGTTCAGACCAAACATGGTGCTGCCGCACCCCCCCACTCGTGTGTGTGTGTGTGTGTGTGTGTGTGTGTGTGTGTGTGTGTGTAGGGGGTGGAGAGGAGAGAGATGCAAAGCAAAGAGAGTATCTGGGAACCAGGAGACCAACAGGGCACATAGCCAAACGTTAGGTTATATAGGGACCAGAGGCTGGTTGGAGGGTTTAGGGTAAGGAGAGGGGTGAGAAGTGCTGAGGGTGGAGGTAGGGTGTGTGTGTGGGAGCCACAGATGCTGGGTGGGACTTGTTCCAGGTTTCTTTGAGACCTAACAGATGCTAAAGCTTTCTTCTCATCATTAGTGGTGTTTTATGAAGGCCTACCTATGCTTGCATTCTGGAAGGAAGAGCAAAGATATTTACATCTATTTTACGTTGCTTGCTTTGGAAATAAATTTGAATAAGAAGCAATAGGTGATCATTTCATGATCGTTGGGACATATCTGCTGAACATTAAGGAAGAAAAAAAATGTCAAATTAAAAAACAAAGCCTGAGAGAGATCAGAGGAAGGTATGAGTGGGTCTTCAACTGGGGCTGTATTCAGCCACATCAGGGCACAGAAAAACCTGGTCAATCCGCCTTGCTGCCTACCCAGCGAAAGGTGGTGGCCAAGGTTGACAGCTGTGCCTGGAGCGGGGGAGGCGGAGCTGGGGGCGGGACAGCCTGAAAGGGGGCCACTTCTGCGGACCTGCAGGATTTCCGCTGAGATCCCGGAAGAAAGCCATTCCTGTCCCTTTAATCTCGTGATCCCTAGCTGTGCTGCACTTCTGGAAACTGCAGAGGGATCTAGCAAAATATGGCTGCGGAGGACCCCGCCACTCGACAAGTCCAGGTGGCAGAACATCCCAGGTGGGGGAGAGGCGTGGCCTGGGATCCCGGGGCTGGAGAAGTGCATAAGGCGCTCATTGCTTTAGGCGGCTTCTTTTGAGTTTGTGTGTGTGTGTGTGTGTGTGTATGTTGGCAGCTTCTTTTGAGTTAGGGTTTGTGTGCGTGCGCGTGCGAGTGTGCGTGTGTGCGTGCCTGTGTGTGTGTGTGTGTGTGTGTGTGTGTGTTCCTGGAGGCAGACAGAACCCTTGGGATTCTAGACTCCTGGGTCTCAGACACCTCGCCAGGAATTCTGCGTGTTGTTTCACACGGAGGCCTTTGCTCTTTCTTAGGGAAGGATTCAGTAAAAATGCCCAGTTCTTCCTGGAACTGCTAGTTATCTTGCCTGTCAAGTGATAGTGCTTTTTCCAAGTTTTGTCCTATCCGTTTAATTTTGAGTCTCTGCATTTTTGACAAGTCTGATCGCCTCTAAACTGTCATCAAGGCACTAATTTGCTGCCAGTTTCTAGCTACAGAACTCCCAATTCTTTTTTGATGTCTAGTGGAGGGTCTTTTTAAAATTACAGATACTTTATAGAAATATTTCGTTCTGGTTTCTGGAGCTGAAATCTCACAGAAGCCGTTCACTTGCTGTTCTGTTAGAAGCTTGAGGGCCTCTCTGAGGTTGATTGCTTTTGAGTGTAACTCTTTCCTGCTCTCCCTTCTGTTTTGGTTGATGAGACTGTACTTTCCTATGGCTTGAAAACGCTCCTTCCTGGGCAAGTCAGCAAACAATGTACCTTTAGTTGCTAGGATAAAACATACCTTACTCTAGAGACAGTTTAGATTACTTCCAGTTGTCATTGAATGTGTTAAGATTCTCTGAGGTTGGTCTTTGCACAGTGTGGTTGTTTTTACAGATTCAGTGAATGAGAGACTACATACTTCAAATGACTCCCCAGGAATCTGTTTCATGAAAAAACCCCCACCCTTTGGTAGTGTAGTCTTGTACAAAACATGTCTATGAATAAACTTCAAATATACATGCAGGCCAAACACTGATGCACATCGGATAAATCTTTTTTAAAAGCCTTTCCATTAACACCAGGCTTAAGACAAAGCTGCAGTCTCCACCACTGTCCACACTGCACTGCACTATATAAGTCACATCTGCAGAGTAAAAGACACTATAAAGTTCAAATAGGAGCTGTGTCTATGTCAAATTCATGGCTTCTATCCAAAAATACCAGCTCAAAAGAAAGGAAAATGAAACCAAACCAATGCGTTCATGACCTCGCACCCACAGCAGATGTCTATATAAGATCAAGATTCCACCAAGGAGGGAAGGGATCATGGCCCCTCATCCCTACCTGAGGGACCGCACACAGTGGACGACTGCTGGGAGGGAGTGTCAGTCTGTTTGGAGGGTGTGGCTCCTGGTAGGTCAGTCATAGTCCAGGAAACAGATCCACACCCAGGCATATGTAAACACAACAAACCAGTGGGCTATAACAGACAAAGAGGAGGAAAGCTGAGAAGAGCTTGAGGGTGGATATGGGTGGAGATGAAAGGAAAGAGTAGGGTGAATATCATCAAAACATAGTGTATGCATGTGTGAACTTCTCAGAGGATACAAATATTTTTATATACCCATACAAATATTTAAAGAACTATGTGTTTATTGTAGAATTGTCTAGAAGATAAAAATATCAAAAATTTAACATTCATACTATAAAATAGTTTCAGCAAAATCTACATGGACTAATAAGGCAGAAGCTTTCAGAAAGATTAGATAAAAAAATGACAGAACAGCAAATATAATTCTTATATAAATGTACCATTTTGTAAGAAAAAGGGTGGGATAACAATGCTACAGAATACACTGGTACCTAAGTATTTGAACTCATGCATAACTTTCTGTGAAGGGGTCTGGGGCTGTACACTGGTGTTAGAATAATGGATGAGCCTACTCCAAGGCCTGAGGCTTGATAGGACTGAGAGAAAAGCCTGGTCTATATAGCAAATTCCTGGACAGCCAAGACTATATAGAAAGACCTGTTTCAAAACAAACAAACAAACAAAAATATAGCATTTATTTGAAATGTCCAAAATGGACAAATCTGAAGGAAGGAAGGAGGGAAGGAAGGAAGGAAGGAAAGGAAAGGAAAGGAAAGGAAAGGAAAGGAAAGGAAAGGAAAGGAAAGGAAAGGAAGGAAGAAAGAAAGAAAGAAAGAAGAAACAATAGAACAATAGGTTAGTAGTTGCTAAAAAATGGAAAGGTAAAAATGCAAAAGTGACGTATTTTGGGGAAAAGAAAATCTAAATTAAGGTACTGGTTTCACAACTCTGTGAGGTTACTAAAAACCACTTTGTTGCAGACTTTTTAAATTGTGTGTGTGTGTGTGTGTGTGTGTGTGTGTGTGTGAGAGAGAGAGAGAGAGAGAGAGAGAGAGA
>NC_034592.1:109147880-109150830 GCF_900095145.1 Mus pahari
GAGAGAGAGAGAGAGAGAGAGAGAGAGAGAGACAGAGAGACAGAGAGAGACAGAGACAGAGACAGAGAAATATGTATGTGCAAAGGCACACAAATACCATGGCACAGTTGTGAAGGGTCAGAAAACAACTTTGAGGAACCAGCTCTCTTCTTCCACGTGGAATGGGCTCTTGGTATTAATCTCAGGTGCTCAGGCTTGCATGGAAACACTCATGAAGTCAGTTCATCTATTAAAAATACGACATGTGAAATCAAAAACTTATTACAAGAATAATCTGCCAAGATGGTGCACATCTTTAATCTCAGGAAGCAGAAGCAGGTGGATCTCTGAGTTGAAGGCCAGCATGGTCTACAAAGTGAGTCCAGGAGAGCCAAGGCCGCACAGAAAAACCCTGTCAGAAAGGAAGAGAGGAAGAGAAAGAGGGAGAATAATCTAGTAGTTTCTATTCACATTTTTAGAGTACTTTAGGCAAAGTTTCATGTAGCACAGGCTTTTCTCCCACTCACTAGCCAGAATGTCCCTGAATTTCTGATTCTGTCTCTATCGCACAAGTGCTGGGATTATAAGAATATTCCACTATGAGATGGTCACACCGTTCTGGGAATCAAACTCACTCCGGGATTCATACTTGAGGCTAGCACTCCACAGTGGAGTTGCCTCCTCAGATGTTACTTTGTTTAGAGGAATGTGGTGGTTTGAATGAGAATGGGCCTCATAGGCTCCTGCTTGCATACTTGATCCTGAGTGGGTGGAACTGTTCAGGAGGTGTGGCCTTGTTGGAGGTGCAACTCGGGAAGCAGGGTTTGAGGTTTGAAAAGCTCATGCCATTTTCAGTTAGCTCCCTCTGTCCAGTGCTTATGGATGAAGGACAGGTATGTGTAAAAGTAATTCTCAGCTACTGCTCCAGGGCCATGCTCCCCACCATGATGACCATGGACTCATCCTCTGAATATAGAAGCTCCAAAATAGACTTTCTTCAGTAAGTTGTCTGGGCCATGGTGTTTCTTCTCAGCAATAGAAAAGTAACTAAGGCAGGACATAGGATCCAGGTTGCTTTCAATTTATGTTGCCCCTCCTAGCTCTCCCTCCAGTTGCTGGAATTACAGGCATACGCCATCACGCCTTGTCAGCCTAGCAATTTAAAACTTAATCCTAAAGCAAAGAGATATCACTGCAAAGGAGGGAGAGGTGAGATGTGGCTGCCTACTGTCTTTACTTGGAAGATCTAATTTCCTGTGAAATTGAACAAAGATCACGAGTTCCACAAGAATCCAGTTTCCCCTGAGGGTAGCAATGAATTGCACCATGTGGCCACTTGATAGATTTGTAGAGTACATCATCTAGATTTAATAAGTCTCCCCCTCTCTAAAATAGGATGCTCTAAAATATTCCTGCAAAACATTGTGTGAAGCTGATAGCAGTGTACACAAGTACAACAACAGATGAGCATGATTGTACACTTGAGGTGCAGGCAGGGAGGGGAAGAGTTCAGTGTCATCCGTGGATCGTAGACTCTATCTCAAAACAAATTCTACAGCAGCAGAGGTCTTTATAGTGTCTTTTACTCTGCAGATGTGACTTATATAGTGCAGTGCAGTGTGGACAGTGGTGGAGACTGCAGCTTTGTCTTAAGCCTGGTGTTAATGGAAAGGCTTTTAAAAAAGATTATCCAATGTGCATCAGTGTTTGGCCTGCATGTATATGTGCGTACCATGTGCATGCCTATTGCTTGTAGAAGTTAGAAGAAGGTTCTGGATCCTCTGAACTGGAGTTACAGATGCTTGTGAGCTGCCATGTAGGTGCTGGTAATTGAATTTGAGTAGAGCTTTAACTGCTGAGGCCTGGAAAAGCTTTAATGAGAATACTTCTGATATTTTACCATCAAATGTGGTGTTTAATGTTTCTGATAAATACTTTTTAATAAATTAAAGACATTTCCTTCTTTTCTAGAAGTGTGAAGGATTAAAAATATTTTATTAGCACACATTAATTATAAATAATGGTTTTCTTTATGACATTTTCATATATCTACTACTGTACCTTGGTCATCTTCCTCCTCCCTCCATTACCCTTCCTATTCCCACCATAGCACTAGTAGGCACATCTTCCCTGGTCAGAATTGTTGTATACAGTGTTCATAGCTCTGATGGTTTGTATATGTTCTGCCTAGGGAGTGGCACTGTTAGAAGGTGTGGCCCTGTTAGAGTAGGTGTGGCTTTGTTGGAGTAGGTGTGTCACTATGGGTGTGGGCTTTAAGATCTTCATCCTAGCTGCCTGGAAGCCAGTATTCTGCTAGCAGTCTTCAGATGAAGAACTCTCAGCTCCTCCTAAACCATGCCTACCTGGATGCTGCCATCATTCCTTGATGATAATGGACTGAACCTCTGAACCTGTAAGCCAGTCCTAATTAAATGTTGTCTTTATAAGACTTGCCTTGGTCGTGGTGTCTGTTCACAGCAGTAAAACCCTAACTAAGACAATAGTCAAGCAAGACTACTGACCATATGTCTCCCCCAGCAGCTTGCATAGTACCTTCTGGTGCTAACACCATGAGGGCTAAGCAGCAAGGAGAAAAGCTCTCAGGAAAGTTCCGTCTTAGTTCTTCTTTGTCCTGTACCAGGGGATGTGATATCTTCAGCAATAGGGTTTTACCCTGTAGTTCTGGTAGGGAATGAACAGCAGTTTCAAGAGTCTGTGCTTAGGAGTCTCAGGCCTCCCTGAGCACCAGCTCCTATGGAGAGAGTCTGCCCTGGCTATGGAATTTTCACTAAATAAACCTGTGATTTCTGGGACTAGTTTTACCACTCATGCAGGGTAGTTTAAAAAGTAGATTTTTGTGATTATTACTAATGATGTAATCACATATGTAATGGTTTGTATATTCTTGGACCAGGGAGGTGTGGGCTGGTTGGAATAGGTGTGGCCTGGTTGGAATAGGTGTGTCACTGTG
>NC_034592.1:109152330-109156048 GCF_900095145.1 Mus pahari
CAGTTGCCTGGAAGTCAGTCTTCCAGTAGCAGCCTTTGGATGAAGTCGTAGAACTCTCAGCTCCTCCTGCACCATGCCTGCCTGGATACTGCCATGCTCCTGCCTTGATGATAATGGACTGAACCTCTGAGCCTGTAAGCCAGCCCCAATTAAATGTTGTTTTTATAAGACTTGCCTTGGTCATGGTGTCCGTTCACAGCAGTAAAACCCTAACTAATACAACATATTAGTGGGTTTCATTAGAATACATAAGAGGCAGTGACAACAGTGGTTATTTAGTGTTTTATTGAATGACTTTAATGATACACGTTAGTGCTGTGTGCCAGCTCTGCTCTACTTTATAGAGAAGGTTGCTCTGACAGCTTATAAGTCTACATGAAGTGTCTGTAAAGGGTTTTACTCTCTTCTGATGATGTTCATCCCCCAGTCTCCTCCCCTGTCATCTCTCTATCACCGATCCCTTCATCTTCCTTTTCCTTTTCTTCTTCCTCTTCTTTCTCCTCTTCCTCATCTTTGTCTACCTCTTCTTTTTTTTCTTCCTCTTGTTCTTCCTCTTCTTTTCCTCTTCTTCCTCTTCTCCTCTTCCTCTCTTCCTCCCCTTCTTCCTCTTTTTCTCCCTCCCCTCTTCCTCTAACTCCTCCTCTTCTTTCTCCTCCCCCTTTTCTTCCTCTTCCACATTTTCTTTCTTCTTTATTTTTCCTACTTCTACTCTTGTGTCAATTTTTGTGTTGTTGCCTACTCTCACTAGAGTTGCTTCCTGGAGCATGGGAGTCAGGTTGTTCACAGAAGCATGGGTAATTCAAGAAAGTGTCTCTCTTTAACAGTCATTTCCCACCTCAGGGAAGGGTGGAGCCCCATGCCCTTACTTCCTCTAGGGCAGTGTGTAGGACAGGCACAGTCTTGGCAGATCAGGCAAGCGAGCATACTTGCTGTCAGTGCAACCTTCTCAGTGAGGTGGGGCTGAGCAGGCCCTCAGCACTGAGGTCAAAATCACCGTGTGAAACACCTATGTTACCACTGTCTCTATCACCTCTGATGAGTTCTCATTTACATCCTGCAGAACAGGAAGGATACCGAGCTCAAGAACCAGTTGACAGTAGTGTAACCATTATTAAACACACGCTCCATGGCAATGCTGAGCTAGACACTAGGCATGCATCATCTCCTTTAATCCTCTCAGCAGCTCTATGGGGCACACAGTTGTTCCTATTTAGAAGAGAGGGAGCTTAATGACATTCACAGTATGGAGACAACAGATTTAGTCTTATTTGTGCCCTAATGAGCCAGCCACAGTCTTTCCAGCATAACTTTTTCTATGTGTGATTTATATGGATCTGTACTACACTTAAAATATCACTGCTGTGTCAGGTTTAATTTATCGTTTAACAGTTCCTTCTTGCCTGTTTAGCAGCCTGTGTGCTCCTTCTACTCTTGTTTTTCATCTTCACATTTTGTAGGCTTTTAAAAAATATATTTATTTTGGTGTGTGTATGTGTGTGTGTGTGTGTGTGTGTGTGTGTGTGTATGTTTGTGTTTTGCAGGGGGTGGGGTGGGGGTTTATTTGGCTTATAGGTAACAACCCATCATTGAGAGAAGCCAAGGCAGAAACTGAGACAGAACCACAGAGGCATGGTGTTCCTCACTTCTTCCCTCCCTCCCTTCTCCCTTCTTCTCTTCTTCCCTCCCTCCTTCCCTCCCTTTTTTTCTTTCCTTCCCACCCTCTGTCCTTTCTTGCTTTCTCCCCCTTTCTACTTAAATTACTGGTAAAATTTGGTACTCTGTGTTCTCTAGTTACAGTGACAGCATCCTTCCTGTGAAGTTTTGTATGTTCTGCAAGATGTGTGCAGAGAGTCAGATTTAAGGAGCCGTCTTGTCTACATATATCTTGTGGTTCGGTAAATGTTCAGGTTTTTTTTTTTCTTTTTAAGTTTTGTATTTTTCCATGCTGGAGACCAGACCCAGGCCCTTTCACTTACTGAGCAGAGAACCTCCAAACCCAGTGCCTGCTTCTCGAGTGGATGTTAGGGGAGTCAGAGTTCCTTTCCTGCCGAGGTCTCTGTTGTAACCAGAGCTGCTGCTGAATGGCTGGGTCTCAGTGAGCAGATCCGTAATAAAATAAGTGACTGTATTTGAGCCAAACAGTGGGAACAGGACGGATACAGGATCTAAACTTCCAAACATAGACTTCGAGACTTTGGATTAGAAGATAGAAATTTACGAGACAGATAGTGGAGGGCACTGGAGTTTCTGAGTCTTGTAGAGTCATGACATAGAGCTAAGGTCCAGAGGCACAGAGTTGAAGGGGTGCAGAGCGGAGTGGCAAGAAGGGACCAGTGATGGTATCTTCGGTGGGATGGGGGAATGGACCAGGAGGAGCAATGACATCAGTGTAAACAGGTTTTTCTGCTTACTTCAGATTTCTAGGAGGTCAGCTTGAGTCTCTCCCAATAGTGATGTCTGCATGTCTCTGTCATTTATGGTATGTCCTTTCACTCCTGGAAAGTGTGTGTGTGTGTGTGTGTGTGTGTGTGTGTGCACGCCACCTCTGCATGGATTTTCTGATATATGCTATTTTGAGATATTCCACTCTTGTTTTTCAGATTGCTGAAGCTAAAAGAGATGTTTAACTCTAAATTTGGGTCCACACCCAAGTTTTATGTTCGAGCACCAGGAAGAGTCAACATAATAGGTATTCTGAATTTCTTCTTCAAATTTTACCCCACCCCTCTGGTGGTTTGGATTTTTCAAGTGTTCTAGGTATATTTGTATTTTGCTTTTGTTTCATGTAATTTTCTACATTCTAGTGTTAAGTAACAGATTTTAGCAATTTTGTGTACAATCTGTCTTCATAATGTATAATCATTGATACAGTTTTAGGTTGTATACCAATTTATTATTTGTGTTTAATATGTCATAAATATTCTTATGTTTCTGAAGAGGCTATAACTATTATTTTAATGTTTTTATAATAGCCCATTAAGATGGTAATTTATAATTTACTTAACCATTTTCTTTTATTGTACGTAAACTTATTTTCAGTTTTCCCCTGGTGTAACCAGGAGTTTGAGTGTCTCCTAGTGGAGAGGAGAAGTAGGCAGATACAGGATGTAAACATCAATTCTCACTTTCTTTTTTAAATTCTTGTGTGTAGTTTTATAGGAGACTTCATAGAAATTTGTATTACTAGGAAAGAAAACAGCTTTTTTAATTTATTTTTTTATTTTTTTTATTTTTTAAGATTTATTTATTGGGGCTGGAGAGATGGCTCAGAGGTTAAGAGCACTGATTGCTCTTTCAGAGGTCCTGAGTTCAATTCCCACAAACCACATGGTGGCTCACAACCATCTGTGATGGGGTCTGATGCCCTCTTCTGGTGACTTTTTAAAGAAAGGTATTTGGTACCTTTCATGTTCATTGAGAGAAACATGGAGCTGCAGATACATATTTAGGTCCATGGCAAATAGCTGAGAATTGAAGCCCTTGGAATAGACTCACTGCTTAGGGAAAGTGAATGGAGGATGTTCATATTGAGAAGATAATAATTGTTATCCTTCATCCCCAATGAAGACCTCCTGTTCCCTCCATGATCCTTACCCAGGGTGGGCTTGTTTGTTTGTTTTTGTTGTTGTAAAATACATTTTTAAAATATATTTTCTTTATTTACATTTCAAATGTTATCCCCTTTCCTGGTTTCCCCTCTGAAAATCCCCTATCCCCC
>NC_034592.1:109156218-109157837 GCF_900095145.1 Mus pahari
ACTGGGGCATCGAGCCTTCACAGAACCAAGGGCCTCTTCTCCAATTGATGACTGACAAGGCCATCCTCTGCTACATATGTGGCTGGAGCCATGGGTCCCTCCATGTGTACTCTTTGGTTGGTAGTTTAGTCCCTGGGAACTCTGGGGTTACTGGTTGGTTCATATTGTTGTTCCTCCTATGGGGCTGCAAACCCCCTCAGCTCTCTGGGTCCTTTCTCTACTCTTCTGTTGGGGACCCTGTGCTCAGTTCAATGGATGGCTGAGAGCATCCACCTCTGTATTTGTCAGGTACTGGTAGAGCCCCTCACGAGACAGCTATATCAGGCTCCTGTCAGCAAGCACTTGTGGCATCCACAATAGTGTCTGGGTTTGGTGACTGTACATGGAATGGATCCCCAGGTGGGGCAGTCTCTGGATGGCCTTTCCTTCAGTTTCTGCTCTACACCTTGTCTCTGTATCTCCTCCCATGGGTATTTTGTTCCCCCTTCTAAGAAGGATGGAAGTATTCACACTTTGGTCTTCCTTCTTCTTGAACTTCATGTGGTCTGTGAATTGTATCTTGGGTATTCCAAGCTTCTGGGCTAATATCCATTTATCAGTGTGTGGATACCGTGTATGTTCTTTTGTGATTGGGTTACCTCACTCGGGATGATATTTTCTAGTTTCATCCATTTGCCTAAGAATTTAATAAATTCATTGTTTTTAATAGCTGAGTGGTATTCCATTGTGTAAATGTACCAAATTTTCTGTATCCATTCCTCTGTTGAGGGAAATCTGGGTTCTTTCCAGCTTCTGGATATTATAAATAGGCTGCTATGAATATAGTGGAGCATGTGTCCTTATTACAGGTTGGAGCATCTTCTGCATATATGCCCAGGAGGGGTATTACTGGGTCCTCAGGTAGTACTATGTCCGATTTTCTGAGGAACCGCCAAACTAATTTCCAGAGTGGTTGTACCAGCTTGCAATCCCACCAATAATGGAGGAGTGTTTCTCTTTTTTCCACGTCCTTGCAAACATCTGCTGTCACCTGAGTTTTTGATCTTAGCCATTCTGATTTGTGTGAGATGGAATCTCAGGGTTGTTTTGATTTGCATTTCCCTGATGACTAAAGATGTTGAACATATCTTTAGGTGCTTCTCAGCTATTTGGTATTCCTCAGTTAAGAATTCTTTGTTTAGTTCTGTACCCCATTTTTAATAGGGTTATTTGGTTCTCTGGAGTTTAACTTCTTGAGTTCTTTGTATATATTGGATACTAGTCCTCTATTGGATGTAGGGTTGGTAAAGATCTTTTCCCAATCTGTTGGTTGCTAGTTTGTCCCATTGATAGTGTCCTTTGCCTTACAGAAGCTTTGTAATTTTATGAGGTCCCATTTTTCAATTCTTGATCTCAGAGCATAAGCTATTGGTGTTCTGTTCAGGAAAATTTCCACTGTGACCATGTGCTTGAGGCTCTTCCTCACTTTCTTTTCTATTAGTGTATCTGGTTTTATGTGGCGGTCCTTGATCCACTTGGACTTGAGCTTCAAACAAGGAGATAGGAGTGGATCTATTTGCATTCTTCTACATGCTAACCGCCTTTTGAACCAGCACCATTTGTTGAAAATGCTGTCTTTT
>NC_034592.1:109165417-109173902 GCF_900095145.1 Mus pahari
GTGTTCTTGGATTTGGTTTGCGAGGATTTTATTGAGTATTTTTGCATCAATATTCATAAGGGAAATTGGTCTGAAGTTCTCTTTCTTTGTTGAATCTTTCTGTGGTTTAGGTATCAGAGTAATTGTGGCTTCATAGAATGAATTGGATAGAGTACCTTCTGTTTCTATTTTGTGGAATAGTTTGAGGAGAATTGGTATTAGATCTTCTTTGAAGGTCTGATAGAACTCTGCACTAAACCCATCTGGTCCTGGGCTTTTTTTGGATGGGAGACTATTAATGACTACTTCTATTTCTTTAGAGGATATGGGACTGTTTAGATCATTAATCTGATCCTGATTTAATTTTGGTACCTGGATTTGTCTAGGAATTTGTCCATTTTATCCAGGTTTTCCAGTTTTGTTGAGTATAGGGTTTTGTAGTAGGATCTGATGACCTTTGGATTTCCTTGGTTTCTGTTGTTATATCTCCCTTTTTATTTCTTATTTTGTTAATTTGGGTACTGTCTCTGTGTCCTCTGGTTAGTTTAGCTAAGGGTTTATCTATCTTGTTGATTTTTCCCAAAGAACCAGCTCCTGGCATTGTTGATTCTTTGTATAGTTCTTTTTGTTTCTACTTGGTTGATTTCAGTCCTGAGTTTGATTGTTTACTGACATCTACTCCTCTTGGGTGTATTTACTTCTTTTTGTTCTAGAGCTTTCAGGTCTGCTGTTAAACTGTTAGTGTATGCTCTCTGTGGTTTCTTTTTGGAGGCACTCAGAGCTATGAGTTTTCTTAGCACTGCTTTCATTGTATCCCATAAGTTTGGGTATGTTGTATCTTCATTTTCATTAAATTCTAAAAAGTCTTTGATTTCTTTGTTTATTTCTTCCTTGACCAAGTTATTGAGTAGAACATTGTTCAGCTTCCATATGTATGTGAGCATTTTGTTGTTTTTGTTGCTGTTGAAGACTAGCCTTAATCCATAGTTATCTGCTAGGAATCATGGGATTATTTCAATCTTCTTATATCTGTTGAAGTCTGATTTGTGACCAGTTATATGGTCAGTTTTGGAGAAGGTACCATGAGGTGCTGAGAAGAAGGTGTGTTCTTTTGATTTGGGATGAAATGTTCTATACATGTCTTCTAAATCTATTTGGTCCAAAACTTCTATTAGTTTCACTGTGTCTCTGTTTAGTTTGTGTTTCTCTGATCTGTCTATTGATGAGAATGGGGTGTTGAAGTCCCCCACAATTATTGTGTGAGGTACAATGTGTGCTTTTAGCTTCAGTAAAGTTTCTTTTATGAATGTGGGTGCCCTTGCATTTATGAATGTGGGTGCCCTTGCATTTATGAATGTGGGTGCCCTTGCATTTATGAATGTGGGTGCCCTTGCATTTATGAATGTGGGTACCATTGCATTGCATTTGGAGCAGAGAGGCTCAGAAGTGAGAGTTCTTCTTGGTAGGTTTTTCCTTTGATGAGTATGAAGTGTCCTTCCTTATCTTTTTTGATGACTTTTGGTAGAAAATCAACTTTATCCGATATTAGCATGGCTACTCCTGCTTGGAACCATTTGCTTGGAAAATTGTGTTCCAGCCCTTTTCTGTGAGGAAGTGTTTGTCTTTACACTGAGGTGTGTTTCCTTTATGCAGCAAAATGCTGGGTCCTGTTTATGTATCCAGTCTGTTCATCTGTCTTTTTTATTGGGGAATTGAGTCCACTGATGTTAAGAGATATTAAGTGTTCTGTAGGCTTCTTGTATGTTCATGGGTATCTCTTTAGGTTAGGGAAGTTTTCTTTTATAATTTTGTTGAAGGTATTTACTAGCCCTTTAAGATGGGAATCTTCACTCTCTTCTATACCTATTATCCTTAGGTTTGGTCTTCTCATCGTGTCCTGGATTTCCTGGATGTTTTGGGTTAGGCGCTTTTTTTCATTTTTCATTTTCTTTGACTGTTGTGTCAATGTTTTCTATGGTATCTTCTACACCAAAATACTCTGCCCTGGAGGCAGTCAGCGGTCTCACTGTCTCTGTCCCTAAGCTAGCCTCCACAGTGACCAATCGTGGTCTTCCCTGCTCCGGTTTGCTTGTCTCAGTGCTGCCTGTACCTTCTCAGCCATAAACCCCCTGTGGTCAGTGGTCCTACATTCCATTATCCCAGTACAACAAAACTCGAGAAGTTTATAATTAACCAGTCAGATTAATAAACCAATAAATTCTCAATTCACAATTTGCCCAAACAATAAATTCAGCACCAGTCGATGATACAAGCTACCCACCTAGATTAGACAATTATTCTAGCCTTTATGATATGTATAGCTATTTGTGGATCATCTTCCTCTTGCTCCATCTTTCCTTCTTCTCCCTTCCTCTGTCTCCTTTGTCTCCCTCTCTTCAACTCCTTGCTCCACCTCCCTTTTCCCTGTCCAACCACAGGCTTCTTTTTGTATTAATAATTAAATTAATTGGACAGGGAAAAGCCTGCTACAGGTAATAGCAAGGTAGAGAAGTCTCAGTTCTAGGCAGCAGATATTACCTGGTAGCACTGCTAGCCTTTGGTTGGTGGAGGATAGAGGGTCTGCTCAAATATTCCAAAAGGATTTACCAAGTGTCTGCAAAGATACATAGAGCACTGTGTAATGGGTGCCTACTAAGGGGACTAAAGATGCTTGAGATCATCTGACTTACAACTCCCCAGACTCTACAGTCATTGAGTTTCCAATCAGTCAGTTAGTCCTGAAGCTTCCTCTAAATCTTGCTTCTCTCCAGCAACTGTTGTTCACAGAGCTTAGTTGAGTTTCTTTTCTTTCCTATGCTAACACAGATAAAACCTGCTTTTTCTCTTGTGTAGGTGAGCACATAGATTATTGTGGATATTCTGTTATTCCCATGGCTGTGGAACAAGACATGTTAATAGCTGTGGAACCTGTGAAAACACACACTCTCCAACTGGCTAATACAGACCCCTTGTATCCGTGAGTATTTAGAATTGCTGGTGGGTACAGAATGTGTGTGTGTGTGTGTGTGTGTCTGTGTGTGTGTGTTTCTGTGTGTGCATGTATTCATGCATGCTTGAGTGCATGCATAAGCATGCAGTAATATGTTTTAAATGTAGATAAACCCTAGGAAAAATACTGGATTCCAGCTAACTCATCTACCTGATTGATATTTCCTGCCTGATGTTTACTGGTGTCCTGTCACTACTTACTGTGTGCCATACCTACCAACCAGCAAGATGGCTCAGGGCTGTTGAGTGCCTTTACCTGATTTGATTTCCAGAAACCCACATGATAGAAGAGAGTCCAGTCCTGCAGGTTATTCTCTGATTTCTACACTTGTAGCATGTATACATACATGATATATACATGCCTACACTCTTTCTCACATACATGCATCAAATAAATAAGTGAATTAATAAGTGTAAAAAAGGAAGCATTAACTGGAGAGTTGTAATATACTAGACATTGTTTCAAGTATTGAGTTATACAAACATGAAAATAATTTTGTTCTTGCCCAGACATTATGGATTATCTGCTAAGATAACTGTCTTAATAAGGTTACCTGTATGCTATCTGCCTTTCAATACTATGACACTGCCTAATTCTCCTGTCAGTGAATCTTACCATGCTGCATAGTCATGGCTTACATACCTGTATCCCTTGGTAGATTTTAGCTCTATGGTTTTATGTTGTGATGTCTGTTTTCTCCAAAACCTAGTCTCAGTTTAACACAGTATGAGATAAAATGGATGTTTCTAGTATATATTCTTTGTTAAGTTTAAGCCTGTATTTTTCTCTGACGTTAGGAAATCACTTGTGTGCATTGAATTGTATTAACCATCTGTTCAGTCGTCGTGGTCATCGTTAACCATGTGGTGGGTTACTTTGGTGCATTTTCCAGTGCTGGGCCAGCTTGGCTTTTTCTGCGTAAGCTTCACTTGTACATTCTGATACCACATAGCAGTATTTCGGTGAGTGATGGCTCACATAGAGGGTGATGGCCCCATGGGCATATATGGGGCTGAAAAACTGCTGCTGCTTATAGTATTTGCATTTTAAGCCAAGAATTAATTACTACAAAAGAGTTAAACATTTTAGCAATTAAAAGGTTTATA
This sequence comes from Mus pahari, assembly GCF_900095145.1. Lineage (NCBI taxonomy): Eukaryota > Metazoa > Chordata > Mammalia > Rodentia > Muridae > Mus > Mus pahari. The sequence goes on from NC_034592.1 coordinate 109,169,513, forward strand.
CATGCTTGTTTATAAAATCTAGAGTCATGTGCAGTAATACCCTTGATCTCCACATTCATTCACTAGCCTACAACTTTCTGTCCTGCCTATGCCATTTCCCTTTATGTTAAGGGCCCTATGTCAGTGTGCTGGTTTCAACTGCTTCCACTTTTGGTTTGGATAGGTTCAGATACACAAGTACTATCATTGTGTTATAATAAGCTACTGTGTTCGGGATTTTCTTAGTCACTGCTGTGTTGCCGTGAAGAGATCCTATGACTAAGGCATATTAAAGAAAGTATTTGAGGGCTTGCCTATAGTTTCTCAGTGTTAAACTGAAAATACAGGGAGTGTGGGGTCATGAAAGCAGGCATGGTCCTGGAGAAGTAGCTGCGAACTTTACATCTCCATCTACAGACAGTCGATTGGGGGCCTGGGGTAGAGAGACATTGGCTCAAAGCCACCCCTAGTGACACACCTCCTCCAGGGCTACATGTACTCCAGGAAGGCCATACCTCTTAATCCTTCCAACAGTTCACCAACTGGAGTTGAAATGGGGGTGGGGTAGTATTTACATCAAACCACTACAAGTATAGTAGCATGCTGTATATGTTTGTAATGATGAATATCCCCAATACATAAGTATGTAGTTGGCTATACCATCTATGTCTGTATAAGTATGCTATACTCTATATTGTTTAAACAATGACAATAGTAGCCAATAATAAGTTTCATACACTATATCCCTGTTATTAAATGACATGATTATATTATGTATTTAAATTCCAAATTGCAGAAGAGGATATAATTGTGACATTTTATATTGTAATTCTATTTCTATATCTTGGTTACTGAGTAAGCTGACAGCAAACATGGGGATAGCAGATGTTTCTCTGAGATACTGATTTCATTTCCCTTGGGTGTATACACTAAACAGAAGGATTCCTGGATGATATGCTAGTTCTGTTTTTAATTCTTTGAAGAATTATGTTTTCCATAATGGTTGCGCCAAATCACATTCCTACCAACAGTTCAGAAGTGTTCACTTAGATGGCCTAATCGGCCATCATTGGGAAGAGAGGCCCCTTGGTCTTGTAAATTTTATATGACCCAGCACAGGGAAAGGCCAGGACCAAGTAGTGGGAGTGGGTGGATAGGGGAGCAGGGGCCGCGGGGAGGGGGGTATAGGGAACTTTCGGGATAGCATTTGAAATGTAAATAAAGAAAATTTAAAAAAAGAAGAAGTATTCACTTTTCTCAGAACTCCACCAACATTTATCATCTTATTCACACCAGATGCCAATTTTGTAAGATTAATACTTTTTTGAGTTATTACCTTGTTTTTTTTTTTTTTTTTTTTTTTTTGTGTGTGTGTGTGTGTGTTTTATGTTACTGCATTGGAATTATGCATTTGGTATTATTTGCAGGCTGTTTTGTTTTACAGCTATATTCTATTAGTTGAAGTATTTGCAGTAATCAAGTGGGTCTTGGATGTGGTAGAGATGAGTGTGTCGTATAGAACATAATTCCTTAGCCCAGGAACTTTCTGTATTTTTCTGAGTAGGATATTAACTGGGAAAGCAAACAGGCGTTTGATGTCACTACTATACACTGCTGAACTAGCATAGTGTGCTTAATTTTACCTAATGCAGTTAGGAGATAGATGAAAGCAGCCTAGGAGGGGAGATTAAAGCTGTAAGTGCCTATTAAAGTCAGAGAAGGGCCAGGGAAATGGCTTAGTGAGGAAAAGGATGTGCCAACAAACCTGACAGCCTGAGGTCAGTCCTGGGACCCAATATTAGAGGGTGTGAACTGACTCCCATCAGCTTTTGATGTCACACAATCTCTGGTATGTGGACACACATACACAGAGATACAGAGAGACACAGAGACACAGAGACACAGAGACAGACACAGACACACACACACANATATNNGAGAGAGNGGNGNGAGAGAGAGAGAGAGAGAGAGAGAGAGAGAGAGAGAGAGAGAGAGAGAGAGATATTAATTAAAAAGGTCAGTTCTCTAATCATTTACTTAAGAATTCACCTTAGGGCCTTGGAAGAACAAGAACAAGCCCCATCAAAAATCAGTAGATTGAAGGAAATAATTACAATCAAGGAAGGAATTAATGAAATAAAATTTAAAAATATAATGAATTAATGAAACAAAGAGTCAATTCTTTGAAACAATGAACAAGATCAATAAACTCTTAGCCAAACTAGCCAAAAGAAAAAGAACAAAGGCCCAAATTAATGAAGTAAGATATGAAAAGGGAGACATGGCAGTAGATACCAGTGAAATTTGGGAAATAGTTGTGATATATTTTAGAGCTCTTATATTCTATGATGTTGGAAAATCTGAAAGAAATGAATGAATTTGTAGGTGCATATAAGCTACCTATATTAAATCTGGATAAGATTAACAGTTTATAGAGATTAATAAACAAACAATGAGATTCAAGCAACAACTAAAAACAAAACAACAACAGAAAACCTCAAACAAAAAACATTTTCAATTAATAAAGTCCAGGCTTTGGTAAGGCCTGTTGCTGAAGATACTACATACTTGTCACAAATAGAAATAACATTGGTTCTGACCAGGAACCTTCCTCCCTGTTGGCTCACTTTCACAGTGGTAGGAGACGCTGCATAGGATGCTAGGGGAGAACATTCATCCGCAGTCTTACCCAGCCGGGAACCCTGTGCACGACTGGTGTGGGAAGATACACCCATGGGTGGGATAGTGGCCTAAATGGTAGAGAGGAAACCACAGCGGCTCCTTGAGATTATCTGTGGATAACACAGAAACTCACAGCTGATCCAAGGGCAGAGAATAGTGCCAGTGGATAGTTACAAATGGGACTTTTGCATCACACTTCCCTACCCAAGGACCATGGCAGAAGGGAGAGCAGATGCTGGAGAGGACTGGAGTGAAATGGGATCATCTTCTGGATGTGATAGGATGGCTGTGCTCAGGAGCATGCAGTAGCTGTGCTTGCCTGCATAGGGTGAAGCTAGTCAACAGCCTAGCATGGATCAGAGGGGGTGAGCCCCTCTCCTAACTGAGGAACTATGGACATCTGATGGTTAGTGGGGAAAAGAGAGTCAATTTTCTTTAAGGATATGGCCCATAGATAGGTTGTCTGTGCTCCATGAATGGCCCCACAGCATGGAATATATGGGAAGCACAAGCTGGACTTGATGGGTTATTAAAAAAGGACACAAAATAAGGTGGGACTGGGGATTTGAGGGTGGATCTGGGAGGAGTTATGGAGATGTGCGAGGAGGTGAATGTGATGAAAACGCATTGTATGAAAGTCTCAAGGATTAGATATATTGCAAACAGTTCAGGCCTACAACTTTTTACCACTGAACTCCATCAGACCTTTAAAGAAGAGCCAGCACGGATGCTTTCTATTCCAGAAAAATAAAAAATGAAGGAGGAGGGAAGCCCAAAGTGTTAGGGAAGGCATGTGTAGAACAGGGGTAGGAGCAGATGAGAGTTAGGCTTTTCTGAGGAATTCGGAGAAGCAGACCAACCTGCTGAGCCAGAAACTTTCTAACATAAAGTTCCTATTTTCTTCTTCCAGTTAGTAAGTGGCTGCTGGTGCTACTGAGGTAATGAGTAGACACTATGTAACTATCTTGTTTTCATCAAGGCCTTGCTTAAATGTGCGCTGATGAAACCGTTAGCATGCAGAACTTTTAAATTTCCATTATTTCTTCAATATTGGTTAATTGATGTACTTTATTAATTATCCCTCTCTTTGTGTGTGTGTGTGCATGCGTGTATGCGTGTGTGTGTCTGTGTGTGTGTGTGTGCATAGCTTGCATTCCATAGCACAACTGTGGAACTCAGGGGACAGCTTTGTGGAGTCATTTCTGTCTTTCCTCATGTGGGTTCTAGACATCAGGTTGTTAGCATCTCACTGAGCTTGGCATTTTATTATGAAAAATAATTTCCTTTTTTTCCCCTTTAGCTGCTTATTCACTTGTAACTTTATATCAGTGTAGACTCACAACAGGTCATGACTCTTTAAATAAATTTTGTTTGTCATTTGTTTTTCTTAACTCATACAGATAGATGGTCCAATTAGATGGCTATCAGAGAGTGTGGAGAAAAGAGAGCGTGAAGACCTCCCGTTTCACCAGGGAGTCTGTCTGGTAGCAGGCACAGAGGGTGAAGCATTCATGTGTTATACTAGCTAAGAGACACTAACCCGAAAGCGAAAAATGAGTGTAGATTATGCTAAGTATGTTGTTTCCTAGCTGTTTCTGGAAATAAAAAGGGCCAGTTAGAGGTAGATTAGTCAATAAGGCTACTACAACTTCCTCTCTTAGTTTTTAGCATCTGGAGCTGTTCACTGTTGGAGACTGAGATACACATTTAAGTAAATAGAAAAGGAGAC
>NC_034592.1:109174139-109224238 GCF_900095145.1 Mus pahari
TTTTTTTTTTTTTTCCTCTCAAGGCTACAGACTTAATGTGTCTTGTTTTTTTTCAGAGACTTCAGTACTACAGCTAATAACATCTGTATCGACAAGACCAAACCTGTATGGCACAATTACTTCCTATGTGGATTTAAGGGAATTCAGGTAAATCCATGCCTACTAGTCGTTGAGATTATAGTCATGTTATTCCAGATTAACTCTACCATGTTTTTGGTCTCCTTTTATTATTGACGCTTTTCTTGTATTTTTGCTGACTTCTGTTTCAAGGAGGGGAGCAGGGGGAGAAGATATGATTGTCTCTGGGTTGTGCTCACAGGAGTGGTCATGGCCTTTCATTTGACTTAAATACACCTTGAAGAGAGGTTGTCTGGTATTTACGTTCTGTCCTTGGGATGTACAGGAGTATACTGGAACGGACTTAGAGTTGAGCAGCCATAGGTTTGAATATGGGCATAATCCAGCTTTGTTAATTTGAGTTCAATCTTGGCTTTATCTGTGAAACAATGTCACTGCTATTCAATGAGGAGTGTTTTCAGGAAGTCACTTTGCTGGGACCGTAGGCATTTGGAGATGGCAGCCAGCATTGTTACTGCTTGTTCAGGTGAGAATAAAAGGGTTGTAGTGAAGGTCTTACTGTGAGCAGTTTCTCAGAAACATTGACTTAATCTTAATCTCAAAGCTTCAGTGCTGTGTGTAAGAATAGGACAGTGCAATATTTCCACTTTCTCTCACAATTAGGAACATAGGAAGCACAGACAGAAAACCAATACTTGCTGCTTTCAGAACCACTCCTGTGTTTCTTTTTGTCTTCTTAATTTTACTAATAATTAAAAAAACCAATCTACTTATTTTTATTATATGCCTGTGGGTACTTTGCCTGCATGTGTGTCTTTGTCACTTGGGTGTCTGGCACCCATAGAGGCCGAAAGAGGGCATTAGGTCCCCTGGGACTGGAGTTACAGACTGTTGTTAGCCACCCTGTGGGAATTGAACCCAGGTCCTCCTCCTCTAAGAGAAACAGATACTCTTATCCACTGGACCATCTCTCCAGCCCCTTAACTTTGATTTTTTAAATTAACATTCATTCAATAGTTATTTTAGTTATAGTGAGTCTTGTGACACATCATAGATTAAGAATATTAAGAAATATTTTTTTTGTCTTCATGATTGAAAAGGAAACTAATAAACATACTTTTCTGTTTTGTTTTTTTGAGAGCTTATGATCCAAGTGGCCTGGATGGTTCTATCTGAAATTTTCACAAGCAGCTTAGGACTCAGGGACATGGGCTTCTTATGGAAGCCCATCAGGGTAACTTAGAATGTGTCGTCCTGGGCTACTGTCATGGAGGTCTGGTCCAGGAGTGAAGCATTAATTTCTTGAAAAAGTTTTTCAGTACACATGGTAATAACTTCTGGGAAAAATTATTGGCCTGCTTCAAATCTTCAAATCATTTGGATTGTCATCCACATTAGTGGAAATTAGGGTATTTGGAAGCATTGGTCAGGCAAATGCAATCTCACCTTGCTGTAACAACATGCCTGTTTAGTATAATACGGTAAAGTGATCGCTCTCTCTCGCTCGCTCTCTCTCTCTCTCTCTATATATATATATATATATATGTGTGTGTGTGTGTGTGTGTGTGTGTATAGTATATTTTTGTATTATTTTGGCTAGAGGCTTAAAACCTTCTTTGGTTTGACAACTTATGTGCAAAAATACAGGTTTGTTCAAATTACTTTTTTTTGGCAGAAAAGTAATTTCAATGTTAGCAGTCCAGAAACCTTCCAATTAAAATACTAGAAAGTTCCAAGGGATAGTCTGTTTATGTGAAATTGAACATGTTATCCTTTTGGGATAAAGCTACTGCAATGTTTGGCACAACTAAGATGTGTTTTTCAGTCTGCTGTTACTGTTGAATTTAAACATTGCGTGCTAAGTTTGTAACTATGAGTCACATCAGATAGTCCGTGGATCAGTTTGTGGTTAAATATATACTGTTCCCAAGGAGTGCTGCTTTTGAGTGGGCTACCTAATGCTCTGTACAGAGGGGCATTGGCAATGGCATGTCTTCAGTGTATAATTTGTTTGTGTTTCTGGAAGGAGATTTTTAGATGACTTGGAATCAGGAGTTACATCCAACTGAATCTTTTCTTTTGTGGCCCATGATTTTTGCCAAGGAAGAAAAAAAATAGACAAAAAATTAAGGACAAAAGCAGATTTTATTTGCAGCATTTTGTTCCTTTGGTTAGTCTAACTTGCTTATTGAAATTTCTCCCTAGAAGAATATGTATGATGAAATGCATAATTAGGTAATGTAATAGTTTCTCAAACTTTGGTCTTGAATTATCTGAGAAATTTCTGAAGGAGACCATTCTTTGCCTTGAGGAGGGAGGGCTGGGTTTATTTTAATCCTAAATAATGAAGATTATAATATGATATCACTTCCCAATTCAAGTCTTACAGCTCAGTTCAAATACATTAGAGAGTTCTACCTTTAACTCAGAGTCTAATTCGGTTGGTCTTTCCTGTTTGTAAACATTTCCCTGCCTTCTTTTGGGGCATTCAATATCATTTACATATAAATTCTAATCTGGCTGTCTTTGAAGCTACTAGAAGGTTAAATTGCATTAATAACTCCAGTGAAAACTCTGAATTTCCTTACATAGCTGTCAGGCATTTAAACATGGTGACATTGTTGGCCCCAGTTTTCACAGCAGTGGAGATGTCAGCTAGGACTCTAGAGTCTTGAGTCTCACTCCAAGCACTCTTTGCATGGGGACAATTTCAGAGACTTGGGTCTTCAAGCGTTCTTTGTGTAACCTTGGGAAAATTTCTTAACTTCCTAGTGCTTAGGTTTTTTCTTGATTAAAAATGGAGTTGGTAGAGTGGGAACACTTTTTCTTCAGCGAGCCTCCTGAGGCCAGATACCCTGGAAACAGCTGCTGTTGGGTTAGACTTTATACAAGATGCTGGAGGGCTAAAGCTCAACCTGCTCCCCATCACTAGGGATTTCCTGCCTCTCTGGGTGACTTGAATTGTAATTGCTTTATGGTTTTTCTATACTTGTTCAAATCAGTTGATATTCAAAGAAAAGTCATTCGAGGCAATTTAGTAAGTGAACCAGTGGCTTTTTGTTGAACAAATAAAAAGTCCTCTCCAGAGGACTCATGCCCAGATTAGAGGGCTGAGCCATTAGATCAGATGGCAGGCGTAGCACCCACTGGAGTGATTCACCCCAGTTACTGCAAAAGCTTTGTGTCGTCGTACACTTTTCCCCTCTGTGGACTGATAGCAGTTTCTACTGCTTCTTGAGTCCAATACTGAAATGACTATTGGTATTTTTTTTTTTTTTTTAACATTCTTAGGAACACTTTGGCCTTAGTAAGCTGCCTGGAATGAATTGCCTGGTAGATGGAAATATACCCCCGAGTTCGGGCCTCTCCAGCTCCAGTGCTCTGGTTTGCTGTGCTGGGTTAGTGACTCTCACAGTGCTGGGAATGAGACTCTCTAAGGTAAGTGCCGGGATGTTAACCTCATAAGACCTCCATGACAGCATCTGCATTGCAAAGTCAGACTGTCTTCCTAACACCAAAAAAAACTGTCTTAACTGGAAAGGAAAAACCAACATCTGTGGGGAAGTGCCCTAATCTAATATGTTCTACCTGTGGCCACTCACTCTAGTGTTGTTGATAGTCTCTGGCCAGCCAGTCAATAAGGCTGTATGACTGTAGTGAGGTACTCTTGGATTATATATGAAGCTTTGAAAAGATACAATCAGAGCAAGACATTTTAGGTTTCATAGTTGGGCCTGTTTTTGTGTTTTTGTTCTTTGTTCTCACCTAAAACCTTAAGTACTGACAGGCAATGGGCAGAAAGGGTAGAGAACAGACAAGAAAGGAGCCAAGTAAGTACCCGTTAATACCTGGTACATGTGGGTTAGTCGCCCGGGTAGCCCATTCAAGGAGGAGCCAAGTAAGTACCCGTTAATGCCTGGTGCATGTGGGTTAGTCGCCCGAGTAGCCCATTCAAGGAGGAGCCAAGTAAGTACCCATTAATGCCTGGTGCATGTGGGTTAGTCGCCCGGGTAGCCCATTCAAGGAGGAGGTGCGGACCTTAAGGAGACAGAAATTCCACCTGAGGACAGAAAGCCTTCACAAATTTGCATAGATTTCTGGTTTTCCAGCTTGGAACAGGTGAGCTTAGATTTAATTAGTACTTGAACATTCTGCTTCAAGTGAAATGTTATTGCAGGTTCTTTTCAACCAGTGCTTCTCAACCTTCCTAACGCTGAGAACCTTTAATACAGTTCCTCATGGTGTGGCGACCCCCAGCCATAAAATTATTTTCGTTGCTACTTTATAATTGCAATTCTGCTAATATCATTAATTGTAATACAAATATCTGATAAGGAGGGGATATGATATATGATCCCCAAAGGATCCCAACCCACAGATTGAGAACCACTGTTAAACCCATGCGTGTAAACTGAAGTTCACAGATGGTGTGGGAATAGACAACGTAAGAGGCAGACGAAAAGGTAGAAAGCTAGTCATATTATTAGTTTGTAAAAAGTGTGTTCAAATTTTTATAGTGAAAATTTTACACATGGGGAAGGGAGACATAAAAAAGAAAACTTTCCTTGCTATAAACAGGCTTTTTCATGAGATATTTAGCTTGCTCACTGCAATAGTACTTGTTTTTTTGTTTTGTTTTGTTTTTGAGGAGAGAAAGAAAAAAAAAATCTATATGTGAAGTATGCCTTCTCTGGCACAATGTTTAATCTGGTAGTTTAATAAGTATTTAACAAAATGCCCAATACCAACAGTTAAAGGGAGAAGACTTATTTGGGCTCAGTTTCAGTGGTTTCAGGCCAGGGTTGACTGGCTACATTCCTGCAGATCTGTGTATGGCAGAATGTGGGACACAAGGCACAAGGGCAGGATGGAGAAAAGACAAGGAGAAGAGATAAGAATGCAAGACATAAGGTCCATATGGGGCAGAATCAGTAGGATGTGGGTACTGATCAGGTGTGAACAAAGAGTCAAGGATTCTTTTCAAGTTTCTGACTGTGATGTCTTGCAGTAGGCTTCTAAATGACACTGTGGCCTGAGGTGAAGCTAAGTGTTGGGTGTGAGGAGCCTAGTCATACAGAGCCTAGTCACACAGAGCTTAGGCATATAGAGCCTAGGCATACAGAGCCTAGGCATACAGAGCCTAGTCACACAGAACCTATTCACACAGAGCCTAGGCATACAGAGCCTAGGCATACAGAGCCTAGGCACACAGAGCCTAGGCACACAGAGCCTAGGCATACAGAGCCTAGGCATACAGAGCCTAGGCATACAGAACCTAGGCATATAGAGCCTAGGCATACAGAGCCTAGACATACAGAACCTAGGCATACAGAGCCTGGGCATACAGAGCCTGGGCATACAGAGTCTAGGCATACAGAGTCTAGGCATACAGAACCTAGGCATGCAGAGCCTAGTCACACAGAGCCTAGGCACACAGAGCCTGGGTAAACAGAGCCTGGGCAAACAGAGCCTAGGCAAACAGAGCCTAGGCAAACATAGCCTAGGCAAACAGAGCCTAGGCAAACAGAGCAGAGCCTAGGTATACAGAGCCTAGGCATACAGAGCCTAGTCACATAGAGCCTAGGTATACAGAGCCTAGGCATACAGAGCCTAGTCACACAGAGCCTAGGCACACAGAGCCTAGGCACACAGGGCCTAGTCACACAGAGCCTAGGCAAACAGAGCCTAATGACACAGAACCTAGGTATACAGAGCCTAGGCATACAGAGTTTAGGCACACAGAGCCTAGGAATACAGAGCCTGGCCATACAGAGCCTAGGCATACAGAGCCTGGGCACACAGAGCTTAGGCATACAGAACCTAGGCAAACAGAGCCTAATGACACACCTAGGCATACAGAGCTTAGGCACACAGAACCTAGGTATACAGAGCCTGGGCATACAGAGCCTAGGCATGCAGAACTACTCAGTCTTTACTTGTGAATCAATCCCTCCAATTTCCAGGCTCTTTGAAGATCATCAATAATATAACTAACTCAGTTTTTAGACAGGATCTCTTTACGTATCCCAAGCTATCCTCTAATTCACAATCCTCCTGCTAGTGTTCAGGCCTGGGCCTCAGTGTCCATCTTTTATTGACTTTTGAAGTTTCTGGAGTGGGGAAGACAGGCGTTATAGCTAGAGTAGAGGTAGAGACCACCGGGGACAGCGCTGGGGAACAAGAGTGAGCGAGGCTCGAGCATTATTGTTGTCCACTGAAGAGAAGGAAGAGTAGTCCAAGGGGTAGGGAAAACAGAAAGGCTGAACGGCAAAGACAAGGAAGACAATTCTGCGTGATGTGAGTGTCAGGGTCAGCTGCTACCAAGAGGCCATGCCCTATACCAGGGATGGGCTGCGGGCTCTATGGGTGGTAGGAAAAGGGGAGTGTTCATTAGCTATGAAAGTCCGTCAATGCATACAAAGAGGGACAGCTCTGTCTAGAGGGAGGGCTGGAGTCAAAGACTTCACTTGTTTTTTGTTTTTTTTTCGAGACAGGGTTTCTCTGTGTAGCCCTGGCTGTCCTGAAACTCATTTTGTAGACCAGGCTCTCCTCGAACTCAGAAATCTGCCTGCCTCTGCCTCCCGAGTGCTGGGATTAAAGGTGTGCGCCACCACGCCTGGTTCAAGACTTCACTTTTATATAATTAAACTTATTATTATTATTTTTTGAGACAGGGTTTTTCTTTGTCACCTTGGCTGCCCTGAAACTCACTCTATAGTCCAGCCTGGTCTCGAACTCAGAAATCCGCCTGCCTCTGCCTCCCGAGTGCTAGGATTAAAGGTGTGCGCCACCACTGTCCAGCAATTAATATTATTTTTAAACACTAGTCAAGTGCAGTGGAGAGAATTGGGGGAAAGTGTTTCATTTTTATTTTTATCTTTTTAAGGGGAGGATTGGTAAAGCCCACAATTCTTTTTCTGACCCTTGATATAACTATCTGAGGGAAAAGCAAAAAAAAAAAAAAGATAAAAAGGAACACTTGAACTTTTAGAATTAAATTTGGCTTTCTCTATTTCCCCACTTAAGAAATAGCAGATGTATATATTTTTACAGTACTATCTGAGCTCAGTGCTCTTACCTGGAGGGAAGGGCATGCGTGTCCTACTTCCTGATCATCTAAGCAGTCCTGACCACACCACACTCAGATTTGCTAGAGGAGCAGAATCATGAAGAGGGGTTTGGTGGTGGTGGTTGCTGTGTTCTCTTGCTAAAGTGAGACACAATCTTGACTGAAGGGAAATGGTATAATTTTCTCAGAGTCTTTAAGTGCCAACTCTACATGTGGCTCTTAACATCATCAGAGGACAAGAATTCAGTGGATTGTAGATATGAGATAGTTCAAAAATCTTCCTTTGTGGTAGTATTTCCATTAGTACCCTGGTGAGAACCACATAGTGCACAGAATAGAACTGAGCTCAGTAAAGGGAGTGTTTTTAGAGTTACCAGTTTGGGGAATAGTCTAGGAAGGGCTCCTGGGCTAGATGTGTGGTTCAGGAGCAGCTTTGGAGCATCACTGTTGTTGTCTAGCAACAGGGAATGAATGCTAGGGTAACAGGAATGGGAATGACAAAGAGGGTTGTGAATGGGGAAGATGTCTGCAGAGGACCATCTCCTGGGGGCAGAGCATACTGTGGGAAGCAGGGGCTGGGGAGAGAGACAGGGATAACAAGTGTGTTTCCTAAGGATACCAGGGCCTGCAGGGATCCGTGACTGAAGCTATTCCAGCTTGAATAGCTGGAATAGGTCTTGTTTCGCTGCACTCATTATAAGTAGATGTGGAAATTATTAATTCATTAATAAGCTGAAGTTTTCTGGGTGGAGGCTAGTGCAACAAAATGCTCCCTGAAGCTAGACTCCAGAGAGCGGAAGTTATGAATGGCAGCAGTAGGCGCTAGCAAAGCAGGCAGCGCAGTAAAATGCTCAGGGCAAGGGAAGGCATTGGCTTTCCTGATTTAGGTTGTCAGAATGAAGGCACATCCTCTCTTTCGCCATCCTGTACTCAGTCTCTGAAGCAGGGAAATTAAGAAGCATAAACACAAGTTCTATCTTTGATAAACCTGAAACCACAAAACACAAAGATGGAAAGTGGACGACAGAAGGGTTGCATGACTTAGCAGAAGGAAGAAAGGTCAAAGCTAAGTGCCATGGGGAGGAGACATAGCTAGAAGCAAGCTGACTCATCCTAGTCTCAGGGAAGGATAGAAAGAAAGTGGGGTGGAATGACAGGGTGGTGTGGTGTGGTGTGTGGGGGGCAGTGTTCTTTTTTGAAAACTAGTTAGAACCTCGAAGCTCTGTCTTACCTGGGACCATCCCAGCCTATGTGCACCAAAAGGTCCCTGGAGAAACATGGGGTACTTTCTGAATTGTAGGACCCTGATCCCCAAGGTAGGCAAGGCTGCAAATGGATTTGGTAACTGGGAAATACATGCTATTTTGCTTCTGAACAGTGAAGTTTCTAGTTGTCGATGCTCAGGTCAGCTCCAGCACATTGGCAACCTTGTCATCTCACACCTTAGCAAGAGTATCAGAATGTCCTCGGAGGGAACATGATGGGTTCATGACATGCAGTGTGACTCTGTCACGGTGATTTCCAAAGCTTTGTGTTTACTGACTCACTCTGAACTATGGTAAGGCATCCAAGGATAATCAGATTTTGGAAGAAAACATCTCAAATAAGACAGAATAAAAAGGAGAACACAAGGATGAATAGGGCCAACAATGCTGATAGGAAAGGAGACATTGTGTCCTCAGGCTGAACTAAAGTGCCTGGTTAAAGAACAGACACTAAGACCTTTCATATATGGAAAATGTCATCACTAACATAAAAATTCAGTAAGAGGATTGGAAAATTATCTGGTAGCATAGGAAAAGAAAAAGAACAACTAATAAATGTGTGAAAAATAAGAAAATGTGTGAATCAGTTCCAGAAAATTCCAACTATTTAGAAGTAGCAGTGAAAGCAGCCACTAGAAGCAACAATGTTACCCCAGTGACAATGTGCTTAAATGCAATTAAAACCAATCACAAGTTCTGTTTTTGATAAACCAAAGAGACATAAGTAACCTTTTGAGATTTGGTCTTTTGCTGTGTATTATAATGCTAAATCCTGGCCCCTAAGGTTGCCCCCAGGGATGAGAGAATCTGAACAGCACACAAAGGAATGCTATGTGACCTTGCTCCTTAAAACTATTGGTTGAATAAAGATGCCAACAGCCTGTAGCTGGGCAGAAGAGAGATCGCTTCCTCATACTCTAAATATATAAAATGTAATGTTTAAAAAGGGTTGCCTGGTATTAGCATAATAAACAAGGAAGGCCAGGCCAAAGCTGCTACTGGGAAGTTTAAACTCAAGAGCTAAGAGTGAAGGCTGAGGAGCTAGAAGGGTAAGAAAGCCAAGACATTATAGGCAAAGGATCAGGAAGGGACATGCTTCTCAAGATGGGCATTGGACACAGCAATGGTTTTAAAATGTCAGCAAATTTTAAACTGCCCTTTCAACTGAAATACTCAGCTGTGAGGATAGAACACTGTGAGATAGAATAGTAACACCGGAAAGCTGGAGGGATATAACCTCCCAAAACTTGGGAGCAAACCAAGAAAAAAGACAACATGGGAACTAGGAAGTGAAAACCCCGTAGGTCAGACACTGTCCTGTAGGTCAGAATCAGCACAGAGCAAGCCAAAGGGGGATGGGGAGAAACAGAACTTGCACATCTTACCCATCAAAACAAGTAATCTAACTTAACCACAGCAGAAATGGGTTGGGAGATTTTCTAGTGCTTGTGTAGGGCTTGAGGATGCTTCCATGGATAATGAAGCTATTAGGCACTTATTAAATACGAAGAACAAAAAGATGAGACATGCAAGAGGTTTTGAAGTGTTTGATGTATACATAAGCAATAGTCTCAGTAATTGACATAAGGAGTAAAGTTTTTGATCAAGATTTTCAGCATAACTTCATTGAAGAAGGTGGAAAGGATAAGGGAAGGTAGCTTAAAGAGAGGCCAAGTCCTCATTCTCTGTATTAGGGAAACAGTTTTAGACGAAGTGGCTGGGCATGGTGGCATGCATCTTCAACTCCAATATTAGGGAGGCAGAGACAGGCATATTTTTGTGTTTGAGGCTAGCTTGATATACATAGAGAGTTCCATGCCATCCAGGAACTCTACATAGTGTTACATAATAAGACCCTGTTCCCCCCCAAAAAAGAAAAGAAACAAAAAGTTGAGGTTGAAAGAATCCAATCATTTGTTTCTTTGAAGCATGAGTAGAGTAGAAAGTACTCGCCCCTAGAAGAAGGGTGAGACTTGGAGGCTTTTTGTTCTAAGCCTCTGTGCTCCCTTTGTTCCTTTAGATTATGTACGTATCACCTTTGGTGAAAGTAAAGATGGGGAAGGAGAAAGGAGCAGCCGAATAGGATTAGAGGCAATGGGGAGCCCAGGAACCCAGAGAGACTGGGAGAAGAGGCACAATGGGACCTAACTAAAAACCTTCCTTTGGAGGTTGTAGTCCGTTGACATAGGTGTTGAAATTTGTACTTGGTATCAATAATTCTGTTTGTGAATGTGAAACACACACTGTTTCCCCAGGAACAACACTGGGTTTATGAGGGGTGCTTCCAGGGAAGATAGACTTTTCAGGCACTGCATAAATGGAGATAGTGACTCAGGAGGCATCTATCCAACCCTGCATGCCAGGCTTTGCTGTAGACATCAGAGATAAAATTATACAAATCAAGGAAATCCTGCTCTTGTGAAATTTCCATGTTAGTGAAAGGCCTTGGATAATAAGTTTAGAGGTGTACCCATTTGGTATAGGTACCCATACACCCAATAAGTGTAGAGGTGAACACCAAGTGTACCCAAATGCTTTGAGGAAACAAAAGTTCCATCAGCAGAGAAGCTATTGTTTGGCTAGGGAGGGTTTGAAGGGAGAGACAGGTGGAAGAGAGGTGCAAAGAACTTTGTCCTCTCCCAGGAGGAGTGAGACCCCTGTGTGGGTGCGGTCGGGGCCTGAATGAGGGACAGAGTGGTGGGAGGTAAGTTAAGATGTGTCTAGGTGCTATATGGTGCAGAAGTGTCCTCTGGCTGAAAGCCTGCAGGGGGACTCTGAGCTATGGACAGCAAGATGCCCTACACAGGCTCTTTTCCTCAGGAGTGCCCTACATCCATGGGATGAAGTGCTACTCAAGGGAAATGGCAAAAGCTCTTCTGGCACTTCATGGTTCTTGTAGAATGTGACCACCTTGAAATTCCATGTTAGACCCATTAGGATGCCTAATATCAAAAACACAAGTCCAGCTTATGTGGTGAGGATGTGAAGCAACAAGAACGCTCCTCCAAGACTGCACATCCATTATACAAGATGTCAAGTATTTTACTTGTAAATAGAGTTGAAACTGGTTCCTGGGTATGGTTAAACAAAGGATTTCACACAAAAGTCAGTTCTGCTTTGATGGAGTTGCTTGTTTCAGGGATAAATAAGTCACATAGGCACACAGTGATATTCTTTTTTTTTTTTTTTTTGTAGGTTGGTATTATAACATTTATTAAAATAATGCTATGGGTTAATAGAAACAGCAAAGAACCAAAGAATTAAAATGCAAGCTATGTAAAATCCCAACCAAAACCAGAAGTGTCTAATGTATTCATTCATCAGCTAACTAAAAGCCCAAGAAAGACAAGTCACCCAATATTATAAAGTACTGCAAAACAATTGACAATTTTCAGCTATCAAAACTTTGGATTTTGCACTTTGTATCCTTTTCTCAATCAAGAAAAAATTCTTTTGAATGTAATATAATATACCTATAAAACAAGATAGAAAAAATACATTATAAACTTGTAACAATGGCTGTAAATACATTATATTACATGTTTCTCATAGGCAATAGGTTGGTTATGGTACATACACAGCATGAAACTACTAAGATAATAAAGAATAGACAAAAAAATACATGTCAACTGTATGGTAACATACAAGTGATACTCCTATCTGCCCATGCCAAAAAATTACATAATACTGTCAGGAAAAAAGTCTTAAAAACTACATACTTTAATAAGAAAAAAAATTCAATAGAGTGGTAATACTGAGAACCAAGGCATTCAGAGATTCCAAAAGTCATACTTTTTTCAGTTGACTTAAAACCCTGTCAACTAAGTTTTCAAAAGTTTGTTCAGAGCCAGCATTACTCATGAATGTCACATGTCTGTTGCTGATCAGTGATTCTGAGGGTTGAAATTCTGTATGGGACCCACTGAAGTTCCCAGGAAGTAAAATATTTAAGGTCCTATAGCACATGCATTCAAATCTCTATCTTGCCCTCTTACAGGGGGCATTTCCTTTGCGCTCGCTCTCTCTCTCTCTCTCTGATGTGTGTGATATATAGGCATAGCTACATTTAAGGCGAATATTTCTTGGCCTTTGGGATTAGATGTTAAGCTTAAATGCCTACATTATAAAATAAAAAGAATCTGACACACAAAAGGTTCAAGTAAAATTTGGATGTTTTAATAACAGTTTGCTATATAATATTAGAAAAACCAGCAGCCAGTTTGCACTGTCACTAACCATTATGCTTCCAAGTCCACAGAAGGACAGCTCTGCAGTTTGTTTAGAATAACAGGAACCTCATCCACATAAGAGAAGAAAATAGAAGTTGAAACATTCCAGCCAGATGTTGACTGCTAATGTGGCAGCAGCTGGCCTCTAAGAGGACAGTAACTCCAGGACAATCTTGGAAAAAGAATCCCTTAATTAAGTGTTGAACATGGACTAAAGCCATGTGCTCACTGTACAAAACTCAGGAAGCTTCAATATCAGCCATGGGTGGCCTGGATTTAAATAGGTTTGTCGTTTTAAGTTAATGTAAATACAAAATCATCCACATTGTTTTATCAATAAAATGAGCCCTTTTCGCTTTTAAGGCAGGGTGTTTGAGTCTTTGGTTTTGGTCTTTGCCCGGAGGAAGAGTGGGGCCTGAATCATTTATTTACTGATTTGGATTCCCTTGGGTAATGTGACTAAGCTGTGTATCCCAGAGGTTGTTTAGGTCACCCCCCACTTCCCCGTTTCCCTCCTCAGACTAAGACTCATGTTTACCTTTAGCATAAACGAAAGCAAACCAGAACAATTGGGAAGGATGGACTGGAAGAATGTGGGTCACTGCAGTTTGCCATGTAGTTTGAGATAATTACCATTGAAAATTTGTTTGTACGCTCTAAGCTTTGGCTGTGATGATTGGTTGTAATGACAAGATACTTGTCATTAATAGACTACTGTGTTTTAAGGCCTCCATGCTTTAATTTGTATGCAACAATCTGTTAAATATTATCCAGTATTTAAAGGGTTAACTGGAATTGTGCAGCCCATAGATATTAAACATTCACATATGTATAGCTCCTACTTATTACTTTTATTCTATGGACTGGAAATATCCAAATGACGAAAAATTAGTATAGATACCCTGAAGTTGAAAATTCTAGTTTCGCTGGGCGTGGTGGTGCGTGCCTTTAATCCCAGCACTCGGGAGTCAGAGGCAAGTGGATTTCTGAGTTCAAGGCCAGCCTGGTCTACAAAGTGAGAGTTCCAGGACAGCCAGGGCTATACAGAGAAACCCTGTCTTGAAAAGCCAAAAAAAAAAAAAAAAAAAGAAAAAAGAAAAAAAAAGAAAATTCTAGTTTCTTTGGAAAGTTAGTTATGTCAAATGATTGTTTTCTGGGGCACACAGGTGAAAAGCAGACATGTGAAAGAATGTTTTGCTGAGCAGACACAGGTGAAAGGATGTTTTGCTGGAGCAGACACAGATGAAAGGATATTTTGATATAGCAAACACGTGAAAGGATGCTTGATAGAGTATAAATGACCCCACAGAGAGTGGGAGACGAGCACTGAGCATTGGTTTTGTTTCCTTCATCTAACTACTATCGACATGCATGTATTGGTTTTCCTTATACATTGAGAGAAACTCGACAAAGAACTGCTTATAAGATTCCTGCGGCAGCTCACAGCTTCTGAGGCCTCACCTCAGGCTGCTTGATGAGCCTTGTGATGTTCTTGCCTGGTGTCTGCTTGCTGAAAGGACTGGACTTTAGCTGTTGGTTCTTATGTGGTGTCTGCCTGCCTTGAGGCCTGGTCTGCAGCTGCTGAGTCATACTTGGTGTTTGCTAGGGGACTGAACTGCTGAGAAAGAAGATGGAGCTTGCCCCCAAAGAACTATTGCTGAGAAGGTCCACTTCCCCCATATCCTAATAACTTTTCTCTTCCACTACCTCTGCTGGGTGGTGGGCTAGAGGAGAGGTTGAACCCTTATTAAAAGTAGGTTGTGCTGGGTGGTGGTGGCGCACGCTTTTAATCCCAGCACTTGGGAGGCAGAGACAGGTGGATTTCTGAGTTCGAGGCCAGCCTGGTCTACAAAGTTAGTTCTAGGACAGCCAAGGCTACATAGAGAAACCCTGTCTCAAAAACCAAATTAAAAAAAAAAAAAAGTAGGTTGCAAAAAAATGTGTGCCTAACATTCCCTTGCCAAATTCAGAAACGCTGTCATCTCTTACCATGTGTTGAGAGCACGTGAAATGCTATCTAGACATATCCTGCTTTGTGGCCAGGCTTATCATCTCTGTCTTCTGAGGATGTTCTGTGCCCCAGTTTCTGCTTCATAATAAGAATGGCATCAGTTCATCCACGCCATGGAGGTGGGCCAGCTGAGCTGGGCTCGTTCTTCCAGCTCACTGTCCTCCTGCAGAGTTTAGAAACATTAGGAAAGAGTTTAGCAAGGAGACAGGTAAGACTGGAAAGAAAGTGATCCAAACAGGGAAGGGAACCATCTAGGGGCTGTTTGAAAGCTTAAGAGTGGATTTGGAGACAAGGGTCTGGGAGTTAATACTGAAAAATATGACCTTAAAATTCCATGTTAGAAGTTATGTCAAAACAAAACAGAACAAAACAGAGCACCCTTTCTCTCCATCATCATTAAGCATCAAGTATACTGAATATACTACCTCTTACCAATGGCAGCTCTTAAAGCAGGTTTCATTATTCAATTTTTCAGGGGAAATACTGAAATTAGATAATTTATTGAATGTGACCAAAGGCAAGTCACTTGAAGTTGTTGAGATCCTAGTGCAGATGTTTTTGTACTCAGCCGGGCACTTATGGTATAATGTAACAAGTATCTTGGACCAGGCAACTCGCTGAAGGTGAGACCCAGGCCTAGCCCTCACAGTCCATGGCCCTGCTGGCATTCTAAATACACTGGAAATGAGCTGCAAATGTTCACATTGGTGCTCAGTAGTGTGAGCTGATTTGTTTTAGATGACAGTTTGTGCGGTGGTCAAGGGCTATGATTTCTTGAAAGCTTGCTGAGTCCAGAGTCCAAGATGGGACACTCATACAGAACTCTTATCAGGGAGGTCGCACTTGGCTGTGAGGAGCCTGGGATGCAATGAACATAAAAGAGAAGTGGTGAAGGGCGTGGGACACCACAGTTTTCCAAAGACTACAATGGAGGCTAGCACCCCGTTTTTTAATAAAGTCACTGTAACGTGCCATGAAACCACGTGTGACTTCTTGATTCCAGCCTTGATGAGGACAATGCAAGAAAACGATACATTAGTGTCTCTCATGACCTTATATATAAAAATTGTAACAAAGTATTCACAAGTTATATCAACCCAATTATGTACAAATATGATTTTACGACTAACTTTATTCTATTCTAACTATGAAAAGAGCACGTGTCCTTTTAGGCCAGTTTCCTACTTGATCTTTTACTGCTCTATTAGTTGAGACAGGGTCTTGTGGAACTCATTCTGTATTCAGGCTAGCCTCAAGCTCCCAGTCTCTTGCCTCTTCCTTTTAAGTGTTGGGATTACAGATGGGTTTCCACAGTACTAGGCTGCTAAGTGTTGGGATTAAAGATGTGTCCCCTTAGTACTGGACTGCTAAGTGTTGGGATTACAGATGTTGTGGTGGTTTGAATATGCTTGGCCCAGGGAGTGGTACTATGAGGAGTTGTGGCCTTGTTGGAGGAAGTGTGTCATTGTGGGGTGGGCTCCTAGACCATCTCCTAGCTGACTGGAAGGTGGTCTTCTTCTGTTTGCCTTCAGAAAAAGATGTAGAACTCTCAGCCGCTCCACCATGCCATACCTGCTGAGATATGCTGCCATGCTCCCACCTTGATGATAATGGACTGAACCTCTGAAACTATAAGCCAGTCAGAATTAAGTGTTGTCCTTATAAGAGTTACCTTGGTGATGGTGTCTCCTTACAGCAATAAAACCCTAACTAAGACAGATGTGTTTCTTCAGTACTGGGCTGCTAAGTATTAGTATTACAGATATGTTCCCTCAGTGCTGGGCTGCTAAGTGTTGGAATTATAGATGTATTCCCTCATATCATATTTGCAGTGAAGAACTTGATCACAGAAAAACCTTATAGACTCAAGGATTATAGTTAGAATTTCTCAGGAAGAACTACCTTTCCAGGGCTATCTGGGGTGTCTCTGCTTTAGCCTAGTATTTTCCAGAGTTTACTCAGAAACTCCCAACTTGAGTGTGATTTATGCTGTAAATGGGCATATTTTTCTAATCAGTTTTGTATAGTGAGATACATACTCTTGAATTATGAACAATGCAGCTTAGTGTCTGTTCATTACCGTGATCTGTTGGTTAAGATCCTTGACTCTAAACAGTGAGGTAGGTCTGTTCCTTTGGGAGACTGAAGTCCTGCCATTCATAGATGTTCTGGAGCCAGCTGCAGTCCTTGTAACTCTGGGCTGTGCTATTTAAATAGAGATGGTGAATATTTCTTTTGTTCCCCCAACTTCACCTAAGGAAATGCCAAACATGGTCAACTGAAGGGCACAAAACTAATTGTAGACATGGTCACCCAGCGACAGGCTCAGGATCACTTCAGCCTTTCAGGGCTTGGTCAAGCCACTGATAATTGACAAGAGGGATTTTCTGTACTGAAGGGTATTTATATCCATTAAAAATAATAGAAGTATATAATTAGTCTGATGTCACTTTCTTCGGGTGTTTTTACACCTCTGAGGAGGTAATTCAACTGAATTAAATGAGCAAATTATCAGTCTTACCATCAGCTGTGAAACAGTCATTTTCTTGTTATTACTACTATATTTGTATTAAAGAAAAACAAAATGAGTACTTAGCCCACAGATGGCAGCTGCTGCCTGCTAAGGCCTGTGGGACTGAAGAACTGAGCCGGCCTGGCTTTTGGTTCATTACTCCATTGTGGGACTGAAGAACTGAGCCGGCCTGGCTTTGGACTTCATTTCTCTGTTTTATGATTAAGGAAATGTCTTTCACTATCTATGGCTCTAAGTTTTCCTGACTAAGAAGTAAGTGCAGTTAGATTATTGGTAGACTTTGAGGTCACTGCTTGTGCTAATATTCTGGGATGTAAGAGGTGACTGTAAACCTTTTTTTTGAAAGTTGCATCATCATTATAATCATTATAAAAAACTTACACTATATCTAATTATTAGAATGGATTTTCAAGATTTTAGATTTTATTGGAAACAAAGCAAAAATACTAGAACACTATATGCAAATTTTAACAAAATCAAAACCATGTGAATTCTGGTCCTGTTACCCTAGCACAGAAGTCTCTCTGGCTGCTTACTGGGAGTCCCGCTCTAGGAAGGTGCCTGCTGTTTCTTCTACCCACTCCCACTTACCCGACAGCCTTGCCAACTGAGTGCATTGGCTAAAATGTGCCTCATTATTTTAGTGCCGCCCAGGTGGATATACTGGGGGCAGCCAAGTGCTGGGCTGAGCACACATGCTTTACTTTGGGGTGGTGAGCTTTTAGTTTTAATTAAAGGAAATGAATAAGTGAAAAAGAAAAGAATGACAAAAAAAATAACGTGAGGTCACAAGGCTGGAGTGCGACCCTTTCCCAGGATGAAGACCAGATCCAGAGCATTCACGCTGTAAATCACACTCAGGCATTCCAAAGCCTGGTGCAGCGTTCCGAACGGCCATGAAAATGAAGCGTGGCTATGAGTACAATGTGGGATAATTAGATCGAGCTGTTAACATATGCACCACCTCAACTGGGAACATTCAAAAGGTTAAAAATTGTTTCCAAACTAATAGTCCTCAAGTTAATAAGGTTGAAATTTAATAAATATATTTCCACATGAACGCAATGCGGAGACTTTGTCTCACATCTGGACAAGCTGCTACTCTCAGGTCTAATGGTATTTGCAACAAACATGCATTAATTAAAATGTTTTGCAACATTAATTTAAAAAAACTTAGCACATTGGCTTAATTTGCAAATACCACATCCCTTGAAAATGGTTGTATTTAATTCATTATCTTTGAAATCTAAGAAAGTCTCATTTGTCAAATTTTACCATTCTCAAATTTAATTTTTTTGGGGTTAGTCTTTGTAGACATAAGTTTAGTTTTCTCTTCTGAGCATTTTTTCTATTAAATTTTTAGTAACTCACTATCTTAAAAGCACATTGAGCAACTTATTGACACATTTTAGAGTTGGAAAGTTTTAGCTGATATATTGTGCTTTTTTTGTGACTTAATTATTCTAAAGGTCTTTGATCTTGTGAAAGTAGGAGACTAGGTGATAAAGCTAAGGAGCGAGACAACATCCATCCATGCATCCATGCACCCATCCATCTATCCACCCATCCATCTACTCATCCATCTATCCATGCATCCATCCATGCATCCATGCACCCATCCATCTACACATCCATCTATCCATGCATGCATCCATGCACCCATCCATCTAATCATCCATCTATCCATGCATGCATCCATGCATCCATGCACCCATCCATCTTTCTACCCATCCATCTAATCATCCATCTATCCATGCATCCATCCATGCATCCATGCACCCATCCACCTACTCATCCATCTATCCATGCATGCATCCATGCATCCATGCACCCATCCATCTTTCTACCCATCCATCTANTCATCCATCTATCCATGCATGCATCCATGCACCCATCCATCTATCCACCCATCCATCTACTCATCCATCTATCCATGCATCCATCCATGCATCCATGCACCCATCCATCTATCCACCCATCCATCTACTCATCCATCTATCCATGCATACATCCATGCATCCATCCATCCACCCATCCATAGTTACATCCATGCACCCATGCATGCATGCATGCATCCATATATACATACATATACACATAGAGAAGTAATATGGGCATATAAAGGTAATCTAGAGCTAAGGCGCTAGCTCTGGTGGTAAAGTGCTTGCTGTGTAGAATGAAGGTAATCATCTCATTTCCAGTATCCAGAGAGAAAGCTGCAGACTTCTCAGCAGCTGGGGGTAGAGCTCAGTGGTAGAATGTTTGCCTAGCATATATAGATCAGATCCCAGTACTATATAAAACTGTATGGGGCGTCACACATCTGTCCCAGAACTTGGGAGATTAAGGCAGGATGATAAGAAGGTTAAGGTTATCCTTTATTGCATGAGTTTGAAGCCATGGTGGACTAGGTAAGACCCTGTTTCAAACAAAACAAAACAAAACAAAACAAACCCAGAGAACCCAAAATAACAAACCAAAACCCCAAGGTGGCTGGCTCCTGAAGAACTACTCTCAACACTTAGCTCTGGCTTCCATACACATGTGCTCCCATGTTTATGAACACAAAAACATACTCCCTGTCACATACCTGTTTTGCATGCTGGTACACATGTACATGCACACACACAAACACAAGTAATTTTATGACATTTTACCTAGATATCTTTCCCCAAATACACTGGCCAAAGGGAAAGAAGTATTTGACACATTAAGTTTTCCTTTAGTATCAAGTATACAAGACACTTTAAGCGACTGTTGGAAGTTATTCAGAGTTTGGCTGTGTAGCTATAAATTCTCAACAATTGGTAAGGGAATAAGAGACAGGACTGCAGCTCAGTCTGCTAATGAAAATCAAAAAGAAAGGATTCAAAGGAGTTGCTCAGCTCTGGAAGGTTGTCTGGAGAGAAGAACAGTGTCTGCAGCATCAACCAGACCTGGGTCTCCTAGCTCACAACTTCAGAGCTGGGTCATCCTGGCTGTCTTATTCCTGGGTCTCCTAACTGACGGCTTCAGAGCTGACTTATCTTGCTGTCTTATTCACCTGGGAGACTGGGATGCTGTTCCTTAGTCACCTTGTTGTGGTGATGAGGTGTATAAAGTGCAGGGTCTGACAGTGTTTTGCGACGGTCATTCCTGACATCATTGTGATGGCAATGAGCTCCAGCCTTATCCCAGTTTTTAAATGATAGATTCCTGGCAGCCAAGGCATTCTGGGGTCCTAGAAAATGAGCAGAAACTTCCAGTGGTAGCTTTAAAACTTCCTTCCTAATCCTGGGAACCTAGGGCTCAGGTAGTAGGAATGACTTTATTTACCTTCTGTTCAGCACCATTTGCTGTCAGACACCATTCTAGGACAGAGGCCAGAGCCACAGTGATAACAGGATAGAAGCTTGTGCTCTAGGTGAGTGTGGCAGGGATAACAACCGACGTAGAGAGAAGCTATTTCAGAGGACAGAATCGGTACAGAGGTTAGAGTAGTTGGGAAAGGAACATAGTCCAAAATAAAACAATCCCCAATTATTAGTAAAGCTGACAATTCTGAGAAGCTAGGAACATAAGAGATAGGAAGTGACATTTGAACAGAAGTAAGTTGTTAGCTACCTTGAAGACATCTTCACTGGTATCATCTACCCTGATGGTTGACACTGTTTTCTTCCTGAGAGATTGCAACACCCTCTGATAACAGTGCTTCTGTCTCTTCTGCTCTCTCCTTTGGTAGGGGGCTAGTGCGGTGCAGGGCAGTGTTCGGGGTAACTTTCTGTGCCCCTAGACCACAATCCTCTTTAGGCTTCCAGGCTTTGTGCTTCCCAGTTATCCTGGACATTCTCCATGGAGCTGAACACCTGGCTAGAGATCCACTTCCCTAATACAGTCTAGGGACTCAGTGTTAATTAACATTACATTCTGGGGAAAAATAAAGCCAGAGAAGCAAACTGAGCCAGTTGGAGTTTCTGATCAGGACTGCTTCATAAGCACTGAATTATGAAGGTCTCTTCTGGCACTGGCCCTAGAAAGTCCAACCTTTGACACTAGTTAGCTGAGTCTATAATACATGTTGCCAATCTTCTTATTTTTATGGTTCAGCTTTATCCCTCCTCCAATGTGGTGGTGTTATTGCTTCTCATTCTTTTCTTATGACTTCATCATGCCTCTCTGGCCATCACTTTGTTATGTGAACTGAAATGACTAATGGGGGAAGCTAGAGTTTTTCTTGTTACTTTTCTGCAAAGATGTGTCTATTAAAGAATGAACCCTTAAGGACAGGAAGACTTGTTTTCCAGGCACGTGAGTGGCAAAGTTAACATTTCATTTCCGTTTCATTCACCATGTGTAGCCTTTCCT
The DNA here is from genome assembly GCF_900095145.1 of Mus pahari. Classification (NCBI taxonomy): domain Eukaryota; kingdom Metazoa; phylum Chordata; class Mammalia; order Rodentia; family Muridae; genus Mus; species Mus pahari. Next base: position 109,195,669 of record NC_034592.1, read on the forward strand.
GTCTGTCAAGTTCCTAACAGACACGTTCAAGTAATTTACCTATGAAAATCTCTATCTGTAATTAAACTCTTTCCCAGGAAACATTATAACTTCTTGGAACAGTAGTGGAAGCATCAATAAGCTCACATTTCATTTCTTTTAACGAGTACTTTGTAAAACTCATGTTGAGAAAGCCAGGCTGTGCTATGGATACCCACAGGTCCTGCTTTTTATCAGAACCAGTCCAGGCTGCAGATTGGCTTCTTCTGATATCACTTTCAAATGATAGATTTTAATGAGTGCCACTCAAGTTCCTCTTTGACCAATATATTGATTTAATTATTTTAAGCATGTGAGCAGATACAGTTATTTCAAAGTTCTTGGGTAATATCCCACATAAGAAGACTTTTGGGCTATTAACAGTTGTTAATTTTGACTGTGTTTACTTAAATCAAGTGGAAGCAGGGTTTATAGAATTTCATGTGTGGTCTTGGTCATCAAAGCCTGGAACCACCCATAAGTAAGGAAGGAAGGTAGAATCCTGTGGTTACGGGGCATCCACGGAATATCTCATCTGTGTGTCTTCTGATGAATTGTAAGGAATCTACCACTTAAAGACTCTTCATTGTAAAAAAGACGAAAATGCCCGTTTTAGCATTTATAACAGAAGTTGTATGATTGTTTACCTTTTTATGGCTTAATAATTTTATAGTAAAAATATTATTGTCAGGTTTTATGAATATTTTATTTGCTATTTTAAATAATAACTAATGCTTAAATTTTATGGTAAAGCAAAAAATTGGAGAAGGAAATTTGGTGATAAAGTAAAAAAAATTATCAGAAAAACTTAAAAGATGTCATTTCCTTCAGGAATAATTCAAAGGAACTTATGTATTGATGCACAGTGTCCTTACAGTTTCATATGTTTAGTATATACAAATCATCATTGATTTGTTTTAACTTTTGGGATTAAATTATTAATGGTGGATTTCTTGTGAACATCTGCACACATGTAGATGAACATAATTAAAGGAATTGCTGATGTAGCACTTATTTTTTTACCCTTATTTTCTATCATGAAACATACATAAGGTGTGGGAGAGTGGTGATAGATTCTAGGCATCTGGACCCCTGAACCTGGAGCCATGCAAACCCCATGTTACATTTGCTTTATCTTAACCCCACCTCAAAACCCTGGGAGAGTAAATGTCAAACATCACCCTCAATATTTCAGAACACATCTCTCTGGAAGTCCTCAACATAACCACAATATAATTGTCATGCTTGGAAAATTTAATAATACTGTAATACTATTATCTAATATGTAGCTCATATTTACAGTTCTCAGTTGGCTCCATAATAATATCTCTCATTCTCTCTGCCCAACCCTTCTCTTAGTTTCAAACTTTTTCTGATCCAGAATTTATTCAGGGGTCAGTCCCTGTATTTAATTGTCATGCTTCTTTAATTTTTAAAAAAGATTTATTTATTTTTTATTTGAGTACACTGCAGCTGTCTTCAGACACACACCAGAAGACTTCATCAGATCCCATTAGAGATGGTTGTGAGCCACCATGTGGTTGCTGGGAATTGAACTCAGGACCTCTGGCAGAGCAGTCAGTGCTCTTAACCGCTGAGCCCTCTCTCCAGCCCTAGTTTTCTTTATTCTAGAATAGTCTCTTCCACTTCTGAGCTTATTGTGACGTTGATATTTTAGAGTGTAGGCCATCTTTTTTTGGTCAAACTTCCTCAGTTCGAATTTGACAGAAGGTTAGTTTATTATTGGATTGAGACCACTCCCCAAGCCCCTGTCCTCATTGAGTCACAATATGTGATTTCTGTTTCTTCAGTTGTGCTTGACATTTAAAAATACAAGCCAGGCCCCAGTGGCACAGACCCTCATCCCAGCTAGCTGTGGGGCCGCGTCAGGGGGTTAGTGAGAGCTTGCCACAGTCAAGCAAGTAGATATCAGCAGTGAACCCGATCAGGCAGAAATGCGCTGCCTGTGCCCTTTTTATAAAGGTAGGCTTTTTCTTAATCATGGTTATAAAAAAGTTAATAGTGACAATGCATTAATAATTCTCTTGTGGTTTAATACATAGAATGCTTAATGCATGTTTTTGAATTCCTAAAATATACAACAATGTAAAAGTGGCAAATACTTGGCTTTTAAGGAATTAAAACTCTTGACCGTTGTGTTGATATTTAAACATCCTCAAGTTTTCCTTTATCTCATTGCCTAGGAAATAAAATGTACTAAGCTAGGAATAAACTGAGATGCCTAAGATAAAAATACCCCAAGCCAGTGTAATTCTAAACGGACACTGTGTGTATAGGGTCACGTTATCTCCCTTGCATTCATTCAGAGTTTGTATATATCACATTTCAGTGTAATGACATGGGCAGACTCCAAAGAAACTACCAGGCAACTGGAATTTGGTTTGACTAACAAATATTTACATGTGTCCGTATCTCTAAGTATTGTGATCTTTAAGGGGTTTATACTACACAGGCTTAATTCCTAAAGCTTTGTGTTACATTGTAGGAAGTTGCTCAGTAGTATATATAACTTCAAATGATCCTGCAGTTGGTGTGGGCAAGCATGAGGGTCAGCCAGAGCTTCTGCAGTGACAGGTGGACTTCGCGTGCTTTGCTGGGCAGCGTGCTCTGCTGGGCTGAAGGCTGCCCGTCATTTGCACGCTTTTGTATGTGTACTAATGTTATTTTTTCTTTCGTGGGTGGTGTTGACAGAAGTCAGGACTGTCTTTCAGGCTTTTTGGGTTTCTTTAGTCATGTACTTAGTACATTATAGGAAAGGAAAGATAAACAATGTCAGCCATGGTTTATGAAGTTGAGGCCTCCACATTAGGAGGCAGCTGGAGAGTGCGCTGCTGGCTACAGAAGGATTTAATTCACATGCGTTTTCTCACCCAATACCCTCCCTGCCTCTGGCATGATTTTGTGAGGTGGGTGACTGGGAAGTGGGTTTAATAGACTTCTTCCTTTGTTGAATATACTGGACTTACAAGGCCCCATTTAATCATTGCCTTCAGTGTAGCACTTCCCTGTGCACTGCTGCAAAAGGTTTGTCACTATAGGGTCTGCCTCATTAAATCTCTGTATTCTCAGAGACCTCAGAGAATGATCACTTCTTGTTAATAGCTTGTCATTATTTTGGCTTTAATTCAAAAGTCTATCATTTTACACTTTGACTCAATGGAGAGGATAAATTACACTAACCACATTAACGAAGGAATTCTGTTCCAGGTAGGGCTGGTCCTTCAAGCTCCCTTTTCTGTGACAGATGTCTGTTCTGATCATTTGGAGTCACTAGATACTAAACATCTCTCCAATGTCAAGTATTTATGCCAGCTTTATACACATACCAAAGTGTGTTTCTTAATCTGAGCACGTGAATTAGAGAGCTAGTATAATAACGCCAGTGATAAAGATGGTCCTACTTGGACCGCACTCCGGAACTTTCTGAATCTCCCTCTGCCTTTTACATCTTCAGATGAAAGAGTCATTTATGGAGGAGAACACAAAACAAAGGATGTGCTGGCACAGAGTGTGCTGCGGTGATACACAGCGGTGGTACACAGTGGTGGTACACAGTGGTGGTACACAGCAGTGGCTTGAGATGGGGGAATGTCTAAAACCGCAAGCCACTTTTTAAGGTGTATTTTCTGCCATCTAATGGTTTTCTTTTGGAGAGAGGGTACAGGAATTTTATAGCTGTTATTAAAGTGGTAAAAGTCATGGTTTTTCCTTGTTGATCAGAAATTGAAAATCAGTGAAATATTTTCAAGTCAGGCATTTTAGCTGAAAGTCAAAAATATTGACAGAAAATAATGAGAATGAGCTCTGAGTATGAATTTTAGGTTTGAGGGGTTTCAGAGTAATGAGTTAAGTGGCAACATATGCTTTTTAGTGGATAAAAATAGATTTAACTTCCTAATTTCACCAGGAATACTAGTAAAGTCCTTAAAAGTATTTTTTATTATTATAAAAGTGATATATTCTTGTTTTAGAGTATTAAGGAATAAAAATATGACTGGTATTAAATAAAGATTCTTATTATTAGCAAAGGGGACTCTGTCATTGAAGATTATGGTAAAAATAAAACCTTTGTACTTAAGCTGCCGCCATTCAGGGAAGCCACATTTGCTGCACATGTGACACAGTTACGTTTTATAGAACATCTGCTTTGTGCCAGGCAGGCAGTGTTTGAGGCACAGGGGAAGGCAGGGTTTAAATTCATTATCATAGATCTTTGTGAGGGAGGAGAAAGACAGAAAACAAATGAAAAGATTATATAAAGTGGAAATCTGAGTGAAAAGCAGATTGTGAGGTGGAAAGTAGAAGCGGGTTGGAATATTCTGTGGCAGTAAGAAAGAGTCTGTCTGATAATGTGGCATTTGAGTAAATATTGGGCCATGAGCATTTGCAGTGGTATAGAATGTTAGATGGGGTTATGGCTGCCCAATAATTATAGTGATGTTCATTGTGCTCTAGTTATATACAAGGCTTTTACAGTCTTTACAGGCACCAAATAAAGTGGGTGATTATTTTAACTCCAGCTTTGAGTTGAGGAAGCTCACTTGCTTTAACTACTAGGCTGAACTGCTAAGGGCTCTGGCAGAGAGAGGAAGTGTGGAATTCAGAGGCCAGAAATCCAAGAAAAGTTCCCCGAAGAAGCTGTTTAATTCAATCCTACTGACAAAGCAGTTCAAGGCAAGGGGAGTTTACAATGCCCAACTGTTTTCTCACTTTGCTGTTCCTTCAGAAACTAGTATGTAATAAGAATGCTTTGTGACAGTTGCCACTTTATAAATATTTGTTAAATAAATTCAGGTGGAAGAGCATTTGCAAAGGCTAGGGCAGGGGGAACATGGTGGACTGAGAAAATCAACTCACTTTGACAAGTGTAGACTATGAAACAAAAGCCAAGTAGGGATGCGTGTCAGAAGCAAGAGGCAGGCTCATTATGAATCTCTTCTTAGGAAGTGACATGGGCTAGTTAATTTGGCAGCACACATAAGCTAATCTAAAAGTTGATACACTATGGAGGAATAGGGGTCATGGAGGTTGGGGAAGTGTGTGTGTGTGTGTGTATGTGTGTATGCTTGTGTGTGTATGTGTGTGTATGCTTGTGTGTGTGAGTATGTGTGTGTGGTTTGTGTTTGTGTGTGTGTGCATGTGTGTATGTGTATGGGCAAGTCTTAGGTCATTTTTTATTGTTCATTAAAAAGAGGTTTACTTAGCTCACAGTCCTGGAGGCTCAGCGTGGACCTCTGGAGAGTAAACCATAGCATTATGTAACTTGTGGACAGTTGCATTGAAGAAATTCAATAGAGCAGAATGTTTAAAGTTGTCTGGACATTTGAATTTTCTGTGGACTTCTGTGAAGATAAAATATTTTGAAAGGTATATGGGAATTAAGATTTTTGCTAGTAAGGAAAAATAAGTAATTCAAATTAGCTTAATTCAGAAAGGAATATTTGCTTTATGTATGTGTATTGAAGTGTGCAAAGGTAGGTATTATTATCAGTTAGTTTTTGCTGTGTAAGAAATCTTCCCAAAACAGGGCTTAAAATAACCGGTTAAGCAGGTTTCAACTCAGAGTGTGAGTTAGTTACAAGGTATTGGTTCAGGATTGGTTCTCAGCTGGGATGATGGAGTGCCTGGATCACGTGGCTGCTTGTTTTATTCCGATGATTCTGATTCTGATTATTGTGTGGGGTCCCTGCAAGTGTTCAGGTACATACACCGGAGCAGGATATTGCTGTCTTCCACTATTCCTGAGGCAGCTTCACACTGAACCTGAAGCTTGCAGCTCTCACTATGCTGGCCAGTGAACTCTCAGGATCCTCTTGTCTATGCTCCCAGGGCTAGAGTTATGTACAGCCATGACCAGCATTTTACATGGATGCTGGCAATTTGCTTTCAGGTCTTTATGTTTGTGGGTAAGAACAAAAACTCTTTTCCACAGAGCCATCTTCCTAGCCCCCTGGCTTGTTTACATGGAAGTCTCTGGACACCAGAGTACCACAAGAGGGAAAAGTTCAAATCCAATTTCTTTTCTTTATTTCCCTCATCCATCCCTCCCTCCCTCCCTCCTTCCCTCTTCCCTCCTCTCTCCCTACATCCCTCTCATCTTTCCTTTGCACTCTCCCTTCATCTTTCTCTTTTCTTCCTTTCATTCCTTTCTCTCTTTTATTTTAAATTTGGGATTCAGTGCAGGGGCTTGTTCTTTCCCTGAGCTACACCTTAAGCTCTTACAAGTATTTTTCAAGTCTGTGTCCTATATGCCACTGTCTCAGTTGCTGAAGCCACTCATATCTATGATTCAAGAGGTGGAGAAATTCATCACTCAAAGTAAACTCTTGGTTGTGAGTCTCTGTCAAAAAAGAAAAGGACCTACTTCTAAGACACACCGAGCAAACATTCCCATTTAAAAGGGAGCGTCAGGAGAGCAGCCAGCAAGATGGACCAAAGCAAGAACTCAGTGCGGCCGAGCCAACTTCAGGCCTGCAGCTCTGTGCAGCCTCCCGCTGCTCACTGCTGTCACCCCTCCTCAGAATGTGCCCTGCTTGCCCCTGACTCTGCATGACTATCCAATCTGATGTCGGCTAGAGTTCAGGGTTCTCTTATATTATACTGGCAATCTTTTTGCACCTTGAAATGAAAGTCCATGATTATATAACCAAGAACATAAATTCAATAAGGTCATGAATCAAAAATTGAAAAACAGGACAAAGGAAAGAAAAGGTAAAAACACATTATGAATTTCTTTGTTAATTGTATTTTATGTATATGAATGTTTGCCTGTATGTGCATAAGTGTGCCATCTGTGTGCTTGGTGACCTTGGAGACCAGAAGAGGGCATCAGATCTTCTGCAACTGGAGCTTTGGATGGTTGTATGCTGTCACATGGGTGCTGGGAACCAAATGTGGGTCCTCTGCAAGAACACTGAGTGTTCTTAACTGCTGAGCCATCTCTCCAACCCTGATTGTTCATTTCTTAATGTAACTTTTCTTTAAACCTACTTACTGAATTTCTTAGATCTCTCCAACCCTGATTGTTCATTTCTTAATGTAACTTTTCTTTAAACCTACTTACTGAATTTCTTAGAAGCCAAGCAAAGCTGAAACAAAGTTATATTGGTTTCATGATCAAAATAGCAGAATCATTCTCATTTTCAGAAGAGGTACTGTCATCCCTAAATTTAAATTTCCACACAGATGTTTTGGAGCATACAAAGTACAAATTGTCTTGCGATATTTTCTGTTCCTATAGTGGAACATTTGAGACTGAGTAATTTAAAAAGTTTAAATTCCTTTAAAAAGAAAAGAGGTTTATTCAGCTTGTGGTTCTGGACACAGGGAAGTTCAACACTGGGCAGCTCTGTCTGGTATGAACTTCATGCTGTACCATAACTTGGTGGGTGGAATATGTGGTGCTACTGTGCAAAGGGGGACAGATGTCTGTGGTGGCTAACCCATTCCACAAGAAAAGCATCCTCCACTCACACAGATGTAGCCTCCATGACTCATTAGTGCCTCTTAAGGGCTTTGCCACTGCTAAGTCTGTGTATTTTTGTGCAACAAACCGCAGTCAAACCTCAACAGTCACAAAGCAGACCTGTGCAACCTCTGAAACAAGTGCAGGCACGACACTCTTCTGGGTCTCTCGCTTTCTACATAACATCTGAGCATAGCTCAGTCAAGTCCATTTCCTTCCTGTAGCAAGCTCGGTCCCTTCCGCCTCACGCCATTGTACTGACTGCTCTTTACACGGAGACCTTTCTCCTGGGTCAAAGAGTCTGGAGGTAACTCTGCATTTGGGGGCTTCAGATTGTGATTCATGGAGTGACAATTTTTGACTGGCTTGTGTTTGCATCTGTATCATTAGCCCACGATCAGGAAAATGACTAGATGTGAACTGCAGCCCTTACTGTGCTGGAGGGTCCTGACTTTACACTCAGTGATCCTTCCTTTTGGTTCTTAAGAGTGGGACCAAGACTGTGCTGCTGAAAACCCAGTCTGAAGAGCCCTCCCCATGTAGTGGGAAGGTCTCCAGGGAAGGACATGCAGTTCTAAGACATGCGTGCCAAACCACAGAGATCGCAGGCCCGCCACCCATCCCGTATTATCATCATTACTGAGCGTTTTTTTTTTTTTTTTTTGGAAGGTCAGAGCCAAAATAAGCAATCTGCCAGCCAAGGAAGCAACCCCAGCCCTTACCACAGGCTCTGGGGGCCCCACTGGTATTTAGTAGCAGTGACTTGGGTCATATTTTTGTCTAATTCCATCAGTCTGGAAAGGCTCCTGCTTCTATGGTCTTCCCACAATTTCTTTTTTTTTTTTCAATTATCTTTCCCGTCTGTCCAATAATAGTTACCTTGTGTGTGGGTGCTGCCTCTTGCCAGAACCCTCTTTTTTAAACATTTAAAATAGCGAAAGGGATCCAATTAATTGTCCTTGTGAGAAATCTGCAAGGAGAGAAGCTTTTTGAATCTCCTGAATTTTGAGTTCTTGAGCCATCCTCCATATTCTTCTCTTACAGATAAAGAAGAGGGTTTTGTTTATAAGCCCACGCCAGGCTCACAGTTCAAGTACTGGCCCTGACATTTACTAGTGGGTGACCTTGGCAGTTTACTTGACCTCCACATGATTCATTTTCTTCATTAGAAAGTCTGTTTAGCCATAAAGCCCTTTCTAATGGACTTGCTATTAGTGCCCGGAAAGTGTTTAAACACGCAAGGGTTGTCCTGTGTGTTGTCTGTGGATGGAGGAACCCACGGCAGCCTGTCAGCCTCACTCGGAGGTCATCCTGCCTTGTGGGAGGGATGTCTTTGTAACTCTCTCTAGAGTTGGATGTTAGGAAGGAAGGCCTGCAAGCTCCTCACTGTCCAGTCCACTGAGAGATTTTCTACCTTTAAAAAAATTAATTACTCCGCTTTTTGGTAGACTTTTGTTTTATTTTGTTTTTGTATTTGTTTCTTTTGATTTCCATTTGTTTTTGTGAGAGCATGGGGATGTGAAGTTCAGTGTGGGGCAGGTGGCAAGGCTCAGGGGTTCAGTGTGGGACAGGTGGCAAGGCTCTGGGGGACAAGGAGGCCTGGACCCGACTCATGAGCACACATCACAGTGCTAGGTCACTTGACTCAGCAGCTCTAGTTACATAATATGAATATATGTATAATCAAATAAAAAGAGGCTACAGGTTTGAGGGTGCAAGTTTCATGGGAGGGGCTAGAGGCAGGAAAAGGAGGAAAGGAAATAAAGTCTTTTTTCTTTTGCTGTAAACCTGATATCTTTTTTTTTTTTAAACTCATATATTTTGATTATGTTTTCCCCTTCCTCAACTCCTCCCGGAACTATTAAAATTTCCACCTCATCCAAATATGTCAGGGTTAGCTTAGAAGATTTGAATAAAGAACAATTTCTTTACCAGAACAAATTGAGCTAAGATTACCCTTGGGCCCAAAAGTGACTTTGTTAGATCTTCCTTCCTGTCCCTCCGAATGTCACAAGTCTTAGTAGAAGCAGGGTGCATACTGGTGCTTCACTCCTGGGGGCCTCCTCTGGGGAGCCTTCGTAGTAGACTGTAGGGTGAAGATGGGTGCAGAGCTGATTTGGAGGGAAAAATAGAAGCTGTCTAGCACATTAGAGTTCTGTGTTCTTTTGAAGGCTCACACATAAGATCAGTGTTTTGGTTCCTTGAGGGCGGACTATGGCTTTGTCCGTTACCCATGGGTTAGCAAAGCTTCCACAGTCCAGTTGTCTTCTCTAAGGATGAGTGAGGAAATCAAATGCCACAAGAGACTAGCTGGGGAGGATCTGGTTCCTGGAGTGCACAGGTAGAGGATCAGAGGATCGTGTGGAGGGAGGGAGCGGGAGCCCTCATAGTCTCAAGCTTTGTTGCCTTTGCTTGAGAGTTCTCAGACTCTGTGTTTGTGCTCAGGGTTTAGAGAAACTGGGCAAGTTCAGATGGCTCAGTGTGGTAGAGCCATGAGCTTGCCCTTTCCTGCACACCACTGGGTTCCTGAGTTATTCAGACTGTCCTGTGAGTGCCTCCAGGGTGCTCATTTCCCTACACACATCTGTTAACATGCTTTTCCACAGCTTCTTAGTTTTGTGGACTCTGTCAAACTCATATACAATTTCAGAAATTAGAAGCACCAATTCAGTGCCTTCCTGAGTTGCTCTGGATGATGGAATTTTTGAAAGATGTGCAATGATTCCATTTCCAGTATCTTAAAGGATGGGAAGCACCTCGGCAGACTCACGCGACCCTGAGTGTCCAGTGACTCAGGTGCTCGGCACCCGCCAGGGAAGGCTGCCTGAGATCAGGTTATAGTTTCTGGCTTGGGCTATAGGCTTAGCTAGTTTTGTTTACTGTCTGACTCATGCGGATGCTGTCCTTAAGTCAGATTTGGGTTTCTTTTAGCCCTTGTTTCTAGCTTCTTTATCTCTCTTACTCATTTTGCTCCTCCCTGACCTCACTACTTACTACTAAGGCTCAGAGCTAGGGCCACTGAGGAAGCCAGCTAGTGGGTGGGTCTGCTGTTGAATTTTCCAGGTAGGCATGTTTTGTTTATTGGGCAGGGACTCCTGTCTTCAGGTGGACAGAGATCATTTGAATGGGTTCCTACTTTTCTGTTCACCTAATGGCTCCTTACTGTTTATTACTGAATCAGCCCATTTAGAGACTTTCAGAATCTTTAACGTTTTGTCTTGCTGTGAACATCTTTAAAACATCCTGTATTTGACTCTAGCTTGACCATCATGTTCTGTAAATCAAACAATTATTTATTCATTTGTGAAAATAACAATATCAACACTTGTCAACACTTATATGCTACATTAGAGTCCTCATGCTCTTACTTGTGATATTTTAAGTTAAGTTTTAGAAACTTAAGATTGTCATAGTAGTTCTGTGGCTTGGAGGGCATTGCTTTTCCCTTCAATCTGGATAGGAGGTGATATAACATGGTAAGTAAGAATATAGATGGTGGGGGCTGGAGAGATGGTTCAGCACTTAAAAACACTGGCTGACCTTCCAGAGGACCTGGGTTCAAATCCTAGCAACCATATGACAGCTTACAACTGTCTATAACTCCAGTTCCAGAGGATCTGCCACCCTCATACAGACATACAGGCAGGTAAAGCATCAATGCATACAAAAATAAATAAATCTAAAAGAAAAAAGGAATATGGATGGTAGAACTAGATAATTGAATTTGCATTTAGCTTTAATAACTTCCAGTATATATTACCCAACAAATGACTCAGTCTCCTCATCTGCGAAATGGAGAAGCATCTGTTTTATGGGATTCTGAGAATTAGCAGATGGGAAATAGACACTGGAAGAAGTGAAACATCTTACCTAAGATCACACAGCCAGTTGCAAGGGAACTCTGGCTCACTTCACAGTCAGGTTGCTTCTGGTCCTGGACTCTCCCCACTGTATTTTTATGTACCCTAAGATTCCATCAATGAAGTCAGCCCTTATCTTTCAACTTCTTCCTTCATTTTCTTTTCTCTTTTTCCTTTTCTTTGTTTTTCCCTACTTAGAATTGTTGAGTATTGTCTGTCCAGTTAGAATTTGTCAGGTGTTACAGTAGCAAGTGTTGGGATGGCTTCTTCCCTGTAAGGGACAGAGGTGTTACTCTGGATTACACACACACACACACACACACACACACACACACACACACACACACACACAAGAATGTCTTATAACTATAAATGTATACCATGGCATACTTAAGAGCTTAAAATATATATCATCTATCTATCTTGTGTGTGCGTGTGTGTGTGTAAGTCAGAGAGAAACTTTAGGAATATGTTCTCTTCTTTCACCCTGTAGATCCCAGAAATCAAACTCAGGTTATCAGGCTTGGTGACAGTGCCTTTTTTGGTGAGTCATCTTGGCAGCCCACTTTATGAGCTTTACAAAGTAATTAATACTTCTCAGTGCTCTAATATATTTCCTCATATGAAGGAGAATATTACCATTTTGGTGACCCTCACTTGTCTTTTCACATCCCTTATGGAGGTTGAACAATGACTACATTAGCTCTATCTGCACACCAGAGTCAGATGGATGACACTCAGATCCTGGACCCTCCATGTCCAAGGCCCTGAATCTCATCGTTCTCCTCTGTACCATGGGGTAGGCAAAAGTTTGCAGCTGATTCTTTACACTCAACAATGGTGGGCATTGCTGCATTGAGGAGCTGACTTTAAGTTTTGATACAAGATCAAAATTAGGTGGGCACCAGACCCCTACAAGCTTACAGATTGATGTAAGCTGTGCTTCATCTGGGCACACTGTTTCTCTGCATTTTAAGTATAAGTGTTTTGACCTTTTGGTCACTAATTTATTTTTAATGTTTCTATTATAGACAGACCATTGGCTGTGTGTACCATCGGTCATGTGCAATGATGTCAAAATTCCTCATGTCACCAGGCAAAGTTAATGTTAGTGAAGCCACATGACTAACAGGAGCTATGATACTTGCTAAAGTCATCAGATGGCATTTGGACAGCTCTTCTCAGGGAGGGAAGCAGCAGCAGTTTATTGAGTTTTTAGGACATACCTGGCAGCACGTAAGGCAGTGACACTGAGGAAACACCACAGCTTATCTCTCATAGACCCATAGTATTTGGGGAAAAAGAAATGCAGTGGAGACATGTTACAGTTAAGGACAGTAAGAAGCACCCTGATCCAACCAAGACTACTTAAGTGGATGGTGTAAGTGCTTGCTTGTATTAGGGTTCTCTAGAGTAATAGCTTATAGAATGAATCTATCTATCTATCTATCTATCTATCTATCTATCTATCTATCTATCTATCTATCTATCTATCTATCTGATTCACTGGAATGACTTACAGGCTGTGGTCTAGCTAATCCAATAATGACTGCTATGAAAGGAAAGTCCAAGAATCTAGCAGTTGCTTAGTTCACAAGGCAAGATGTCTCAGCTGGTCCTCAGTATGTGCTGGCATCCCGAAGAAGTCAGGCTTTGATGTCAGTGAAGGAATGGATTTGCTAGCAAGGTAAGGACAAGCAGACAAAGAGCAAAAGCTTCCTTCTTCCATGCCACCAGATAGGCTTCCTACAGAAGGTGAGACTCTGATTAAAGTTGTGTTCTTCCCACCTCAAAGTCAAACCAAGCAAAAGTAAACTCTTTCAAGTGTGCCCTCCATTTCTGTATTGTAGTTCATTCCAGGTCTACCTAACTTGAAAACCAAGAGTAGCTATCACAGTGCTTCATGGACTCCCATGAAGAAAGACAAATAAGCCCACTTAAAGCAAGACTCGCAGTGATCATAATGTTAGATGCTGGGAGAGCAGAGAGGAATTCTATGGCGCGTGTGCATTTGGGAGTGCCAAGGTGTTGAAACAGGAATAGCAGAGTCCTGAGCAGAGCTAAGTTCTGGGAAGTCAGGAAGAACAGCATTTGTTCCATGTTTCTGAATTGAAGGTATTTTGGGAACAGTGCTGGGAGAACAGACTGGAGAGGTGAGCAGCGAGCTAAGGCTAGAAGAACTTGTGCACCACATTGAGAAGATGTAGATAAGCAAGAAGGCAAGAGATGAACTTAGTACATCAGGGTTTCAGCATCATCAATCTGAACATCTAATGGGACAAGTGAGTCTTGACTTAAGCCTTGGAAGAAGGACCATGTAACTGAAGAGCAATGTGGGTAACTAGGTACCACTATTGGAGCTGCAGAGGGCAGGATTTCAGGAAGCCTCCATGATGGCAGAAGATCTGAGTGGTCAGCTTGCCAATATGTGGCCAATGACCTGGATATTGAGTAGCATTAGGATTTCTACAGGAAGCATGAATCAGCACCAGGTTGTTTAATTATGTGTGCTTTGGTCAGGAAGGCATCCCTACTTAGAAAAGAATGGTAAACCAATTTTATGTTCAGTTTGGTTACAAGCTTAGAAGGCTTTGGATATAAGATTAGGATTTTGAACTTATCTTTAATCAATAGGAAACAAATGACAACTCCTTAACATTTTTAGTATGGCCCAGGACCTCTTCACCTCTTCATCCAGTTTCTTCATCATGGCTGTACCTAGAGTGAGAAGTTCTATCCTCACACTTAACATGTGAGAGAGGCAACATTATTTTGGCTTAGAAGCTTTGGCCTGCCTTGGCTTTGGAGGCACTGGAATTGTCATTGTCACTGTCTGGAGACAAATGCAAATGAATTAGTGCCAGAGGAGGAGAGATAGTGTCCACAGAAAGATGAGAGATGCTGCATGCACTGCAGTCTTTTAGGGATAGAAAAATCAGCATGCATGCTCTGCTCTCATTCTAGACCCACATGGAGTTGTCACTTGGTCTTGGTAAGTCTCCCTGCTGTATTCAATGGGAGTCTAGAACTGCTGCGAAGAGCACATTGCTCTATTCAGTTGCTATGTAACTGACCAGAGTTGGTACTGGAATTCAAACCCAATTGACATATCTGGCTGAAAAAAATAGGTTGCAACCGTATCCCAGTACAAATGAATGTTTGTTCTCCCAGGTGGAACTTGCAGAAATCTGTGCCAAGAGTGAGCGTTACATAGGCACTGAAGGTGGAGGCATGGACCAGTCCATATCATTCCTTGCAGAAGAAGGATCTGTAAGTAGCACTGAGTCCTTTGGAAATTTCAACTTGGGAAAATCTCTGTGGAGGGGAAGGCTTGCAGCCCCCAGCATGTATGGTTATGGGAGGTCTATTCTTTCACTCTACTGTAGCCCACTGCTCAGCTATCTTGTAACTCAGGTCTAGTAGTGAGCAAGTGGACTCTATTTATTATCGATTCCTTTGACCTTAAACATCCAGAAGCACACTTCAGACTTATTTTTCTCATGTGTCTAGGCTTCCCCCCACCCCCATATCTCATTGTTAAGATGAGATTTCTCAATCCCCTCCTGGGGACCTCCTTTCCTGACCTTGCATGAAATCACTTCATCTTGTGGTGTTTCATAATCTCACGTTGGCTTCAAACCCAAATGTTAGTTCTCTTACCACATATATGCACAGCCCACTTTTTGTAAATTACTCTTTGGTGTCATTTTTCTCTGTCAACATTTTTGGGGCTTTGGTGGTGGGAGGAAGAATGCTGACGGCAGGCCAGGAATACATTCTCCGGTCCAGTACCACATCCTCTTGGCTGTCAGCTCCTCAGGCAAGACAGAGGTTTGGGTTTTTGCCTATGAACTGCCTATTTCCAAAATAGATGCAGGCATCTCTTTAAGATCTTTCTTAGCTTTGCATCAAATCCCTTCAGGCTTGGCTGTTTTCCAAGAACACCTGGGTTCTTCTGACTAAGAATATATTTTCATTGATTCTTTTAGGCCAAAGACATGAAGTATAAGGAAATTTATTTTAACACTAAAATTATCCTTTCAGAGTTTTAGATGTGAACTGGCAAGCAGATGTAGTGCTGGGAGCTCTGATGCTAGTGTAAGTTAGGCTCACAGTCTGGAGAGCCCTTGTTCTCTGGCCTTGCGAAGTGCATCACCTCCTAACTCTCCCCTTTGGCCTACCCTAGCGTCTCAGTCTATAAGCTCTGAGCTTCAGCCAGATTGGTGCCCCCAAAGCACATCTGTGCCATTTGTTGCCCCCCCCACATACAGAAACTCCTCAGATTGGTGCCCCCAAAGCACATCTGTGCCATTTGTCGCCTCCCCACACATACAGAAACTCCTCAGATTGGTGCCCCCAAAGCACACCTGTGCCATTTGTTGCCCCCCCCACATACAGAAAGTCCTCAGATTGGTGCCCCCAAAGCACACCTGTGCCATTTGCTGCCCCCACACATACAGAAACTCCTCAGATTGGTGCCCCCAAAGCACACCTGTGCCATTTGCTGCCCCCCCCCACATACAGAAACTCCTCAGATTGGTGCCCCCAAAGCACATCTGTGCCATTTGTTGCCTCCCCCCACATATAGAAACCCCTCCTCCTTTCTGACCCCTTTAAGTATCTTTTAGGACTCAGGGTAGATTTCCTTTTTTTTTTTTTTTTTTAAGATGTTTTTATTTATTTTATATATATCAGTGTACTGTTGCTGTGTTCTGACACATCAGAAGAGAGCATCAGATCCCATTGCTAATGGTTGTGAGCCACCATGTGGTTGCTGGGAGTTGACTTCAGGACCGCTACAGGAGCAGCCGGTGCTCTTAACTGCTGAGCCATCTCTCCAGCCCAGATTTCCTTTTCCAAAGGCTACTAAGTTGTCTGATTAGGTCTTTCTATTAAGCATCTGAGTAAGACTGTGAACTTTGCAGTACTCCCACTGTGATACTTACAATGTGGAGACATAATTTCATGTCTTCTCTCAGCAACTGTGGCAGAGGCAGAACCTGTCCTGTTCACTGCTGTGTCTCCTGTGCCTAGTGCAATGCCTGGCCATCAGTAAACAATGTTTGAACAAATACAGCATTTTTAGAGAAGATTTTCTCAAGATAAAACGAGTGCATAAAAGCTTAAATGTTTTTCTGAATCCTAATAAATTATTGTTTCCTCCGTTGCTTTTCTTCGAATAGGCCAAGTTAATAGAATTTAGCCCTCTGAGAGCAACTGATGTGCAGCTCCCCAGTGGGGCAGTCTTTGTGATTGCCAACAGCTGTGTGGAAATGAACAAGGCAGCCACTTCACATTTCAATGTCAGGGTGATGGAGTGTCGACTGGCGGCAAAGGTACGGATGTGGCAAACCAGTGGAACTTGCAGTGTGCCTGTTCTTCCCTTGCTTGTCCTCTATGGTTTGTAGTTTCTTCCACTTCAGAGCAGCGCCCTGACTGCAGCCACGGCATTCTCACTGCAAGTCTTTGTGTCTGGAGCACTCTGATTCCTAACAGATAAACCAATCTTCTGTTCTCTTCTTGTTCTTTAGAAACTGAATGAACTTCACAACTGAGTGTTCTGGGATGCACCCTGGGGAAGACTGGACAGCGGCTATTTGTGACAGATAGGCCAGAATAGAAGCAGACATTTCCTTAAGGGCAAATCCATATGAGTTTGTTTCATAGGTGGAGCTGATCTTATTTTCCCAGCAGGGATCTTGGCAGCCTTGCCCCTCTCCCACCCCATCGGGCACTTCATTTGTGCATTAGGACATTACCAGTAGCTCCAAATGTAGGTGTGCTGGCATCCCTGTGAGCTCAGAAGGATGATTTCTTCATATGTCTGCTAGGGAAATACCTACCAGGAGGAAGGCAACATGAAGAACCTTTGGCAGTTAAGCCTTAACTCTATTAAGGAAGTCTTTATTGAGTCACCATTGCGCAGTGTGCAGCAGGCATGGCAGGGGGTTCAGGACTAGGACCAGAGAAAATGGAGTTAAAATTCAGAGGCAAAGAGGAAACATGTGATCAGTAGTGAGCAATGTAATACGCTAAAGGACAAAGACATGACATGTCACACAGTACCCAGAATGGCATGTGGCATGACCAGGAACATGCAGAAGACAGGCTGGACCCAGGGTAGATTCTTCATCAGAGATCTCTATTTGAAAAAAACATTATAGATCTTTCAAGTGAGTATGTTCACATAAGCTCAGCCCCCACCTCCCAAAGGCCTTTTAGTCTTCAGTTGGTCAAATGGTGTGTAGCAGCCCCAGTATTCTCTTCTGTACTGTTCCTCAGATCTGTTTGTCTTCTTCTCACTCATTCTACAAATGATGGCTGACATGATGGCGTAGACATTTTACCTGATGAAGTACCTCTCCCTCCCCCCTTTTTGTTTACCACTTCCCCAAAGTTCCCCATTGCTTTGGAATAAGGTAAAAGAAGCCTGTACTGAACTGAGTTGAGCAGCCAGTAGTTGGGAAGGAACTGTCAGGCAATGGAGGAATTCACTCTTTGAACCATCACAGAAAAAGTAGCTTATGGAATACAGTGCCACAAGGAAGTGGTCCAGTCAGGGACTACAGCACCGCTGACAGCATGGGGGGCTGTTAGCTGGGGTGATGGGTTGGGCTTCCTCCATCTAGGAGACTAGTTGAGTTAGGGTGAGTTTCTTTGTGTGCCCTTTCCTGGCCTGTAATCTCTGTCCTGAGAAGGGCAGTCCAGGCTGGCTGGGTACTTTACCTGCACCCATGTAATTTTTAGTTGTGCAATCTCTGCCATGCAAATAAGGGAAGTGCTGGCTGCATAGTTCAGTCCTGGTCCAAGGCTCAGGCCACAGGCCTCCAGGCTGAAGTTCTATGGTATTAGATTACAGCATTCCAGACTGGCAGCTTAGGATTCCTGGACCATGCTAGTGAAAGTTCTCTAATGGGAACCAGCCCTATTTGTTGATCTCTTATTAAGTGTCCACCCCCATACTTGACTATCCCTGTAAGGCCTAAGGCTGGTATATCTTACCTCAGCATCCCTTGGTATCCCCTGCAGTCACAAGGGCATGGCTACCACCCTCGGGGGCTTTCCCATATGTTCAGGACAGTTTTGTTTTGTTTTTATTTAGCCCTCTTTGAAATATTTCTAAATAACCCTCAAAGAAGCCTTACTTCCTTGTTTACAAGGTACGCAAATGGCCCCTCTACAATTTGTAGCACTTATACTTCTTAGGTATGTAGAGGGACCCCATACTTGTAGAGAGAAAGAATCGGGACAGAGTAGTCATTCCTTCATTCAATAGATGCTCGTCCTAGGCTCATGTCAGCCAGTTAGGGACACAAAAGTTAACAAGATGGATGCAGTTCATAGAAGTGGAGAGACATGTTAAACAAATGCCCATTTCTGGAAGCACTGTTGACTTGTAGCCATCCTCTGCCCCTGGCTATGCTTTCTCTTCTGCAGTAATCCTCCAGACTTTGCAGGATGGTGTGATATAGATATAGTATTTAGGAATCAGTGTTCCAAAGTCTGCTATTCTCTGCACCTCTATCAGTTATGGGTCTCTGTATTGATCATCATCTATTTCTGCTATTATTCTACTAACTAGGTGGGGTATTAAACTGACTCCTATTGACTTACTACATCCATAGCTCTCATAGAGTCTTCTAGTTGACTCCTGCTTTATAAGGCTGTCAAGTTCGAAGAGTACAGCTACAGCAATTTAGGAAAAGTAAGTTTTTGTTGTTTTGTTTTTTTCTTCCTGGAAAATTTGGGGGTTGAACTTCTTTTTTTTTTTTAAATAAAGATTTAGATTTTTAAATTTTAATCTACTCATTGAGATAATTATTAAAATTGTGAAGGGAGATGTTCTAATATTAAGCTTCATAGCACCTTGGCAGTATACAGATGCAGCAGAATCGGTGCCTGTTCAATGACTACTTCTTATTGAGACCCACTTCCTCTTTGGGAGGTGGCATTTCCAGTGTTCTCCTGAGGGCTTACTCACTGGTGTTTTTACATTGAGGTTGATGAGTAAGTGCTGGTGTCCTGAGGAGACTTCAGACATATACAACTTTATTTTCTGGGTCTTAGCACAGAGTTCGAGCCTTTCTGCCAGAGCCACAGTGACCTGAAACAAGTGTGATGCATGTGACAGCTTCGTGTTGTGACTGCTCTCTTCCAAAGGCACAGGAAGAATCCGGAGCTAGCCTGTATCTCTGAAACGATAGTGAAACTGCCAGGCCCTTTGGGGAATGTCTTCAGAGAGCTAACTAGAAGAGAGGGCATGTCTTTTGTAGCTGAAGTTTTTAATCAAATTCAGAACCTCTTATTATTGAGGATGTCTCCTGAGGACCTTGTTTGTACCCTAGGCTGGCCTGGAACTGGTCTAGAATGCCTCAAAATTGCCACCCTCCAGCCTGTATCTCCTATGTGCTGGAATAATGATCATGTGCCATCACATCTAGTTGAAATATATTGGAATTTAATAATTCCATATGTGTCATTGACATTGGCAACTGCATTTGGCTATTTGGTACACATTGCTTTCCAAGATGATAGAGCTAAAACACATTTTAAACCAAATTTTCTCATAAATAAGACTTAATTTGCTTAAAAGCAGGCACAGTTCCTTTTTCTCAGTTAGTTCTTGGAGAATTTAATGGTGTGTCTTTTGATAGTAATCACACCCTACCCCTTAACCAGCCAAATTTGTCTTTTTTTTTTTTTTTTTTTTTTAAATAAACCCTGAAGTTCATGTTGGGTGGCAGTATATGCCTTTAATCCCTTCCAGTATTGGGGAAGCAGAGGTCAGCCTGGTCTACATAGTGAGTTTCAGGCTAGCCATTGTGACATAGTAAGATTCTTCCTCAAAAACCAAACCAAACTGAACCAAATGTAACAACGACACCAATACTCTAAACTACGAACCCCAACTAAACCCACCGAGTCCTATTTTTCCTGGAGGGTTTGGCCATACACTGGAGAGCATGGTTGAATGACCAGGAGCCACACTCTTAAATTTGACTTCAAGAAAATTTACTACATTTCCCAGCAGTTGTCAATTGCTAATCACTTCTTAGGTAGGGGAGAGACATCACACCCCTACCTCCCCTTTCCATGCTGAGATTTTTATCTGACTTGAGCTTACATAGATGTTGTGCGGCTTGCTGTCACACTGTTGTGAGTTGATCTCACAACTACACTGTTGTGTTTGGAAACCACTGTTTCATTTTAGTCCTGTACTACCTCTGGCTCTTAGATTCTTTCCACCTCTTCTTTCTCAATGAGCATTGGGAAGAAGGATTATGATAAGATGCCCCATTAATGCTGAGAATTCTACAGCCTTTTACTATTGTCAACTTGACAAATTGTGGGTCTGTGTATTAACTGCCTCTATTGGAGAAGGAAGTTTTTCTGGTATGAGTTGAGAGATGTAGTAATTTATGGATACAATAATACTAAATAATTAGAAATTGGTTTAATACTATGTCTATTCAGCAGAATAATAGAGTAGTTTCTCCTCCAGGGCCTATGGCTTGTCTAGCATTAGGTTCTTGGACCCAGTAATCACTCCAGGTACAGGCTGGAGCAAGCCTTAAGTCCAATCAGAAGTGATTGGCCACCCGAGGACGTTGGTGCCACTTTTGCCCCAATGCACATGTCAGAGCAGGCAGTTGTAGATCGATATGCAGGAGAAAAGTCATCTTCAGTCTTACCCAGCCATGGACACTGAAAGCCACATTCACTGTTAAAGGGGAATATAAGAAGGCAATATAAGCCGGACTTGGTGGCGCACACCTTTAATCCCAGCACTCGGGAGGCAGAGGCAGGCGGATTTCTGAGTTTGAGGCCAGCCTGGTCTACAAAGTGAGTTCCAGGACAGCCAGGGCTATACAGAGAAACCCTGTCTTAAAAAACAAAACAAAACAAAAAAGAAGGCAATATACTGTTTATTTAGAGTGCAAATTGTTTTTTTTCCAAAAGTGGAGGAGAGTTGAAATGTCATTTGCCTTCATTCAAGCTTCTCAAATTTCTGAGAGATCTATCACCATGAAGGTCGAGCTGTGCAGTTTCAGCGGGTACAAGATCTACCCGGGAGACGCTACGCCAGGACCGACGGGAAGGTTTTCCAGTTTCTTAATGCAAAATGTGAGTCTGCATTCCTTTCCAAAAGGAATCCTCGGCAGATAAACTGGACTGTTCTCCACAGAAGAAAACACAAGAAAGGGCAGTCGGAAGAAATTCAAAAGAAAAGAACCTGCCGTGCAGTCAAATTCCAACGAGCCATCACTGGTGCGTCTCTTGCTGATGTAATGGCCAAGAGGAATCAGAAACCAGAAGTTAGGAAAGCCCAGTGAGAACAGGCTATCAGGGCTGCCAAGGAAGCAAAAAAGGCTAAGCAGGCATCAAAGAAGACAGCAATGGCTGCTGCCAAGGCCCCCACAAAGGCAGCACCTAAACAAAAGATTGTGAAGTCTGTGAAGGTCTCTGCCCCCAGAGTTGGTTGGAAACGCTAATATGGTAGATCAGAGTTTGAAATAAAGATCTGTCTTTAACTCTGAAAAAAAAAATTTTTTTCTGAGAAATAGCCCATTAAATCTTTAATTCTAAATACTTGCTACAGAGAATCTAAATGCTCCTCCATAGAAAAATGAACATCTTGGTTTCTTCCTTTGCACAAACACATGCTATTTGTCAATCAGGATTGGTAACATCCAGGCCCATGGCTGCTGTGCAGGGTGGCTTCCTTGTCTCTCAGATCTCCGTTCGTTCACGCTCTCATATACATTTGTCCTTTAAGAAGACAGTTGGTTCATCTTTCCCTTCTTCAGCTTCACTCAAAAGAGGATGCTGACCGTGGGTTACCTATGACATGTATTTCAGATGTAATGGTAGAATTTCTTGAGTCACTCTTAGTTTTAGTTATAAGAAAATGGACTTCTTAGAGAACACACACCATTCAGTATCTATGAAAGGGCAGGTCTTCAGGTGATTCTTCAAAGTCACTGCACTGCTTTCCCCTGGCTTCAGTGTCAGGAAGCACAGTAGCTTTACATGTTGTAACCATGGTAACTCCAACTCCAGGGGATCCAGTGCTGCTGGCCTCCACAGCCATCTGCCCTCTGGTGTGCTTAACCTCCCCACATAATTAAAAACTGAAACCTTTAGGGAGATATTTGTGTGAGCTGCGAGGATGAGAGGGCAGGTGCTTGCCAAGGCCAGAAGATGGCACTGGATGGATTCCCTGGAGTTGGAGGTACAGGCACTTGGGAATTGCTTGTTGTGGGTGGAAACCTTGCTTGGGTCCCCTGCAAGAAAACTATGTGTTCTTAACCCCTGAGTCATCTCTCTAGCCCCAACCCACTTAATTTCTGACCAAGGTGTAAGAGACATGAACTGGATAAAAGATATCTATTCAATAAGCAGTACTGGCAAAACTAGACATCCATTTGTAGAAGAGTTAAATTAGATGAGTAACTCTCTCACCTTGCACAAAAATCAGCTCAAACTGGATTAAAAGCACCACTTTAAAAACCAGAAATGCCGGGACTGATAAGGGAAAATGCTTCCTGGTGTAAACTTAAACAAGACATTTCTAGCTTTTGTTCTAGCTCTAATAGAACCTCAAATAACACAGGAATTACTTTCCCTAAATTGACAAATGGAATTATCTGAAATTAAAATACTTTTCCATAGCAAAGTAACAGCAGAATGACCAGAAAGCCTCCAGGATGGGAGAGAACTGCTAGCCATATTCCAGAAAGTGGAAGGACATCTAAAATAAAGAACTGAAAAACATTAAAATCCTTGCCAATAAGTAAAAGGGCCAGTGAGCTGAACAGACAGTTCTCAAATAAGTACAAATGGCCAATAAATGTCTTTCTAAATGTCTAACATCCTTAGCCATCAGAAAAATTCAAATAAAAATACTTTGCAATTTAACCCCACCCCAATCAGGCTAGCTATCATCAAGAAATGACTGACAGGTGCTTGCAAGATGTGGGGGAAAGAGAGAACCTTAGTCACTCACTGCTGTGGGGTTGGGGGTGGGGGTGGGGGTGGGGGTGGGGGTGGGGAGTGAATCAGTGCAGCCGCTGAGAAACACCTGCACATGTGTGCTTATTTCTGCTCGACTCACAATAGCAAGAATGCAGTTGACTTAGCTGTCCTTCAGCAGATGGATGGATAATGAAAATGTGTCCGAACAGATGCACCATGAATTTTATTCAGCTATAAAGAGAACTGAAGCCATGAAATTTGCAGGAAAATGGATGGGACCCAAACTCACAAAGACAAATATTACATGTTCGCTGTTTTGTGCAAATAGCTTCTAAATACTAAGTATGTGTATTTAGGTGAGAGTAAGTGTAGGGACTACACTTATACTATTCACTTATATATTTATATATACTTATATATATTCAGTACTGTACTTATATAGCATTTATATTGTATTAGATATTGCAAACTAAAATAAAACAAAACCTATCAAATACTATAAGAATTTTTCTCTTTTATATTGTGGAAAAAAGAAAGCTGAAAGCCTTCCTCACAGTGGAGAATATATTCTAAATCTCATTTCTGTGAATATTTGCATGTAAGTCTAAACTTCTGGAAAAGTGGAGATGAAGAGCCAGTCATAAAGGCCACATGCAGGGATGTGGCTGCGTAGCTGTTTTTGCTTAGGGACATAAGCAGAGTCTGTTAATCATATTGACCTTACAGTGTGGATCCATTCCTCCATTGTTGGCAGCACAGGAATGAATTTCATTTTTATCTGGAAAGGGTTTCATTAAATAAAGAAGTAGACTTTCTGGTAAAAATGGCCAGGATGCTTATTTAACCTGGATAGACTTGTTTTGTGCGACAGTGGAGAATGGCTAACCAGGAGAGTTTTGAAAATGACGCATTAGAAAGAAAGCCACAGAGCAGGGTTGTGAGGGCTGGCACACACTTTCTGTATGTCCTGTCTTTCTACAGTACTCTTGTGAGTCTGAGTTTCTTTCATACCTGGTTATTTCAGGGAAGCACAGCAAAGCCACGAGGTGATTTTTATTCATTTTGCTTTAATATTGACAGTGCCTTCTACTCTGAATTTTCCCCCCTCTGACTCTTTCTCGCCATCAGCTTTCAAAAACTAATTGATTTAGACTTATTAAAAGTTGGAGTCTTGTAGAGCATTTGAACTAAAATGAAAAACATTCGAAGCAAACTCAATAGAGATTTATAACCGTTGCTTGCGTAAATGATACTTTTAAGTGAAGCACATTTTTATGATTTTAAATTAACAAAATGACCAGGAATCTTTAGTGGGCACAAAATTTTCATATTTTATACATATTTCATGGCTTAAAATTTTCCAGAAATATTGTATGTCTGTTATATTGAGGGATAAAATACGTGACGCCAATACTCAACACTATGGGCAGACCCGCTATGGGGGAGGTCGCACTGGGAGGTTATAGCACTGCTCTGCCACATGCATAGCCTCAGCTCTTTGCTCGGGGCTGCAATACCGGAGCATAGTGCTGCTTTACTTCATAGCCTCAGCTCTTTATGGCAATATGAGAAGCAGTGAGGTAGAGAGCTGTCATGACACTTCAAGAAAAACATACTGTGATTCTTCAGAAGGCCTGTCTGGCTGGGTGCCACCACTCAGCCACGTTCTTTAGCTCCTTGTCAGTTTGTGGTCAGTATGGAACTGGTTCTTTGACTGGTGGTAGAATGTGCTGAGAAATTGGCACAGTATTCTCGAGGCTTTGACAATTTCCTTGAATCTGAGCAGAAAACCCAGATACTCAAGACTGCGGTCAATTTCACTCATTCTGTGTATTCAGTAGAGCATGCTTTGCCAGGACTCTAGTGAGCGTCATTGGCAGAACACAGGGAGTTCAAGCTACAGCAAGGAGGCAGAGGGACGGGTGGGGTGGTCTGGGCAGTGAACCTGGAAAGGGGCAGAGCCCTCAGTGCTGGCCTTGCAAGCAGTAAGAAGGCCATTGATGCTATAGCAGGAGCTTTGAAGAACCAGTTCATTGGTAGCACACTACATCATTTGGTTGAAGAGAAGTGGATCATAGAGCATTAGACAGGTGGGGTACAAAGGAAGAGACACAGTCAGGTGTAAACTGTGACCCCAGTTCTTGGGGTGATGAATCCGGACAGCCAGAGCTACAGAGTGATATCCTGTCTCAAGACAGAAACAAAGAAGGAAAACTACACCGAACTGAGAAAACAGTGCTTTCTGGGATTGACTTTTTGCTTTTCTTTTTGGCAGGCTTCCTTCCTTCCTTCCTTCCTTCCTTCCTTCCTTCCTTCCTTCCTTCCTTCCTCCCTCCCTCCCTCCCCGACTCCTCATTCTTCCTACCCCATATTACTGGTTCCTTTCCTCCCCCCTCAAATAATTCTCCCCTCTGCTTTCATGTCACACATAATTCATTACCCCACTTAATTTCCTCCTCTCCTCCCATGATCCTCTTTCTAGTTTTCAACATGTATGCGCACATTTAAATTAATATTTTACATAGAAGAGGAAACATGCATTTGTTTTCCTGTGTGTGGTTTTTTGTTTAACGTATTGTTCTGTAGCTCCATCCTTTCCCCTATAAATGCTGTTGACTTCATTTTTTTCTTTATGTTTGAAGAAAAGTCCATTACATATATGTACTGCATTTTCTTATCTATTCTTCTTCTTATGGACATCTTGGCATGGCCCGTTTCTTTATTATTGTGACAAGTATGATAGGAAACATGGATGTTTAGGTATCTCTGTAGTCGGTTGAGTTAGAGTCCTTTGGGTATATGATCAAAAGTGGATTGTGGGAGTACATGACAGTTCTATTATTTATTTATTTTTCTTAAATTAAGGTTTGTATTTTATGTGCATGAGTTTATTGCCTGCATGCATATCTGTATACCGAGTGCATGCCTGGTGCACACAGAGGCAAGAAGAAAAGGCTTTCCTCCATTGATTGGCTAATACTACTAAATGTAATAAGGAAGCCGGAGAAGTGAATTCTGACAGCTGTGCCCCTGAAGTGGGCTCCATATCCTTTCAGTGCCCATGCCTTCTGTCAGATCCCTGACCATTATCAGCAAGAGTGTTTGCTTGATGTAGGAGAGTGCTTAGCATTTTAGTCTGCAGCTAGGACACCCTGTAAATACTAGGAAGTTCACACCCTGAGAGCAGCCCAGTGAGTGATGAGTGTGAGCAATGGGAAACAGTCTTTGTCTTGCTTTCAGGCAGACACAGCTGAGGTTTACACTGCTGACCCCCTAGCCTCACAAATTCTGTCCCTCATTGGCTTCCTGCTAATTCCTACCTTTTCCATCACTGGGGACAAAGCACTGTTGCCTGCTCAGACCCTCCCTAAGTAGTATGTGATGTGAACCTGTCATGCTTGCTGTGGTGAAAGGGGGCAGTGAATATTGAAGAACTGTTATTTCTAAGCTTTTCACTGGGGAACTGTGAGGAAATGACCTGCAGTCCTGACTCATAACCCCATCTCCCAGATGCAAAGTGTGCCAGCCAGGAAGGCAGCAGTGACACACTCCCTCATTAGGGTCTGTCTCTGAGCAAGTGATCTCACCCACCCTCTCCTCATCTGCAAGTCATCTTTCTGATTCCTGAGCCAAATTTCCAAGGGCTTGAGTGGCTTTCCCATTTTGCTCCCTCACAGCAACATGGCAGCGAGTTGGTTAAGCAGCTGTGAGCATGTGAGAGATTCCATTCTTTAATTGCAATGCACACTCAGCGGACCCATTAGCTGAAAGTGAAATGGATGTCGGCCTAGCAGCAAACTGGGATATTGCTGGAGTGAATTAGTACCTCTGCCCACAGGGAACAGCAGTGTAGAGGCTCCCTTTGGAAGCAGCCTGTGGGCTGCAGGCATGCCTTGCAGAGTGGTCACACAAGTTGCTGGGCAGGATGTTTTTTCCAAGTGTCTAGGACAATGTGACTGGGTCAAGTAAAGGCGGAGATGGGAACTATCATAGGGAAGTGCTTTTTGTTCCCTGTGAGTTTCTGACAAAACTCACTTTAATCCGGTCTGGGTTCATCCTGAGAGGCGGGCTGGCTGAAATGGAATGTGCAAGAGGAAAATGGAAGCCTAGACAAATTTCTGATCAGGCTCCGAATTTTAATAACTGAACTCCGTTTAAATAACATGGAAAGATCCCCAGCCTCCCCCCCCCAAGTCTTTGAAGTTGCAGGCGGCGTAGGCGGTCCAAGGATGCTGCATTCTGGGAGATCCGGGGGGGGGGTCCTCTTGGTAGGCGGTGGAGACACAGCAACTCTCTAGTGGGTCTCAGCGCCTGTAGGGGGCTGGCGCTTTGAAGGAGAGTGATTAGTGTAACAGCAAGGAAGGCTTGGCAGCAACAAGGAGCTGGGAGACCCCAATAGTTCCCTCTTCATTCTTTTATCTCTCACTTTTTTTTTTACTAATACTTTTTAATTTAGTCTTTGAAAATGTGATAACACTTATACAATGTACTTTATCATATCTACCCACTACTACCAACTAGTGCCCCCACCCTGTCTCCCTGTCTCTCTCCCAACTTCATGCTGTCCTTTCATTTTATTAATTTAATTTAATAACAGCAGTCATCCAGCTGAACTTGGGGCTTACTCTCTGCCTGCTAGCTTTCATAGGCCTAGACGTTACTCTACAAACTACTTTGCAGGGTTTGGGGGCACAGTAAGCATCAAGTCTTACTCAGCTGTGAACCTTTGACCATGTCAGGCAAGGTGCCCCCACTGGTGTATTAGTGGCACAACGGTTCTGAGAGTAACCCATCATTCCCTGATTGACTTTGCGGCTTACTCCACAAGACGGAATTTATACCTAGTACTGTAAATCTGGCCCAAACTCCATGGCTGAGAAAGTCAGGCTCTAGGAGTGAACTTTCTGCTCTTGTTTGGCTAAATTGTTATGGTTCCAAGATGCCTTCTAAAAATTCATTTAGGAGGAATTATAGATAAATGTTATTTCCAGCCATATGTAGAGATGCTTCCCTGCAGAGACTCAAGGTTTTCAAGGTATTAAGAATATGCAAAAGTTGAGTACTCAGCCCTAAACTGGACATTTATACCAATATTTCTAAGGCATAAGAGAGTTTTGCTCAGCCAGGCATGGTGGTGCACGCCTTTAATCCCAGCACTCGGGAGGCAGAGGCAGGCAGATTTCTGAGTTCAAGGCCAGCCGGGTCTACAGAATGAGTTCCAGGACAGCCA
>NC_034592.1:109224253-109232091 GCF_900095145.1 Mus pahari
AGAGAGAGAGAGATTTTTGCTCGAGGAGGTAGAAAGAACATAGGAACTGGAAGGAAAAGAGAAGGGCTAAGATACTTGGCATGGCTAAAGAAGTCATAACCTCAGAGCAACTTTGACTGTCTGCAGTGGGCCTATATAAGACTGGGCCTGTCATCAGTTAATGGATTAGGAGGGACTCATGGGGCCCCATCCCCAGGCTGAACTGTTGCTACTGGTGGTTTCTGGTGAAGAGACAGTCATTGTTTTCAGGTGCGTACCCACGGAGGCTCCCACCAGGCTCCAATGAATAGTTCTCCACACATGGTCACACAGATGATCCTAGTTAAACTCTGAGTCTCAAAGACAAAAACGAAACAAGAAAAAACAAAGACCTGATTATGGGAGAAGGACTTGTGGGGACAAGGGAGGTTTAATAGGACTGGAAGGGAGATTAGAGTGGCTGGGGCTACACTGATCAGAAGAGACTTTATACATGTGTGAAATCGTTAAAGAACAAACTCAATAAAAGTAATAGAAAAGAGGAACAAAAACTGAAAAGAAAAAAATGATACCCTGTTCTGTGAAATAATTGAACAGCAAAACAATTGTATTGTCTCTGTTCCCAGTTCTCCTTTAAAATCATCTGTTTCAAGTATATGAGCCAGGGTTTAAAAAAAAATATGATTAACACGTTTGAAAGCTTTAGCTAGTAACATTTCAGAAGTGAGCAATTCTAACCAAACTTAAAACCATCTTTTGGTAAGTCCTGCATCCTTTCTAAAAGGAAGAACAGAACTTAAAAAAAAAAAAATCAAAAAAGAAAATAACCCAATTAAAAATGGGGTACAGAACTAAGCAGAGAGTTCTCAAAAGATGAGCCATAAATGGCTGAGACACACTTAAAGAAATGTTCAGCATCCTTGACCATTAGAGAAGTGCAGAATAAAACAACTGAGATTTTATCTTACTTCAGTCAGAATGGCCAAGGTCAATAAAACAAATGACATCACATGCTGGCAAGGTTGCGGGACAAGAGGGACAATTATTCATTGTTGGTGAGATTGTAAACATGTACATCAGTGTGTGAATCAGTGTGCAATTCCTCAGCCAAAAATAGATCTACCTCAAGAGCCCTAAAGGTCTCTGTAGCCTACCACAGAGACACTGACTTATCTGCGTTCACTGCTGCTATAAGCATAAGAGCCTAACGTCCACCAACTGGTAGATGATGAAAATGTGCTACATTACACAACTAGATATTAGTCAGCTTTTAAGAAAAAATACAATTTCAGGTAAATGGATTAAGCTAGAAAAAAAAAATCTTGAGTTGAGGTAACCCAGACTCCAAAAGACAAATATTGTATATTTTCCCTCATATGTGGATATGAGCTTTTAAGCTTTCAGAATGTGTGCTATGTAACCACAGAGGTCAGGTACCCAATAAGGGACTATAGAGAACAAGAGGTTCTTCCAAGGAAGAGGAAATAAAATATAGTGTTATGGAGCAATAAAGAGGAATCAAGACTGGAAGGATTAAATAGGGAGGGGGAGGGAAGAGGAGGGAAGAGGGGAGATGGCAAAGGAGGGAACGTGAGGAGGGACAACTAACAGTAAAGGACATTTGAACCACCATATGGAAACCTACTGCCATAGAAGTTCCTAATGTATAAACATTATATAAAAGAAGTCCAAGTGGACCACCAAATAATAGTGGTGACAGTGTCCCAAATAGACATTGTATGCCACCAAATAAATCCTCCAGTGCTAGGAGTGCGTTACATCATGTTGAGTCACTGACTAAAGGGGTACTGTGGAACCTCCCCAAACATCATTGGCTATTGCCAACACTATTGCTTGCTTTCTACAACCTGACTGTAAGACCCTATTTCTGAAGACATTTATGCTGTAGAACACTTGACAAAGTAGTGTTCTGGTGCCCAACTAGAAGATTCACCTCTACTAAGTAGTATTTATGGTACTAGAAGGTGCTCTGAACACTTCCAGAGCAGAAAGTGGTCATCAGTATCACCCACCTTCAAACCTTCAACCTACAATGGTGCAGTGGTTGCACATGTGTTACAGGAGTGACCCACCACTTTAGAAAATTTGATTTAAGGCCTTTTCCATTTGAGATAGAGCTATCACAGCTATTGCTAAAAGTGACAAGAACCTAACACTAGATAGCTCATGGGCCTAGGAGAAAACCTACCATTACTCTGCTAAAGGAACACACTAATAAAATGACTCCTAATTATATACGGCTATAGCCATAGATCAGTGCTTCACTCAGCCCACATCACAGAATTTCCATCTTGCAGTGAATGCAAATTAACACAGACACCCATAACTGGACAGTATACAGAGAGTGACAGACTCAATCTTAAATGTGATGTCTTCATCAAACACTCCTTTAGGGCTCAGGGATCTGAGTGGAAGAGGAGGCAGAAAGATTATAAGAACCAGCTGGTGGAGGACTCAAAGGAAACAGTGTCTTCCAGATTGATGCACATATCACCTCACAGAGGCATAGCATGCACATGACCTGCACAGATTCAAAGTATACAGGGTGCCAGCATTGAAAAGGGGTAGTGGACATGGGCTCCCAAGTGCTAACCAAGAAGCAATCTGTGACTGATACCCACTGGCGCTTATGAACCACATTCAAGAACAGGCCCCATGACCAGGAATAGTTGGCCAACACAAATGCCATGGTTTTTGTGTAGGTTTTATATTTCACTTGTTTTTGTTTTGCTTTGGCAGTTTTTGTCTTATTGGTGGCGGTGTTGATTTTCATTTTTGTGTGGGGTTTTGAATTTGGATAGGTAGGGAGGTGGGAAGACTCTGGGAGGAGCTTGTGGAGGGGAAAACATCAAAATACATTGTATAAAAGAAGGATTTTATTTTATTTTATTTTATTTTTAACTTATTTTATTAGATATTTTCTTCATTTACATTTCAAATGCTATCCCGAATGTACCCTATACCCTCCCCCCCACCCTGCACCCATGCCCACCCACTCCCATTTCTTGGCCCTGGCGTTCCCCTGTATGGGGCATATAAAGTTTGCAAGACCAAGGGGCCTCTCTTCCCAATCATGGCTGACTAGGCCATCTTCTGGTATACACGCAGCTAGAGACATGAGCTCTGGGGGTACTGATTAGTTCATATTGTTGTTTCACCTATAGGATTGCAGACCCCTTCAGTTCCTTGGGTAATTTCTCTAGCTCCTCCATTGGGGTCTCTGTGTTAAAAGAAGGATTTTAAATAAAGAGAAAAACGCAAATCAATACAATGGAAGAGCAAATCAGATGCACATTTTATTGACAGCCAACATTCTATTCTCTCTGGATTTTTATTTTTGTATCTGCTGTCTTCACATCCAGACAATGATTTCTTGAGACCTTAGAGAGAGAAGAGCTTTCATTATTTCTCAGAGTCAGTGGCTTAGGGATAATGAAAGAAATGTATTCTGGGTTAGGACTCCCATGATGCATCTGGTTAGGAAGATTTGGTTTATTCCAGGCCTTCCATCAGACTGGGGGGCTACCTCGGGATATAACTGGAAACCAAGCTTTTTCTGGAGGGTAAAGGAACATAGAGATGTACTACCAGGGACCTAATGGAGGGAATTTTCATAAGATCACCAATGAGGTTTTTATTTAAAAGGTGACACTTAACTCTAAATACTCAGACACTTAAATTAATTAGTCATTTTCAAGACACCCATGATAAAAAGGGAGTGTTTTAATAGAGTTAACGCTGCAGAATACATCTCAGGACTAAGGTCAAATGGAGTTTGAATAGATTTCTCTGGACTTTACACAGAAGGATGAAGTATAGATAGTCTGAGTAGAGATAAAAGAATGAAACTATTCAAGAATAGCCCTCGAGCAGTGGTTTTAAGCCCCCGTAATGCTCTGACCTTTTAATACAGCTCCTCATGTTGTGATGACCCCCCGCCCCAGGGAGACAATTATTTTTGTTGCTACTTCATAACTGTAGGTTTTCCACTGTTATGAATATTAATGTGTGTGTTTTCCGATGGTCTTAGGCAGCCACTGTGAAAGATTTGGTCAACCTCCAAAGGGGTTATGACCCACGGGTTGGTGACTCTGCCCAAGGGATAGAGGTGACAAACAGAAACAAGAGTGAGAAATTGTGTATTCACCACATGCTCCAGAATGCCTTTGCAATGCATGTGTTTTAGGTGACTGACATACAAGCATATTTAATTCCAAACATCTGAGGCCACAATGCATTTCTGAGCCATAGTGGGAAGATTGTATAGTTTGAATGAAAAAAAAAGTTCAAGTTGAATGTGACTAATTAAAACAGAACATTGACATCTGAAGTAAAACTTAACCTCTATCTTGGCTTGAACTTGCAGGTCCTTGCTAAACACAAAGGCTTGCAATGGGATAATGTCCTGCGGTTAGAGGAAGTGCAAAGCAAACTAGGGATGAGTCTGGAAGAGATGCTGTTGGTCACAGAGGATGCCCTTCATCCTGAACCCTACAGCCGGGAGGAGATCTGCAGGTGCCTGGGAATTAGCCTGGAGAAACTCCGCACCCAGATCCTGACTGCAAATACTCAGGACGGTGAGTCTTCTGGACAAAGAATTGCACGGCCCATTGCCACACACGGATGGGAGGCTCCAATCCCCATGGACGCACGCACGGCCCATTGCCACACATGGACGGGAGGCTCCAATCCCCATGGACACACTAATTTAAAATCATGCCTTAAGGAATTCGGAGAATGTGTGTGTGCTTTGGCTAGCTGGATTATCTAGGTTCCCACCTATTCATTTATCAACAAACATTTCTTGTGTATAGCAGGCATTCTGTGTCCACAGGTAAACCACAATTCCTGCCCTCAGGAGGCTCTCAGCTCTGTAATTCCCTCTTTTTTTTGTGGTTATTTTTTCCTATTTGCTTTTCATTAATATAAACAATGTAGGTTAGAGCATTGCTCATAACTGCTCAATATTACTTTGGAACACCAGAAGGTCTTTGCTGCCTCTATTGAAGTTTGTAGCCTACAAAGTGCAAAAGTGGCAGGTTATCATTACTTTTTTGCTGGTTGCCTTTGAACAATGCTTTTTTTATCTGATGGTATCAGGAACAGACAGGAATGGGTTATATTTTGGAGAGCCTGTAATGAAGTCTTGGAGTGACTGTTCCTCTTAGAAGGAAAGGCTTTCCATTTGTGGGAAGCTGAGGACCTGGGCATCTAATTGAGATTTAATTTTGCGTGAAAGGAAACTAGAGAGGAAGAGTTTGGTGCAGCGTTCAACCTCAGAGCCAGGTTCCATTGTGACATTCAGTTCAACTATACAACTGCTTACTGATCACTTGCTATGGAATTCTGATTTTATGTATTGTCTGTTTGTATGCGTGTCTACCATCTATCTATCATCTATCTGTCTATCATCTATCTATCTATCTATCTGTATTAGTCAGGGTTCTCTAGAGTCACAGAACTTGCAGATAGTCTATATATAGTAAAGGAATTTATTGATGACTTACAGTCTGCAGTCCAAATCCCAACAATGGTTCAGTAGTAGCTGTGAATGGAAGTCCAAGGATTTAGCAGTTGCTGAGTCCCACACCGCAAGAAGGCGAAAGAGCNAGAGCCNNACTCCCTTCTTCCAATGTNCTTATATGGTCCCCAGNAGAAGNTGTAGCCCAGATTAAAGGTGTGTGCCACCACACNTTTAATCCCAGATGANCTTGGACTCGGAGATCTCCCTGTCTTAATCTTCTGGATTCAATCACCACTGTGTCTCAAGATCTCCATACCAAGATCCAGGTCAGAAACTTCTATTTCCCAGTCTCCAGATTAGGTTCACTGGTAAGCCTTCCAATTCTGGATTGTAGTTCATTTCAAATATAGTCAAGTTGACAACCAGGAATAGCCACTACTCTATCTATCTATCTATCTATCTATCTATCTATCTATCTATCTATCTATCTATCTACCGTCTGTTTATTTTTGTGGTACTAGGGGTTGAACCCAGGCCTTCATGCATGCTAAGCAAATGCTGTATCACTGATTTATAACTTCAGGGCTTAGTGCTAGAGAGATGAGTGTGGTCATGGATGTCCACTTGGGAGAATAGAAAAGAGAAGTCTTGCTGACTTTACTAAGGATGTAGCAGCTACCAAGAGTTAAAGCACAGATAAATCTGATTTTCAGTTTTTTGAGACAAGATATCACTAAGTTGCCCAGAGAGGGCAACTCACCATATAATCCAGGTTAGCCAATATAGAGTTTGGGATTCTCTAGCCCCAGTCTTCAGACCTCAAATTACAGGCCTGTGCCTTAAGAACTGGTACCAAAGTAGCATCTTACAGCTGCAACTTGTGACAACTTTGAGACAAGATAAGGGGATGCTTTGAGAACAAGGGCTGAGTTTTGGTTTCTAACATTCTTTTGTCTATTTTAGTCCAAGCTCAGACTCAGTCTCTAGAATTGGGTGAACACACTTGACTGCTGGCCAAAGCAAGCCTACCACCTGTTTTTGTAAGAAGTTTTTGCTGACCACAGTGATGTATTTGCTATGGTTCTTTGGTTTTACAAGAGCTGAGCATGACAGAGACTGAGCAACCACAAACCGAAGATATTTCCTATTTGGCCCTTTGTAGGAAGCTTGCTGGTTCTTACTCCAGAAAAGCATTTGACTCAAGTTTTCTCCATTTTGCCATGAAAAGAGGCATAATGGAGTTTTCCCCCTAGGAGCGACTATGCAATGTACATGAACAGGGCTTAGTTCTGGAGAGATGAATGTGACCATGGAGGTCAACTTGGGCGATCACAAAAGAGAAGTCTCGCTGGCTTTACTAAGGATGTAGCAGCTACCAAGAGTTGAAGAGCAGATAAATCTCAGGCAGAGGCATGAAGAAGGAGGCATGCCAGAGAAACGAGTGCTTGGAAGTAATGCCTGCAGTGGAGAGCCATGTGCTGGGAGGCAGAGCCACAGACCCACCTCACCAAAGCCTTCAGAATCACGCCGTGCATATGTGTGCTGCCTACGTGCATTTTCCCTCACATATGGGGTATAGATTTAACAAATACATGTGACACTGAACCTGAAGGGGAGAAGTACAGCAGGGTGATAGATAAAGAGAGGGTAGTGAGAGGTTGGTATGAATAAAGCACAGTAACAAGCATTTAGGAAAATGTCATAAGGGAGCTCATTAACATTTTAAAGTTTAGTAAGAAGAAGTTGAGTAGAGCATTGGAAGGGAGGGTACCCAGCAGCTCTGACTTCCTCTTCTGACCCAAACCATTGTCTAATTTAACTTGGCAGATAGGCTGGGGCAAGTAGGGCACAGTCTCTACCTTCCAGTAACTTGGTGTCTCACAAGGTAACTGCCACACAAGTCTGCCAAAAACTTACTAGAATCAGGATGTTTATTAGGAGCCCTGGGAGCCTGGAGGAGATGGAAGGAGATGGGTGACTTTAGTTCAGAAGGAGATTTGAATTTGGGCTGGCTCCTGTAGAAAAGCTGTGGACTCCCCAGCCTGAGAGGATGCTAGGCAACTGTAGACAGAGTAGAGGCTGAACAAAGAGACAAGGAGGCTCCAGGAGCTGAGTATTAGCGAGCATGTGCCAGGAGGCACAGTGTGCAGTAAAAGGTAGCAGGCCTGTGGGCATGGATTGGCATGCATGCCCATTCATAAACTAGGTCACTACTCTACATTGAATAGATAAAGCATCAGTAAGGGCTAGCCTCTCAGGACAGCATAGGAGAATTCAGCTGGAGATGTTGGAGGAGGGAGAGAGAAAGGCGGAGGGAGAGAGCAATGGGGGAGAGAGAGAGAGAGAGAGAGAGAGAGAGAGAGAGAGAGAGAGA
>NC_034592.1:109232249-109237027 GCF_900095145.1 Mus pahari
GAGGAGGAGAAGGAGGAGGAGGAGGAGGAGGAAGGGAGAAGAGAAGGGAAGGGAAGCCAAGGCATGATCATCCTAGGACATTAAGGATGTTATTTGAGAAGCAATTAGAGGAGACAAGGTGACAAATTCATTTCTTTCTGTCACCCTTTTCCTCTAGTGCAAAACAAAGATGCAGAACAGGTGTATATCTAAATGAAATGGTGCAGTTTGAGAGTCACTGGTGAAGAGGTGAGGAAGTCAGAGGTACGATGATGCTCTTGTCTTGGTCTTTCCATGGTGAGCTTCCCTGAAGCCTCAGAGTCCTTGGGGGCTCCCCACTTCCCATATGCTTCAGCATGCTTCATCTCATGGCAACCCGTGTCTCTTCTGTCCCATCTACCTCTTGAGCAGAGCATGAGGACAATGTTGCCTGGGCTAGCCCATGTTACTACTCAGAACTCTTGCCTTAGGCTGGTAGTTGCAAATAACAGTTTTCCTTATGAGTGTTACTCTTTTTCTGAAAACAAACAAACAAACAAAACCCAACAACTTTGTTTCCATAAACTAAAAGCCAAGCTTTCCTCTGAGACTCTCTGTCACCCCAAGTGTTTTTCTGTGTTTATTTTCTCTTTCTGTATTACTCTATTATATCTCCTTCTACCATTGTTTGAAGTAAGTTGATTTCCTAAACTCCTTGGAAAATATAGAAGAAAAATTGATGATTAATATTATTTAAATATTTAAAGTATTCCCCTTAAAGAAAATTATTTTATAAAAAATTATGACTTGGGTCTGAACCTGTGCCCTGAGCAGACTTTGGGCACTGGCTTTGCACCCAGTCCCACAACACCCAGAAAGCCCAGGATCACAGGAGAGGCCACAACATTTGCCCCAACACCCGGAGTAACTGGGACCACCAGGATCCTGGGATGTAGGAACCCCTGCCCACCCAGTGGCACAAGTTCCTTCAGGTCTGAACCTACACCCAGAACAGACCTGGGGTGCTGACTCTGAATCCACTCTTAAAACACCCAGAGGGAGCCCTACTCCCAGGTGCTCTGAAACACCCAGGATCACAGGATCACAGAGGAAGCTTGACTCCCAGGAGATCGGACACACTCAGGAGCACTGGAACTCTGACACAGGCAAGATCAGAGTTTAGACCACAACATCTTTTCCAACACCTAGAGTAACTGGGACCCCCACAGGAACCATGAACATAAACCCCAGCCCAGCTAGAGACACTGGTTCCTTCCAGCTTGTACCTGTTCCCGGAGGAAACCCAGGGCTCTGGCTCTCCACCCACCCCTGCAACACTCAGAGAAACCTTGACTCCCAGGAGCTCTGACACCCGGGATCTCAGGATCACAGAATCATAGGATCACAGATACAGCTGGATTCTGAGAAGTTCTGACACAACCAGGATCACAGGAGGGACAGTCAGAGACAGCAAGGGCAGGTAGTACTAGAGATAACTAGAAGACTAGAGGCAAGCACAAGAACATAAGCAACAGAAACCAAGGCTATTTGCATCATCAAAATCCAGTTCTCCCACCACAACAAGTCCTGGATACCCCAACACACCAGAAAAGCAAGATTCTGACTTAAAATCACATCTCATGATAAGGTTAGAGGATTTAAAGAAGGACATAAATAATTCCCTTAAAGAAATACAGGAGAACACAAGTAAACAGGTAGAAGCCCTTAAAGAGGAAACATAAAAATCCCTTAAAGAATGACAGGAAATCACAACCAAACAGGTGAAGGAATTGAACAAAATCATCCAGGATATAAAATTGGAAATAGAAAAATAAAGAAGTCACAAAGGGAGACAACCCTGGAGATAGAAAACCTAGGAAAGAGATCAGGAATCATAGATGCAACCATCACCAACAGAATACAAGAGATAGAAGAGAGAATCTCAGGTGTAGAAGATGCCATAGAAACTATTGACACAACAGTCAAAGAAAATGAAAAAGAGCTCCTATCCCAAAACATCCAGGAAATCCAGGACACAATGGAAGAATTAATCCTAAGGATAATAGGTATAGAAGAGAGTGAAGATTCTCAACTTCAAGGACCAGTAAATATCTTCAACAAAATTGTAGAAGAAAACTTCCCTAACCTAAAGAAAGAGATGCCCATGAAGACAAATTGATTGAACCAGAAAAGAAAATGATTCTGTCATATAACAATGAAAACACCAAATGCACAAAACAAAGAATATTAAAAGCAGTAAGGGAAAATGGCCAAGTAACATATAAAGTCAGAGCTGTCAGAATTACACTAGAGACTATAAAAGCTAGAAGATCCTGGGCAGATGTCATACAGACCTTAAGAGAACACAAATGCCAGGCCAGGCTTGGGAGTGAGTGAGACCACTGTGATCCCTGTTTAACCTGAGCCTGTGCACTTGGAAGATCCTGTACTGCCTGCCTGCTGAGTCACTGGACTATCACCTTGTGCCCTGGCTGAACTCTGACCAGATCCAGGAGCAGGGTGGGGGGTGGGGGGGGAGGGATTAAGTCAGAGGACTGAAAACAGGATGTGCCCGGGAGGGGGGGGGCGGGAAGGAGAATATTGTTTTGAAGGAGCTCAGAGGACTGAGAAAAACAGGATGTGCCCTGGAGGGAGGGAGGAGAATGCTGTGGGAAAAAGCTGTAAACAGTTCAGTTGGAGAAGAGTTCAGTTGGAGTTAGTTGGAGCCGGGAGAGGGTTAGAGAAAGCTGTTTGTGAGAGGGAGAGGAAAAAGCTGTTTGGAGAGATAAAGAAGAAATCTGTTTGGAACCTTCCTTGGCATGTGTGTCATTTTTCCCTGTCTCTGCCAGTCGGAGTTCAGGGGTCCGCAACACAGGACCAGCAAATACCCAGCAAAACTCTCAATTACCAGCAAATACCCAGCAAAACTCTCAATTACCATAGATGGAGAAACCAAGATATTCAATGACAAAACCAAATTTACACAATATCTTTCCACAAATCCAGCCCTACAGGGGATAATAGATGAAAATCTCCAACACAAGGAGGGTAACTACACCCTAGAAAAAGCAAGAAAGTAATCTTTCAACAACCTCAAAAAGAAGATAGCCAAACAAATATAATTCCACCTCTAACAACAGAAATAACAGGAAGCAACAATCACTTAATCCTTAATATCTGTTAATATCAATGGACTCAGTTCCCCAATAGAAAGACTTAGACTAACAGACTGGATACACAAACATGACCCAGCATTTTGCTGCATACAGGAAACACACCTCAGTGACAAAGACAGACATTATCTTAGAGCAAAAGGCTAGAAAACAATTTTCCAAGCAAATGGTCCCAAGGAACAAGCTGTAGTAGCCATTCTAATATTGAATAAAATTGACTTTCAATCAAAAGTTATACAAAAGAATAAGGAAGGACACTTTATACTCATCGAAGGAAAAATCTACAAAGATGAACTCTCAATTCTGAGCATCTATTCTCCAAATGCAAGGGCACCCACATTCATAAAAGAAACTTTACTAAAGCTCAAAGCACACATTGCACCTCACACGGTAATAGTGCAAGACTTCAATACCCACTCTCATCAATGGACAAATCATGGAAACAGAAACTGATCAGAGACACAGTGAAACTAACAGAAGTTACAAACTAAATGGGTCTTGCTGATATTTATAGAACATTTCATCCTAAGACAAAAGAATATACCTTCTTCTCAGCACCTCATGGTACTTTCTCTAAAATTGACCATATAATTGGTCACAAAAAAGGCCTCAACAGATACAAGAAGATTGAAATAATCCCATGCATCCTATCAGATCACCACGGACTAAGGCTGGTCTTCAATAACAACAAAGTCAGCAGAAAGCCACATACACATGGAAGCTAAACAACACTCTACTCAATGATAACTTGGTCAAGGAAAAAAATAAAGAAATCAAAGATGTTTTAGAATTTAATGAAAATGAAGGCAAAACATACCCAAATTTATGGGACACAATGAAAGCAGTGCTAAGAGGAAAACTCATAGCTCTGAGTGCCCTCCAAAAGAAACTTCAGAGAGCATATACTAAACTAGCAGCTTGACAGCATACCTGAAAGCTCTAGAATAAAAAAGAAGTAAATACACCCACGAGAAGTAGATGGTAGGAATAATCAAACTCAGGGCTGAAGTCAACCAAGTAGAAACAAAAAGAACTATACAGAGAATCCATAAAACCATGAACTGGCTCTTTGAAAAAATCAACAAGATAGATAAACCCTTAGACTAACCAGAGGGCATAGAGACAGTATCCAAATTAACAAAATCAGAAATGAAAAGGGAGACATAACAACAGAAACCGAGAAAATTAAAAAAAAATATATCAGATCCTACTACAAAAGCAAAAACAACAAAACTGGAAATGGACAATTCACTAGAGAGATACCAGGTACCAAAGTTAAATCAGGGTGAGATAAACCATCCAAACAGTCCCATAGTCCCTAAAGAAATAGAAGCAGTCATTAAATGTCTCCCACCCCCCCCCCCAAAACAAACAAAACAAACCTCCTTCTGTAAGGTAAAGGACACTGACAGTAGGACAAAATGGTAATCAACAGTTGTGAAAAGATCTTTACCAATCCAACATCTGATAGGGGGCTAATATTCAATATATACAAAGAACTCAAGAAGTTAGACTCTAGAGAACCCAATAACCCTATATAAAAATTGGAAACAGAGCTAAACAAAGAATTTTCAACTGAGGAATACTAAATGGCTGAGAAGCACCTAAAGAAATTTTCAACATCCTTAGTCATCAGGGAAATGCAAA
>NC_034592.1:109237357-109245200 GCF_900095145.1 Mus pahari
TAGAAAACATCATCCTGAGTGAGGTAACCCAGTCACAAAAGAACACACATGGCATGTACTCACTGATAAATGGATATTAGCCCAAAAGGTCAGAATAGCCAAGCTGCAATTCATAGACCACATGTAGCTCAAGAAGTAGTACCACTAAAATGCGGGTTCTTCACTCCTTCATAGAAGCGAGAACACAATTTGCACAGGAGGAAATAGGGAGTCAAAGTGTGGAGCAGAGACTGAAGGAAAGGCCATCCAGAGACTGCCCCAGCTGGGGATCCATCCCATATACAGTCAGCAAACCCAGATGCTATTGTGTATGTTGGAAATTGCTTGCTTATAGGAGCCTGATATTGTTGACCCCACCAGAGCTCCCAGGGACTAAATCACCAACCAAAGTGTACACATGGAGGGACCCTTGGCTCCAGCTGCATATGTAGTAGAGGATGGCCCTGTTGGGTATCAATGGGAGGAGAGCCCTTGGTCCTGTGAAGGCTTGATACCCCAGTGTATAAAGCATACCAACCTAAGATATTTCAATTAACATAAGGATTATAGTTACTTACAAACTTCAAAAAAAAATGCTGCCTGAACTATAAAATTTTAGTATGTTAAATTTATATTATAACTCAATTAATGCTCTTTTTATTTTCCCTTAATGAATTATTTATATGTAT
The DNA here is from genome assembly GCF_900095145.1 of Mus pahari. Taxonomy (NCBI): domain Eukaryota; kingdom Metazoa; phylum Chordata; class Mammalia; order Rodentia; family Muridae; genus Mus; species Mus pahari. The sequence continues at coordinate 109,238,026 of NC_034592.1, forward strand.
GCTATATAATTTTCAAATGTTTAGATTTTGCTGGATACTTTTTATGCTTGTTAATTTTTTAGTTATTAACTTGAGAAAATTAAGCTGAGAAAATACGATGTATTATTTCAGTGTTCTTAACTGACAGAAAACTAAACTTTTCAATATAAAATTCTTTTAACCTCAGCGACATCTCTTAATAAATTATATAACAATATAACTGTTAGCTTGTTATGGTTATTGTATACACAAATTATTTTATTTATTAGTTTTTTAAAAAATACTTGTTAATTATGTATGTATGTATATATGTGTGTGTGTATGTGCATATGTTCAAGCAGGTCAGAGACATTTCAGATCCCATAGAGCTGGGTATACAGGCAGTTGTGATCTGCCTGATGAGGGTGCTGGGAATGGACCTTGGGTGTCCATCAAAAATAATGCATGCCCTTCCCTGCTGAGTCATCTCTCCAGCCTCCTCCATTAGCTTTCAGCCAAGCTGCACCTCAAAGTTGCTTGCCTTTCCCTCCATAGGACATAGAGGAGTGTATGTGTGTCAGTCTGATCAGCCCTGTCTTCTAGCTGCAGTGACTAAAGCAAGCCTTTTCTTAACCTCTGGAAAGAAGGGACTATTGTTGATGCCACTGTATTTAGTTTTAGTATTGGAGGCAAGGGTGACAGCTGCTCCTAGCAGAGGCTCTCAGGTTGCCACTGCCATTTCCCAGAGATTCCTACACTGTGACATGCCTAGTTTTGGCTTGAATTAATTTTCCCAGCAAACTGGCTTGGAGCTTCTGCTAACCCAGCCAGACCCCCAAAGGCACATGCACAAATGTCATTTTCTTTTTCCAGATTTCCTAGTAATTAGATTTAGAAATGTGCAGGGGCCATTCAAATTCAACAAGCACTCTGAAGGAAAAATCCTGAAATCCTTTAGGTGTTTGAAATGGCTGCAGACTAACACTAATCACTTAAGACTAGTTAAGTCTTTACTAGGTATTGAATAAGCTAGTGATTATCTAGGTGTGTGTGCTTTTATGGTCTGGGGTCCTGAAAACTGAGGTCACTCTTCAGAGGGCTGTTTTGCAAGGCATGATGAAAGAGAAAGATGCAAGAAGCTGGGAGAAATGTGTCCAGTATTAAGCACAGGGCAGTGGCAATAACACACACCAGGAGACAGAGATCATTCTTCCCTGAGGGAAGAAGGGGCTGGTTAGCTTGGGGGTCAGTTTACAAAAGGGAGAATTAACTGGGATGTCCAAACGCTCTGGATTGGGATTCACTGGCTGAGCGGCTGCACTGTGCTGAACTGGATGTTGGTTTCATTGCTTGCACAACCAGCTTTGCCTGTGATCACACACTTGCAAAGCACTGACCCGTTGCTGTCTTGTTCGAATTTTGGTCCAAGGCAATACTCATGACTTTTCATTATGTACATGGCCCGGCACAAGGCTTTTTATGAGGAAAACTAGAACTGATGAGCAGCAATGGCAACTGAGCACTCACAGATACAAGATAGGTGGGTACTTACTCCATGGTTCACAGTCTTCGCACATACCATCTTCTGTGATTCTCACCTTGGGGCGCATGATAATCCTCCTGTTGCAGATGAGGAAACTGAGTAGCCTGTTGCAAGAAGAGGTTGAGTGAGCCCAGCCCTATTGTCTGACTTCATCCCTTACTCCTACAGTATGGGATTTGATGTTTGGACGTGGCCCTGGGACACAGTGATTGCTTTTTATCTAGTACAGTTCTCTGCACTTGGCTTCATGAAAGTCCTGTCAGCCTGTTACTTGCTCCTAGTCTTGGGGTCATCTTTTCAGCAGTCTATCATTCTAGTAGTCTGGGCGTGGTCCAGGAAAACATCTTTGAGCCTAGGTGTTTTCTTCCTATGACTTATTCTATTTTCAAAGTGCTTGGCTTGAGCACACAAAAATTTCCCAGTGAAACCTTTTAATTAGCATCTAGGCCTAATTTCTCAGCATTGTGAATGCCGTTTGCATCCTGAGTACTCTGAATGGATCTGGTGACATCAATAGGTTCCTCCTAAATGTTAGCAATAAAACATCCTCTCACTGTGTCTATATGGACACTGGTGGCTCTAACCAAATTTAGGTTTAGGTCATTGCTCCACAGTCAGAGCAGAAGTTTAGTTTTTAAAGAAATGCCTTCAAGGACAGTGGTTATCATCTTCAGGGTGGTTTAAAGCAGGAGACAACAAAAGTGTTCATCTTCATTCTGTCAATCACCAGTCCTGGGACAAGCAAAAGAGACAAGATACTACTTGCATAAGAAATCAGTATATATGACATAGAAATTATATGTCAAGAAGGAGTATAGAATTCTATATAAGTAACAAGAAATAAAAAGCTATGTGTTTATAAGGGAATGGAGAGAATGAGGAGGAAGATGAAGTGAGACAGAGGAAATCAGAGAGTCTGTTAAAGGGAGAGGCCATGTCCATAGTGTCTACAGAACATCTCTATGGAAAGCACATAAACGAACCAGCCATACTTGTGCATGCTTACTTACCTCCCTCTTTGGTCCTGGGTATCCCCAAAGCACCCTACATTATAAACACCTAGACAGTAAGGCATCTTATCAGATGGTACTAAAAGGGAATCATGATTATCTTCCTAATGCCTCCCTGCAGTTTGGAAAGTTCCATAGAGTTCGAGGGTGTGTCTTTGAGCATCTGCTTTACACTCCATGATCTATTGTCTTTCAGATTTGTCACCGGGAAATTTAGATGCTGGCCTTAAAGAGCACATGGGTAGCAGCACTCACTCTAGGTGCCCAGTGCTGAGCACCAGCATTTACATTGCTTCAGCTGTCATCAAATCTGTCCCCCAAATACCTTTGAACAACTATCCTGGGGATAAATGATGAGAGACTTAGAAGAAGATTTTTCTTCCTCCATTTAACGAATTATCAATGAAGGGACTGTTTTCTTAAGCACTGTGCACCTGTGATCAGCCCTAACAGCCCAGTCCTCATTTAGCTTAGGATCTTTTTTTTTGGGGGGGGGAGAAGATAATAATAATAATAATAATAATAATAATAATAATAATAATAATATAAAAATACCTGATGAATATGCTACTTAATTCTCAGATGGGCACTGATTTTTCCTATGCGCCTCTCTCATTTGTATTCTCTTAAGTTTCCCTCCCTTAATTTCCTCCTGTTAATTAGCAGAAAGAAGCGCGTTTTGTCAAAGCAGGACAGGCTGGCTGTAGGCACATGTGACATTGCTTCTCAGCCTCTCTTTGACATCTATACTGTTCACACACCTCCTTCTTGATTCCTTCTGCTCCTTTTGAAATGGTATCTCTTACTTTTTCAAGAACCAAGTTGTAGAGAAATTCTGGGAAGTTAGTGGGGAGGCACTTTTTTTTCAAGAAAAAGACAAAACAAAAAACCCCAAGCAGACAAACAAACAAACAAACAATGTTAAATGTGACCCATTCAAGGGACTTTAGATGAACAGGAACAAGATGGTGTTTGTTGAGACCTTGCAAGGTTTGAGAAATCCTATTAGGTTCTGAGAGCAAAGAAGCCTCAGTCCCTTCCCCCAACCAGCATGGTGACTACAGATGGAAAGGGGTGGAGGATCCTAAGGATGCAGAGGTGGAAGAACCACCTCTGGCTCTGGCTCTGGCTCTGGCTCTGGCTCTGGCTCTGGCTCTGGCTCTGGCTCTGGCTCTGGCTCTGGCTCTGGCTCTGGCTCTGGCTCTGACTCTGAGACTCTGACTCTGACTCTGGCTCTGGCTCTGACTCTGAGACTCTGAGACTCTGACTCTGACACTGACTCTGACTCTGGCTCTGACTCTGACTCTGACTCTGACTCTGTCTTCGAGAACTCCATGGAAGCTGGTGTCTGAGCTGAGCCTGAACAAAGTGCAAGGGCTCTTTCTAGAATGAGTGCGTTGGGTATGGATACTGGGCGTCCTCTCTAGGACTCTGTGGACAGTGGAATGGACACTTCAAACAGGGTGAACAAAGTGTCACATCCTTTTGTCAGAAGCGACGAAGAACTGAAGGCACAGAGAGCCTTCATTTGTTGGATAGTAGAAATATTCTAGAATTTCATGGAATGAAATATTTAAAAAGGTGAGTCTAGGCTGATTAGCAATGAGAAGGAACGCAGGCAGAGGGTAATGCAATGGAACAGACAAGGGAAGATGAGAATCCAAAGGCTATAGAATGAAAATGTGGGAGAGAAGGCTCTGTCATGTGACAGGGACATATGTATTGCTAGAGCGTCACATGCAAGTCGAGGGTGACTGTAGCAAAAGCTTGAAGGCCAGAGGAGGAAGCCTCATTATAAAGCTGACAGTGCTGCCTCCTACAGAGCGCTACACATGTGGGTGCTATTACTCTCCATGGGCAAAGTGGCATTATGCTGTGGGTTTTAAATGCCCCTTGGAATGCGGTTTTCCACAGATTAATGGGCTTTGTTTTTTTTTTTTTTTTTTTTTTTGAAGTGCATGTATACTTTTCTTCATTGGTGGTTTTGCTTTTTAAAAGCAGGTGGTTAAATATTTAAATATAAAATGGTAATTTAATTTACTCTTTGCAGCATAGGAATGGGGTACTAATGTGACTGAAAACAGCAGTCTATTTTGTGTGGCTTTGACCATTTCATAAATTTCATATTTATGAAAAATATTATTACTAGGAAAATAAATTTAAAACCACAGTCTTACTTCAATAGGGATTATATAGTGTTTTTCCATTATATGCTTCAGTGGTGCAGAGAGTCAATGCCTCCGAGTAGGGAATTACAACTTTGCTGCATGAGAAACACGGAGCATGGAGAGGACTCTGAAGCAGTTTGCAGCATCTCCCTCTGAACTTCCGTTCTGTGCCGCAGGGGACTCAGCCAATGGCATGCAGCTTCACAGCCTCTCACCTAAGCAGTGGAAAGTATTTTGGGGGTATGAGAGTCTCAGAAAGATGTCTACTTTTTTCAGACCAGCATATTAATTTATTTTGTTTTAATTATCCTGATATTAAGTCTTCATCTAGGCTATAGATGATATCACCTTTTAGCTTACCCACCGGGGATCAACAGCCTTTGTTCTCTTGTGTTCCTCATGCTTTCTCCTCTTGGTCCATAGGGGACAATATAAAGGAACTCTCCACACTGAGAAGGGCCAGCTTTCCCTTACATGGCAGCAGACCCCTGCCCAGGTCTGCAGCCGATCCTGGAAATGCCATTCAGGAACAGAGGGATGGATTTCATGTGTAACTCAGTTGTAGAACACTTGCCTAATGTGCATGAGACCCTGGGTTCAACCCCAACCCTGTAATGAAAGGAAAGATACAGAGCTGTGAGAGCACACAAGGGAGCCTTGAGGTTGAACTGTTGTGAGTGAGGCTGCCATGGTGTCTGCTGGTGTAAGAGGCAGGTACTGAAGGCTTCTTAGCACCTGAGACGTTTCCTACATCTGTGGGATCTCTGCAGTCACTGTGGATGAACTGGAGGGTCTTGCCTGCTTTATGGAAATCTGAGTGTTAAGATTTCACTCTTTAGGGTTGGAGGTAAGCAAAGGTTCTAGACCCTTCCTGCCTTGCTGAGCTGTAGCCATGTCTGGGCTTTAGACTGTCTAGCACAGGCCGAGTATCTGCAGAGCAGTGTTGTATCAGACAGCTTCCTGTGGAATGGAATGGACAGCTTCTCACTGTCTGCTTTTCTCATATTCTAACAGAGAGGCTATGTAGATAACTCTAAAGAGTTTAAGGATTTTGTGAGCTCACCAATACCATCCACCCAGGCACTTTGTGCTGATGTTAACCCCACTCCACTGGAGACAGCACTTAAAGGATGAGGATCAGGGTGTGATGCCTTTCGTCCCTATTCTTCTCGAGATAACTCTCTTCTGTTGTATAACCTGCCAGGGACTGGGCTCAGCTGTCTCATGGAAGGGTGCCATTCACATCTCCTTTTCACAGGATGTCATTTCCCTGACTCACAGAGAGCTGTGTCCCTGTCCCCACTCTCTGACCTTGACCCTGCTTTCAGGTTCACCTAGATCAGATGCCCGCTCGACTTTTCACCTTCCCTCAGCTGGGACCAGTGCCTTTGCTCCTGGTGCCTTTATTGTTCATCTTTCATGTTTTTCTCCAGTAGACTCAATTCCAGAGAGTAAAGAGCACCCCTGCTCCATTTGTTATTGGCTCTCTTTAGTTTTAGAGCTGACATAGTGGATCTTTAACAGTGTTTGGGACATAAAACATAAGTGTTGTCCTCACATATTTGAAAGGCTTCATTCATTGTATTTGTGTGTCTGGAAAATACAAACTTACCAAAGTTAGAAGATAACATAACATAATTTAATACAGAACTAACCATGTGCCTGAGGGGGTAGGGTGGCATTTACTTGTAACTGTTATAGTAGCCTGTTCTGTCATGACAAAACACTGGAGAAGGCTTGACTACTCTCCTCCCTCTGTCATGACTTACAGATGCAGAGGGTCACACATAAGGCCCTGTAAAGGATGGGAAGGCAGGTATTCAATTCCTGACGTTTCTTTTTTTATGGAGATAGGGCATGCACACTTGGTTCCCCATGGCTGCAGCACTCCGGCTGTCCGGTGTGTGTCCAGTCCAACTGCCTCCCTGATGAGTGGTGGGATGTCATCTTCTCAGCTCCAGACGTGGTTAGTAGGTGGGCAGCAGGTCCAGAATAGACAGACACCCAATTTTTCCAAAGGAAAGCAGAAATCTTGATTTTTGTGTAAATTTCTCAATTCAAATATATTGTATAGGCCAAAAGAACCCATGGCAGGCCAAGGCCCAAGGGTTAATCTTCAAGTCTGTGTAACAGGTCCAGCAGAGGATGTTAATGCGGAAAATGTGAGGGTGACTCCTGGAGAGAGTTCTCCAAGTCACAGTCCTGTGTATGCATCGCTCTCAGGGTGGCCTGGGTTGTTGTGGCCTCAAAGTAGGGAAACTCTATGGCTCAGGTCCTTTCTTCCGGTGCCCGGCAGGGCTCAGGTCCTTCCTTACAGAGCCCGGCAGGGCCGGCCTCCTTTGCCAGGCTACACACTCAGCCATTTACTTTGTATTTATTTTAGAGAGAGAAACAGACAGTGACAGAGTCACACACACACACACACACACACACACACACACACACACACACACACACACAGAGAGAGAGAGAGAGAGAGAGAGAGAGAGAGAGAGA
>NC_034592.1:109245495-109248102 GCF_900095145.1 Mus pahari
GGATTTCTGAGTTCAAGGCCAGCCTGGTCTACAAAGTGAGTTCCAGGACAGCCAGGGCTACACAGAGAAACCCTGTCTCGAAAAAACAAAACAAACACACAAAAAAAGAAATGGCACGTTTATGAAGCCAAGTATGACATAAGCCACTATCAGTCATCTGTGATGACAGGGCTCAGCATTGGGGATTCAAGTTGACTGGCTGCCTCTACACAGTATAGCCACAAATTCCTCCAACTAACTGAAGATGTTAGCAGTGAATCCTCTGTATTCACTATGGTAACCATCCTGGAACTGTTTATTTGGCCAGTTTTCAATTACAGTTCTGTGAAAGGGACAAGCAGCAAAAAGATTCAGTCAACACTTCTGAACCTCCAACTGTGCACTAAATCCTCCTCTACCCAGGCAGCTTGGGAAAATGAAAAGGGAGAGCTGGTGCTCTGGTTGACAGAAGTTGTTTAAGTCAGTGATCACACAGGCAAAGGGAATGCAGACTGGATAGTGACAGTGTGAGAATCAGCCGGAGTGAAGCGCATATGCTTGTGGGGGGAGAACTGCTCCACATTGGAGCTGAGAGATGTTGTCCTTGAAGTTCTAGGAACTGGGTTCTAGGAAAATATAATGGGGGGGGGGGTTAGAAGGCACGTTCAGAGCTAGCAAACAATTTACTATACATAGAAAAGTTCATCAATAACTAAATGAGGTATTCATTTGCAGTTCACTTAGATGTCGGAGTTGGTACTGGGATTTTAGAACTCGATCCCATAACTAAGGTAAACTGTTCTAAGACCCAGGTGGTTACCACGCTCAGAAACCTTGTTTTTTCCTGGGTAGGAAAGGTGCTGAGTGGTGCAGGAACCACACACACACACACACACACACACACCCTTCAGAGTGCCCAGCAAAAGGCCTGTTAGCTACTCCCACCGAGAGGGCTTGCTGCTAACAATTGTCCAGGAGACAGACAGCAGGAGTGTCGTGATTTGAAGGTGTGAACACAGTAAGAAGCGGCTCTCTTTATCCTTTAGGGGTTCTGAGAGCTATGGAGAGATGGCTAACTAGCACAGCATGTCAGATGCTCTTCCCTGTTTGGTATCTGTACATCAGAGCTCAGTGAACATATAACAACCTAGAACTCGCTCCAGAGTGCAGCTGTGACACCCAGCCAACAAAGAACTGCTTCCCTCCTGAAGGTTATCTGCAAATCTGCTGGAGCCTTGGGCTTGATCATAATGCTGTGAGTGAAAACAGATGCCCCTCTGCCCTCTCCCTTGCCGTCTGAGTTACTGCTGTTGAGGGACAGGAGCTATGGTTGGCAGACAGTCAGTCAGTCAGACAGACAGACAGACAGACAGACACACACACACACACACACACACACACACACACACATCCTTCAGAGTGCCTAGCAAAAGGCCTGTTAGCTACTCCCACTGAGAGGGCTTGCTGCTAACAATTGTCCAGGAGACAGACAGCAGCAGCCAGGACTTCGGGGTGTGGTAGTGTGGGGCACACTCTGTTTCTTATCACAGCGCAGGCACCTAAGGGATTAATGAAGCTTCCCTGGATGCTTTTATGTCAAGAACATTCACTCATGGAAAATATCTAATGCTAACGGAGCGTGTTGTTAGACAGGAAAGTGAAAATAGTCTCCCTAGTAGAGTACACTGAGTTTTCTTAAGGATGTGCCCCTGAGATATGCACAGATGTGGTGCTCTAGGATGTCAGAAGCACTGTGAGAGATGTTCTAGGAAGGATGACTGAACATGCATGTGAGGTTTTAAACTATGCATTTATGCTTGGAGAATTTCACACAAGGATTTCGATCTTATCTGCCCCTCTCTTCTCTTTCCCTCTCCAACTTGTTCCGGATACCGTGCCCAGTCATGTTCTCCTCCCAACTTTGTATCCCCCCCCCCCTTTATATAACCCACCGAGTCCAATTAGTGCTGTCTAGTTGCACATGGGCATAAAAGTGACCCAACAGAGGCCATACTCCGGCTTAAGGAAGAAGAATCAGCTCTCATCCAGGATGGTGGACTTCTGTTTGAAAACCAAATGAAACTTAAATGGGAACACCTGGAAAAACTGAACCAAGGACTGCCTACATAAAACCTTAGGGAAGCCAGGGTAATTGTGTTAGGTTGATAATGACAGTGTATCCTTATTTTATGAAGGGTTATAGTTAAATAGGTAAAGAGAAAATTTAGGTCATGTATAATCTTTCTAAAATGCTTCAACAGGGTAGAAGTTGACACAGATAAGAAAGGTGGTAGCCTGTGCTGCTGTATTCTCCGCTGTGCTGGTGTAGTCTCCGCTGTGCTGCTGTGGTCTCCGCTGTGCTGGTGTAGTCTCCGCTGTGCTGCTGTAGTCTCCGCTGTGCTGCTGTGGTCTCCGCTGTGCTGCTGTAGTCTACGCTGTGCTGGTGTGGTCTCCGCTGTGCTGGTGTAGTCTCCGCTGTGCTGGTGTGGTCTCCGCTGTGCTGGTGTGGTCTCCGCTGTGCTGCTGTGGTCTCTGCTGTGCTGTTGTAGTCTCCGCTGTGCTGCTGTAGTCTCCGCTGTGCTGGTGTGGTTTCCGCTGTGCTGCTGTAGTCTCTGCTGTGCTGGTGTA
>NC_034592.1:109249007-109275743 GCF_900095145.1 Mus pahari
GCTGCTGTAGTCTCTGCTGTGCTGGTGTGGTCTCCGCTGTGCTGCTGTAGTCTCCGCTGTGCTGGTGTGGTTTCCGCTGTGCTGCTGTAGTCTCCACTGTGCTATCTGTGTGGACCTATCCTACTGACATGTAATGTTTTCACACCACAGCAGTATGCAGGGACCTTTCACCCAATCAGCACTGCTCTGCACTCACAGAAGTGTGGCTTCATGGTCTCCCTTGATGAAGCTGTAAGCTACAATGGGCCTGGAAACTCAGAGTTCTTAATTCATGGGACATGGTGGTGATTCTACTACTGTGGGAGGTGATGTCATTCAAAAGTAAAACTGAAACATAGAACCTTAAAGTTGATATTCTAAAGTTTTTGTTTCAACTTTAATTTTTGTGTTTTATTTTTGTTTGTTCCTATTTTATTCTTAAAAAACTTTGAAATTATAATATAGTTACATAATTTCCCCTTACGTTTTCTACCCTTAAACTGTCTCATATACCCATCCTTGCTCTCTCTCAAATTCATGGCCTCCTTTTCCATTAATCGTTGTTGCATACATATGTATGTGTGTGTACTCATAAATACGTAAATGTAAGCTGCTACATTACGCCCTTGCCTTCTAACTTCAAGCTTTATAAAATAGAATAGCATTATAATACAGTTGCTAACGCCAGTTTCTTTCCTTTCATGATGTACATTCTACAACTTGTGTTGTATTAAACATGTATGAAAAAAGCAATTGGCACCCATCCTTTTTTGTTGCTGTGTTAAAACACCATGACCAAAAACAGCTTAAAGAAGAGAGTTTATTTATTTATTGTTTGTTTGTTTGTTTGTTTGAGTCAGGGTTTCTCTGTGTAGTCCTAGCTGTCCTGGAACTCACTCTGTAGACCAGGCTGGTCTCGAACTCAGAAATCCACCTGCCTCTGCCTTCTGAGTGCTGGGATTAAAGGTGTGTGCCACCATGCCTGGCTAAAAGAGAGTTTATTTTGGCTTATGGTTGTAGAGAGTCCATAATGGCTGTTCACCTCTTCTCTGCACAGGAAACAGAGGAGAAGCAGGAAGTGGAGAAGGTTAAGTCCCCAGAGCCTGCCCCCAGTGATGGAGTTCCTTCATCAGGATTTCATAAGAATTTTATAACTTCTCCAAACAGCGCCCACTAACTGGAGACTGAGTCCATCACATGAGCCTGTTGGGGAATCAGACCATGACATATGTCAGTTTGCCTTACTTTTCCTTTCTGACTTGGAGATGTTGATGAGTAGCTGCCAACATTCCCCATGCAGTTTCTTCAAATGATGTGGTTCTGGAGAGGCTATCTGCCAGTGTTTTGTTGGTAAAGATTTCCCTTACTCCTTGGGATGTTTTGACACTGTCCTAAAATAAACCATTTCCTATTTCTGTGGAGCTGACTGGAGACAGCAAATTGATAGCATAGTGTGGGTGACTCATATGACCTGGCTATCAACGGAACAAAACATGTTTTGTGTCTCCTCACTTATATTAAACCAGTGGATTCTATCTATCTATCTGTCTGTCTGTCTGTCTGTCTGTCTGTCTGTCTATCTGTCTGTCTGTCTATCTATCTATCTATCTATTTATCTATCTATTTTCACCCACATTAGGTGTCAGCAGTTACAGATTTAGTAATAAAGGGAACCCTGCCAGCTGTCCCCTTTCCTCTGTCTCGACCCTCAGTTGAACTGTCAATGGTAGCTCTTCTACTTCCTTCTCAGAGCAACAGTCCAGGCGAAGGTAGTTTGCTTTTGAACTGGGGTTAAAAGTAAAAGTCAAAAAAAAAAAAAATTAAAAGTCCCAGTTTTATCATAATTAACCCTAAACACCACTGGACTCTGCCATGAAAGGCACGGTTGAGGTGATATGGAGTGAGCATTGCTTTCAGGGTGCATGGAGCTAAGAAATTCAAGGTCTGACTTCAGGACTCTTCGAAACCTTTGCCGAGCTCTGAGAATTAACACGATGAGGAATGCATAGGCCCAGATGAGAGCGTGGACTTTGAGCATGTTACAAAGTCAGTCAGTCAATGATTTCCAGCTGAGCCCCTCCTGGCCCCAAGGATGATGTAAGATGTAATCCGAGCCTTCAGAACGAAGTCAAGTTTTGACAGAGAGAGAGAGAGAGGGCAAGAAGTGGTTTCTGTGTGTGATGAATGAGTATATCCAGAAGCAAAGACTGTTAGAGCAACTGCAGATGGGGCAGTTTGGCTGAAGGAAGAGGTCCCTCTGGGGCCGAGCATGGGCTATGATAAACAGTGGGAAAATGGCTGTGGACCGAGTAGTAACTGACACAAGTGCCCTGTGCAGGAGAGCTTAGCCTGTCAGTGTTGATTCAAATGCAGGTTAAAGAGAGGCGTGACCAAGACAAAGATATTACGTTACAGCCAAGGGATATCTCTTTGTAATTATTCTCTTCCCTCTCATCTCTTGCTAATTTTCTCTCATCCTTTAGCTTTAAGACAGCAAGGAACCCCCTGGTGTGATTCCCTACTGATCAGCTGGTGGGGCTGAGTATAGAACTCGGTATGGACAGAAGCAGCAGTCACAGAAGTCCCCACAGTAGGGGCAGCCTACAAGGACACAGAGTTGTCCTGCAGAGAGGAAATTTCTCTCCCAGTTACCAAAGAACAAAGCCAGAGGCCCCTGAGAAGTAAATTTCATTTCAGAGACCAGGAAATGGAGCCACGAGGTAGCAAATTGGGGCACAGCTGGTTGTCACAGCTGATAGACCTCCGAAATCACATCCTGCTCTTTCTCAGTGGCTCACCTTAGATCCACCACACCAACTCCCACTCTAGTCTGAGTGTTTCATAGCCTCAGGAAGGCCTCCGTTGCTACCCCAGGAATGAGCCAAACGTGATGCAGCCAATGCAGTTAGATAGGTTCGTGTCACTGCAGTTGACAGTCATTGAGGGCATTGCAGAATCAGAGCTGTTCCAAGAGGATAATAAATGTGTCTGTGATGGGTTTCAGAGATAAGCACTGTTGACATGTAGTGCTTTCTGTAGGCTCCCATGCACATACGTATGCATGTGTGGACCACAGTTAATGCCAGTTATACACAGGCTATTGTGTCGTCATTTCCCTCAGTGTTGAACAATTTCCTGTGTAGCAAATTGTCCAAGTATTTGAGTTTTAATAGCCATAATGGTTTTTCTTTTTAAATGAGTGTAGCTTTTTTTTTTTTCAGAAGGTTCTCTGTTATTAGCTATTTGGAGTGTTTATATTTTGGCTATGGTAAAGAATACTGTAACGTATAATTATATTAAATGTAAATACAATTACATACACATGTAAGTAGCTGTGCTTATCTATTTCTCTAGAACTACTTGACAGTCCCACACATGTATATAATGAATATTCATAATCTCACTTTAAGTTCTGTCTCTCCTCCCGATGATACCCGCCTCCTCCCCAGCATTGTGTCCTGGGATACCTTTCCAGAAACATAATTACTGAATGTGCATCTTCAGGAGATCTGTTAACGATTCTGCTCATCTCTCTAAGCTGCTACAAGTGCTGGAGGTTGTGCCTTTAAGGCAGATGGCATGTAGGACATGCTTCATATTGCCACCTCTCCCTTGCCATGGTAAAGTTCGGTGTGTGTGCCATTGTCTGGGTGTGCTGAGTAAAAGAGGAAGATCTTAGATCAGTACTCAGGAAGAAGTGACATTGATTTACCTGTGGATTTAATCAATTACACACACAGTGAAATAGAGACCCTCTGAAAACCCCAGGCACCGATAGTGAAGACAGAAATGGAAGCCACTAAAATTGTATGTTAGATGGTTAGGTAGGTGTGGTGGCTCAGACCTGGTGCCACTGAGGTAGGAGTATCTTGAATCGGCTAGCCTGGGCTACATCATACACACACAACACACACACACACACACACACACACACACACAGTCTTTCTTGGCACTGGATAGTCCTGTAACCCTTTCTTGTCTCTTTCCCCATGCTTCTCCCTCAGAACTCACCTTTAAGCTCTACCAGCGGGCCAAGCATGTGTACAGTGAGGCTGCACGCGTGCTGCAGTTTAAGCAGGTGTGTGAAGATGCACCAGACAATGCAGTCCAGCTGCTGGGGGAGCTAATGAACCAGAGCCACAGAAGCTGCCGGGACATGTATGAGTGCAGCTGCCCTGAGCTGGACCAGCTAGTGGACATCTGCCGGTGAGCTGAGAGGGCCATGTGGGAACCAAAACATGCCACCAGGGAATGCTGGTGCAATGAACAAAAAGCTGTATTCTCATAATTTAGATGAATCCTTCCTATATGAGGGACTCCAATCCTCATGATGTAGAGCCCCCCCTCCCATGTTCTTCCTGCATGTCTGCAGGGTGGCTTGAGACCTGACTTTATGGGGCACAGAAATCAATCTGGAACCAGTTTCATTGTTAGCTGATTAGACCTTTCAGGAAGGCAGCTGATCTCTGACATGGGCATTTTATGTGTTTCAGAAACCCCTAGGAACCCAATGGAGTTCTGTCTAGAAGAGAGTCAAAAGAGGGTCTTGACCTTGAGAGTTCTGCTGAAGGAGGTGGGCTGGAAGAATCACTTGGAAAGCCCCTCTTGAACTGCCATATTTATTTTGGGCAATTAGGGGAAATGAAGACCAAAGAAAGGCCAGTTTATAAACTTGGCTATGACAGAAGTGTAAAGAGAGAGCCTCTTTCACAAAATCTCCAGACCTCCCTGTAATTGTGCAACAATGGGGATAATAGAGTCCTTCCCAGGGAGGTCCCACACTGACCTTGGAGAACTGAAAGGGAAATTGGAGGGGAATCAGATGACCTGTGTTAGCTCACTCTGACGATGACACAGCCCTGCACGCAACTAGCAATGGAAATGTAATTAGCCACTTGGCGCCTGTGGCTTGCCAGGCTCATGCCACACCCAGTCAGAAAGTTTAAACCCAGCAGCTAGAGTGGATCACAAATGGCATGTGGAACCTGCCTGGCCTGGCCAGGAGCTTGTACACAGTGGCTGAGGCACTTCCTGCTGACGTCAGCATTTGCTCACTAATTGCCAACCCCCCTTCCAATGCCTGTTTTAATTTAAATAAAGAAAGCATCAAGGGCCCAGTGATGGAAGAGACAAACACTGCTCAGTCTTGGACATAAGAGGAAGGGGAATGATTTATGTAGAAATGAGGAATAAGTTGTTTTGGCTTGGAAGGGGGAAGGGAATTTGAATCTAACCGGAAACAGTACAGGTGGGATCTGCCAGCCTCCTGGAATTTCCCAATGTGCTTTCTTCTCCTGGGATGGTCACCAGCACCGGTTTACATTTCTGTGGGCAAAGAGATTAGTGATGATTTAAAAAATAATTTGATTGCTTGTGATAAATGTTGCAGGCAGAAACTGGGAGGAATAGTGACTGATATGGTTGAAGGGAGAGTCTTCATTTGGAGTGGTTGGAGAAGGTTTCTCTGAGGAAGCACTCTGGAATGGAAGACCTGAAGGAACAAGCAGACAGGCACAGCAGGGAGGGAAGGAGAGAGAGGAGGTGAAGCTTGAGCATTTGTGGAGATGACACTCTACATTGACCCCATTGGCTGTGGAAAGGATTCATACTGCATGCACCCTGTCAGCTGTGGGGAGGATTCTGGCTTCCAGAAGAGAAAGGGGTGCAATGGATGTGATATTTGACTCTGTCCTAGATATGGCTGAAGGAAGGTTCTAGACCATTGCAACTATCACTCTGTGGGAGAAGGAAAGGAGGGAACCAAGAGAACTGTTGGTGTTTTTTGACTGAGAAATGTTTTTTTTTTTTTTCTTTTTCTAAAATTATCGTTTGGGGGAGGGCAGCCATTTTTTTTTTACAACTCAAGGTCAGAGTTATCCCCTAGTGCCACAGATAGTCCCAGTTGTTAGTGTGAGGAGCTCCCTCAGTCAGGGCCCTGGGAGCACAGCTGCAGGGGGGCAGGGCACCACGGCCGCTGCCACCTTCCCTGCCCAGTCAGCCCAGTCACACAGAAGCCAAGGCACTGTCTTTTCGTGGGTATTTGGGACGTGATGGTGCAGGAAAGGGGTGCTGAAGACAGCCAAGGATACCAGGCATAAGGGAAAGAACAAAAACAAAAATCAAAAACCCAATGAAACCCTTGGGGAAACAGAAAAGCAGAGCCGTGAGCTAAGCCCAGGAGGTCTGCAGAGCACCTCGGCCTCCCTGATGTCATCTCCGGGAGGGACCCAGAGATGCTGCAAGTCCTGGGAGGGTCCTGAGAGTGCCAGGCATGAGCCACGCTGGGCTGGCAGAGCCACGCTGGGCCGGCAGAGGGCTTTCTGTTTAATAAACACAGCAGCCCCAGACTTCCCTGTCACAGAGAAGAAAAGATAGCACTGACAGACTAGGCAGCTTGGCCTGTTGGCCATCTTGGGAGACCACGCGAGGGAAATCTGAAATGGGTTCAGGGAGTATTGCCAATGACATTTTGCCACTGTCACCTTTGGCTACCTGGTCGCACTTTAAAATTTTTGTGTGTTTGAGAAACCTTTTTGGAAAGTATTTACATGAACAGATATGTGGCTGTGTGTGGGAACAGAGCTTGAGAGGCTAGGAGATCACTACAGACCCCACACTCTGGAGGTTTGTGTGACCTAAGCTAGACCATCTTTCCAAAGTGGTCCTCAGTAGTCAGACAGTGAGACAGCATAGAGGACATTTCCATCCTGTTCATCAAGAGAAAAATCAGTTTAGAACACAGAAGGCCCAAGAGCTGAGGGTGTGTGCTTGCGAGGCCCAGGCATGAAAACTCCTGGGAATTGGAGGCCAACTGTAGCTACATAAGAGCCCTCCTGCCCAGCCAGGAGCCGTAGGATGAGACCCTGTTAAAAAAGAAAAGAAAACCAAAAGGAAATTACACTTATGTAGTTAGGTTGATTTTTTTAAATTAAGTTAATGTTCAAATTTTTATTAGATGAGATGAAATAATGAATGAAGAAGGCAGTCTTTGCCCAATTATAAAAATGTCTATTTTAAATGAACAAACTGTAAATTCAAATTTTGATGTAGAATTTCCTGAGGAACACAGAATAGTTAAGCCAAGTCATGTGGGACAGCTCATTTGTTATTGGTTCCTTGAGGGGAAAAAAAAAAAGTTAATGCTTTTTGTTTCTGTTTGGCCACTGTTGAAATTAGAAAGGGTTCCTCCCTGCATTATTGCTGTTATTGCCCAAGCTGTTAAGGAAGACAAATGTCGGGTTCTCAGGATGAGAGTGGGTGCAGGGATTCCTTTGCTCCACTCTCTTCAGAAGTCTTCCCTCAGCCCTGACCCCACAGCTGAGCTGCCCAACCTCCTGAGCCCCTCCTCGCCAAGTCAGTCATAGCTGTGTGGTCTTTCACTGGCTCACACGCTGACCTCCATGCCCTGCCAAGGAAGGGAGAGGACCACTCTACCTGTTCTGGGGACTCCTATCTCTCTAGGCAAATGTCTTTTACCTCTAGGGTATTGTGAGTGACTGACCATTCTCTGAGGCAAGCTACAGCCATCTTGGAGCATTCGCCTGTGAGCGCTTGCAAGATCATTTTAGTTGGGCTGGTTGGCTGTTTATAGCCCCCATTTGAGGGCCCGGGAGGGTCACAAACCCTCACTGAGTACCCAGCTCATCCAATCTGCCCTAAGTGTACTTGGTCCCTGAGAGGGGCTAGGTTATAAAGGCATGGGAAGACTAGAGGAGGGGAAGCCCTCATCAATGCTGAGGAAAGGCTTTGTAGGTGAAGTCCTTTGGGGAACACTTGAGCACACACACGTCTGTAAGTCACCCCTTACCTGCTATATTGAGAAGCCAAGCAAACTCATCAGTTACCCCCACCAAGTGAACATTGGAGAAACCAAGTCTCTGATTGTTGTTGGGACCTTTGGAGGGGGCGGGGCATGCTGCCTAGTGTCCCCCTGGGAAGGAATTTTAGGGACACGGATACACTGTACACTCAATTTGCCCCCCAAAAGAACTGCTTCTCAATGGCCTTTGATGCCTCATGTTCTGAAACAAACCTGCCAACTCGTTTTCTCATTCCTTCTTACATCAGCAGCTTTGGAAGACTTCAATTTCTTGACTCCAAAACAATCTGAAAAATGTCTGTAGTCTAACATAAAAACTTGTAGAAATTATGCTGGAAGGTTCGTTTCCCTGAGATAATTGCCACTTTCCAAAGAGAAGAAACTAGGACTCTTTGCAGTGAAAGAGAGACTGTACATTGTGCATATTTATCCAACATAATATCTGTATTTTAATATCCAGCGGCGTTCATTACAACCTACCAAAAAAACTAGAGCTGTGCTCATTCTGGGCTGCAGAGATGGATCTGCACTCTATTTGTACAAAACATAAATGCTTCTTTAATTTGAAATGCAAGGCATATTTTGCTGTTTTTCTCCCTTTTAAGTTTATAGCAATTGAGTCTTTCTGTCCCCCCACTTACTGCCTCCCCCACCCCTGATGCCTTCCACGATGTTCAGAACTTTGGGATCTGCTCACTGAAAGCAGGATATCCGAGCAGACTGTAGCAGGCTACCAGTCAGGTCTGTCTCCTCCCAGGCCTTTGCTGTGTGAAGTCGTTGCATTGACGACCCTTTTTTATACAGCTCTCCTCCTTACCCCAGTTGGCCTGTGGGAGATTTCACATGGCACAAGGTTGTTTCTTACTATTCTCCTGCTTCTGCTCTAACCTGGTGTAGTGCAGGAGATATATTTTTAAATTTTACTATTTTCTCAGAACTTCAAATATAAAAAAGTTTATTAAGCAACCTTGGCTCATCTATATTTTCTTCTTGATTTAACACCTTTGTTGGTCTCCCAACTTTAGACCTTGTAGTTTCAGAGACATGCAAAGGGCACTTTAAGAGCCACTGAGAAACACTGCTGTTAAGACTTCTCTGCCTCTTTCTGTCTCTCTTTCTGTCTCTCTGTATTTTACTCTCTCTCTCTCTCTCTCTCTCTCTCTCTCTCTTTTTCTCTCTCTCTCTCTCTCTCTCTCTCTCTCTCTCTCTCTCTCTCTCTCTCTCTCTCTGTGTGTGTGTGTGTGTGTGTGTGTGTGTAGCTGTACAAGGCAATCTGCTGACTTCTGATACAGTTACTTTGGTTTGTGAACACCAGCGCCGATGACTGTGGTCAGAAGGCTGTGTATTATAGCCTTTCTTTGTTCTTTTAAATTTTTTCATACAGTATATTTTGATCATATTATTTCCTGTCTCCCAGCTCATCCCAGATTCCCCCTACATGCCTGCCCACTCAACTCTATGGATCTTCACTCTGTTTAAACAGGAGCAACAACAACATTTTACAAAAAGGAAAAGATGAAAATCTTGAGCTCTGATGAATTTGGAGCTTGGGGTGATAAAATGGAGCCCGTCCTCTTCTGCATCAGGCTGGGTGGCCACAGTTCTAACTGAACAGAGAGAAGCAGATTAATTTTCCCAGAGATCTCTTAGCCTCTGTTTCTACGTAAGGTTTGGAAAAATGGATCCCTTGCAGGTAGATAAGAAACAACTCTCTTGAAATCATCTCTTCCTTTTTAAAAAATGTTTTGAGAAAGGCTTTCACTATGTCTTCCTGTCTGTCCTGAATAGGTTGGCCTCAAGCTTACTGTATCATCCGTCCTGGGCCTCGCATGCGTGCCCACCACTCTGTTCAAACCATTCCAGAAAGAAGTGTATGAAAATATCCCTAAAGGGCCCATGGAAAGCCGTTAAAGACCTGGAGAATTATGCTCACAGAGCATCAACTGGGCATGCTGTCATCTAGAGCAGGCTGCAGTTGGCTTTAAGGATCATCCTGAGATATTTAAAGGATCCTCCCATCTCTCCTACCTTCCGTTCCGGCCGCATTTGATGTGGCCTCCTATGGCAAAGTTTCTCCTTTAAATCAACAAACTACAACAGGCCTTTTTCTAGCTTAAGAAGTAAAGACCATTCTAGAATCTCATAATTAAAGCAGCTTTTCATCTGGATGATAGGAGTTTGGGCCGAATTCAGCTAGAAGTCTATAAGCTGCTGTTTGAGGGTCATCAGAAGGTTGGGAACCTTTTATGGGTGTAAGCACATTTTTCACATTTAAGAAAATTGTATTTGAATAAAACAAGTGGTTCAACCACTGGAGAGCATCGCCAAGGGAAAAGTGAGTAGCTGATGTGTAGTAATCCCAACTTCCTGGAGGAGGGGTAATGGTCTATTCATTCTATTGATGTTTTCCAGGAAGTGCAGGGGAAAGGGGGACAGAATTGGGCTAAATTAATTATGAAGTTTTAAATCTATTACTAATTTGGAGTAAATTTCATTAGGAAAAGTAATTGGAAATGTTTTTGAATAAATTGCATATTTGAAAGAGAACTGATCCTTCGGTTTTGCTTAGGGTTTTTGCACTAGGTCAGTTCTAAGGTTTGAGACTACAGCCGGTTAATGGTGACTTCAATTTATAGCTACTTGGTAGTTTATAGAGTTGCCCCCTCTCAGCGAGCATTTCATTTACTGGCCAAGGTGGATCTACTTGTTAGCTTAGTCCTAGAAAGTTCAGGGAAGATGGTATATATACACAGGATGACCATCCATTTTGTGGGAAGGTTTGCATAATTTTCCATTAGTCATTATGCCAACCAACCAACCAACCAACTTAGAGTTTACTAATGGGTTCTGTGCTCATAAATTTATGTAGAATAAACCTAGGCTGTCAGATCTAAGAGACTGGTTCTTTTTTTCTTTCTCTCACTATGGTGTTGGGTATTGAACCCAGACCTCATACATGCTAAGCAAGCTTTCTATCACTGAGCTGCATGCCCAGCCCTTAGCCCTAGTCTGATGCCAGTGTGTAAAATGGATAAGCTTTATGAGCACAACTGAGAGCAAGCTGAAGGTGGCTTTGTCAGTAAAGTGCTTGCTGTGCAGTCATGGGGCCTGGGTTGGTATTCTCAGCACCCACATGAAAAGGCAGTTATAAGCAACCAACACCTGCAGTCTTAGCATCATTGAAGTGAAGGTAGAAGACTCTTTGGGGCTTATTGGTCAGCTGGCCTTGAAGAATCAGTGAGCTTCATGTTTAGTGAGAGACCCTGCCTTCAAAAACAAATTGGAGAAGAGTGGAAGGAGGTACCAGATGTTGACCTCTGGCCTCTACCTGTACATGGTATACCTGTACATGTGCTCGTACAGGAACATGAACACATGCATAACTCTCCGCTCTCAACAATAAACAGAATGCAGTTAAAACAGCTATAGGGGATTTCCAGTGTCCAATACTGTAACAGTGACTTTGATTTACCCTCTTTAGAGGTGACCTTCCGATTCTCTGTGTCACCATGTCCACTGTCCATCTTCTTATTTCTATTCCTGATTAATTGGAGCCTTGCTACACAAGTTTCAAGTGGTTAATGTATGGCTATGGGATCAAGACTACAGTGAGTGGTTCTAGGTCTGTAAAGTAGGCACTGGTGATAGTTATTATTTGCCTTCAGTAGCTTCAAATATCACCAAAAAGGTTCTTAGTCCTAAGTGCTGGGAAAAAACCTTATAAATTATATTCAATTCAGATTTCTTGTGTGGTGTCTACACATGTGAGAGAGTACACATTCATGGATATGTACATGTATGTAGAGGCCAAAAGTTGTCTTTATCCATAGTTCTCTATCTTATATGTTTAAAAAATCATATCTTCTCACCTTAATTTTTAAGATAGAGTCTCTAGGGAACAGAGAGCTCATAATTCTGCTAGACTGGTTGACTACTGAGCTTCAGGAACATACCTGACTGCCTCTATTTCTTCTAACCAATGCTCGGGTTACAAATCTGGGCTACAGTGCCCAACTTTTATGTGTCTGCATGAGTAGAAGACACTACTTTCTGAGACCCCAATATACACTTCTTAAAGCTTGAAATTGCTGAATAACCCCACGCTAATATTCTCTTCATAGAACCTGGGAAGAGGTTGTGTTCTGTATCAAATAAGTTGTTATTATTTTGCTTATTGGTGATAATGCTTTGTTTTCTCATTGTTTTAGGAAGTTTGGGGCCAAAGGCTCACGACTTACTGGAGCAGGATGGGGAGGCTGCACTGTGTCCCTAGTGCCCGCTGACATGCTGTCCAGCTTTCTCGCCAGTGTGCATGAAGCTTATTATCAGGGGAACACATCCCGCCTGGCTCTGGAGAAGCATAGCTTGTTTGCCACCAAGCCTGGAGGCGGGGCCTTGGTTTTCCGTGAGGCCTAAACAATGTCAAACATCTCAGAGAAACTATTTTGGGCATTAAGGAGCTGGCGGGATTTCCTGTGCCACAGTAAATCAGCCCCTTTTCTGTTTTGTGTTATGAGGTACAGTAGCTATTATCAAGATGCATTTCTAAAGAAATGGTGAAAGCTAGACTTCATAATGACTACTTTTCTTTCTTACGTGTATTTTTATGAATCAGAGCCAAGGATATGCTTAGATAGACCTTTGAAATATGATTAAGATTTATTGATGTGAAGATTTAAAAGATGAACAGCGAAATGTACTTTTAATTAAACACTCTGCTCCAATTAAACTGATAGAGCTGAACTGTGTGTTGCTCTTGAATGGCGGCCACTGCTGGCTTCCCTTAGCCCTCTTCCACATTGTTGAAGTCTTCTGATATGGTAGAGAATGATGACGATAAATGTGGTGACTCTAGTGACTGTGGCGACTCTGATGGTGATGATGATCCTCCATATTCCTCCTTGAGTTTTGCCTCAACACGCTAGGAACAAAGTGCATGGTTAAGGGTTTGCAGACATTAGACACACACAGTACACTTGAATGTCAGATTTCTACATCTCTGAAGATGGTGAAGATCACTTTGGGAGGAGGAGCCAAAAGATAGATTTCAGAAGACAATTTGAATTGACTGTCCTTCCACTAGCACTTCCACTTGTCCAATGCCTTTCCAGCCTGGCAGCCCCACCCGTACCTCACATCCTTCTTGTGGCTGCCTGGCAAGGCTTGTTTGTCTACCTGGTTCCCTGTAGGGCAGATGTAGGGCAGTATACAGCTTTGGGTGAATAATCAAAAGCCTAAAGTGTAAACAGACAGTGATAGAGTAAGGGCACAAGTCTCTGGTCACGTGGTGACAGGCCAGTGGCAGACATCCGGAAGTCCTTTCTAAGTTTCATGGCAGATGAAAGAGGGTTTGGTTAAAACAATCAGGTGACAGAAGTAGCTTGTATTGTGTTTGGGATCACCATGGTTTTTGTTTCTTATGACTGTAAGAAACAAAAGGCATTAAAAGGCATTCAGAGGCTGAGTTTCTTCATCTGCCTGTTTCCAAAAGACATAGGCACACCAAAGTATTTCTTAAAGGACAAGTCACTGGGAAACCAAGATTCATCCTAAAACCAACTCCTGACATGTTTCCTTCTAAATACCTGAGAAACCTTGTATCAAATTTGTTGAAAATTTTTTGAGTTTTCTTAAGCACAGTAATTGAAGATCTGAATTTATTTAAGTTAATGATCCTGCATATTTTTTTAATGGGCTGTATTCCCCACAACTACTTGTGGCTGGTTTAGAATTCTTTTAAAAAAAAAAAAAAAAAAAAAAAAAAAAAAAAAAAAAAAAAGAACCAAACTTAGATCATGTGTCACTGTCACTGTTCTGTTAGTCCATTTGATGATTTTTCACCATGAAATTCCTTCATAGGAAGATGATGAAAATGTTCAGAATTCTAAATATTCAGTGTGCATACCTTCACAGGGACTCAGTCTTTCTAGATGTTCACTGTGCACACCTCAATGGGGACACAGTCATTCTAAGTGTTCAGAGTGCACACCTTTATAGAGAACCTAGTCTATCGAGGTGTTTTGTCTTTGGTGAGGTACAGAATCTACTGAAACTATTCTACTCTAGTTTGGCTTCCTGTTTGTTAAGATTGTTTCAAACTTGTCTTCAGTACCTGGTGTTCTAGAAGTTATGAGACATACCCAGCTCTTCTGAGAAGAGTAGGGATGGGACCAAGGGCATTGCTTCATAAATAAAAAGACTTGGGAAGGATGGCTAGACTCTGAAAGCTAGTGAGTAGGCAGTGTAGACCAGTCAAGCTGAGTAGAGCCTGAGGAAGGCTCTATGGGAGTGCAGGGTTTGCTTTGAAATGCATTGAGGAATCCTGTCAGCTGCACGGGCTGGACCAGGCAGCATTTAGAACCTGAAAACAGGCCACATATGGATAGCCCACATCTGGTCTGCAAATGTATCGTTTGGCTCCTTAGCATTTGAAAATGTGGGCTCTAAGTCTGGAGATACTGCACAAGAGTCTGAATTACTGATGGAAGCTGAGCGAAGACTGATTCCTGCAGGTAACAAGGAAGGAGCGTGAGGTACGGCTGTAGTGTACCATGGTGAGGCACACCCTCTGCAAAGTGCACTGCTGCTGCTGTTACCTGTGTAAGAGCTCTTGGCATTCTTCAGTAGGAAGAAATACATCAAAAAATAGGAATAAGGAATAGTGCTTAAAAAAAAAAAGGGGACAATGATCCTATGTGTCTAAGAGAAACCCTTGAATGTTTCATGACTTTCCATAAGAATCATACTTTCTGTAAAAGAATCTTACTCTTCTCATTTTGGGTATCAGACTGGCAGCCAATGGGATTGCTCCAGAGTCTGGACTGCAGAGGGGAAACCTTTCACACTGGCTCTCTATCCTTGGCTCAGGCAGCATAGCCTGCTAGTTTCCGGCATGCTGGTGTCCTCCCTCTCCCCCTTTGGGAAAGCATGATCCTTCAGATTTAGCAGGGCTGCTCAGAAGGCTTGGAAAAACAGAAAAGATACAGGGAAAACAGGCAGGCACTCTCTTCATCCCTCTTTCCTTCTCACATCTGAGATCCGTTTGACATTTTGTCCTGGTCTTTATTGTGTTTGGGTGGGTTGAGGGTGAGAGATATTCTTTTCAAATGGCCAATGCTGTCATGTAGCTCTCTTGAATTAATAAAAAATAAAATACAACTTCAAGCACCAATAATTTCCTCTAGCTTCTAATCCAATTGCACTTGATGGAGGCAGTAATGGTCTCAGGGACTATTCTAGAAGCAAGGAATGAGAACTGTAGGCATGAGCTTATGGCTGGACTTGAGAGTGGATGATCTCCCCTCTGCAGGGGACAGTGGATGATAAGAATGTGTCCTTTCTGCCACTGCAGCTTGGGTGTGACCATGCATTGCTTATGAAACATGTGAGGTTTGGAGGTGAGAAGCAGGGGAGAGAACACTCAATTATTTTCAGGAAGGAGGAAACCTACTTGATTATGTAGAAAATTCTCAAATTCATTTTTGACTTCTTGTAGATTTTTGGAAGCCTTTGCTTGGATCCTAATGAAATAAAGAAAAGCATTTAGGCAAACAGACTGTTCATACACATCTCCTAGCCAGTGTTTGCCAAGACTGAACGCATGTTAATGCACCTACCTCATTACAACTGTAGCAAGCAGGGATAATTTTTATTCTCTATTTATCATTGAGGAAATAAACTCAGGAAAAATTACTGCCACTGCCTCATACAGAAGGCTAGAAAGCAGACATCTTTAATCTAAGCATTTTCTTAAAGCCTTTGTTCCTACCACCTTGTGACTCCCATCCTAATAGACGACTGTCCCCTTCAGTTAGACATGTGATATAGCATCACCCTAACTGCCTCCACTTACCAGATCTTGTGAGGGCTTTACACAATGGCATAGAGCAAGGAGAGAAGCAGATGGTCAAGGCTCATTTGTGCAAGGGTAGGCACTAGGCCAAGGTCCTTGAGGAAGGATCCTAAGGATCTTCCAGGGTTTTGGTTTGCAACTACTCAATGGAAAAACACTTTTCTTTTCTTTTCTTTTCTTTTCTTTTCTTTTCTTTTCTTTTCTTTTCTTTTCTTTTCTTTTCTTTTCTTTTCTTTTCTTTCTTTTCTTTTCTTTTTTCCCTTTTTCTTTCCTCTCTTGTCTTTCTTTCCTCCCTCCCTCCCTCCCTCCCTCCCTCCCTCCCTCTCTTCCTCCCTCCCTCTCTTCCTTTTAAGGTAATGGTTGGACTTATTCTGGTGACTGGGAATCCAGACCATTTACAGGAGAGAGTGGCCAAGTTTCAGTCTCTCGAAGGGGGTTAAAGAGCTGCAGCATCTGTTTGGAGAGCCTCGGCCCACCTCCACTCTCTGTACTCTCTTTTCCTATTCCCCAATTTATAAAATAAATTAAAGCAGCAGAATTATCCCTGCTCCATTGGGGAAGTCAGTTTTTGTGTGTAGAAAAAGTAGCAGGGACAGAGGTGACACAAGTCTGCAATTCCAGGGAAGCCAGCAGAGGGGCTGATTTCTAGTTTATGTCCTTCCCAGAAAGGGCATAGTTATAGGCTAAGTCCTATGGTTGATGTAAAAATAGATAATCACAATTAATTTAGCAATTAATTAAGTACTTAAGTTGGCAGGAAGGTGGGTTTTTTTTCTCTCTTTAAAATAGAAGGAGTTGATTTGTTGTTCTAGATCAACCTGTGGGTAGTGACCCCCCCTTTTTTTTTTACAGCAGTCAGTTAAGACATTGGAAAACACAGATATTTATAGGTTTCATAACAGTAAAAAGTTACAGTATGAAGTAGCAATGAAGATAATTTTATGGGTGTCACCGACATGAGGAATTGTATTAAAGGGCTGCAGCATTAGGAAGGTTGCTAGCCAAAGTACTGGTGAACTGCTAAGTAGGATATAACTCTTTGTAGATACTAAATATATATTTACACAGCAAACCCATCATGGGTTTCTGTGAGTTCTTTTGTCAATTAAAAGTGGTTTAAGCACTACAAAGCCAAGTGAGAGACACACCGGTCAAGCTCCTTGTCGATCAGTTCCTGTTGCTCTCTCAGGAACTTGATATCGTCTTTGATTCTTTGCTTTACTCTGTAAAATATAAAGAAAGCTCTATCAACATTTGGAGTTAATATTTAAAAATAAAGAAGTCAGTCCTGTGTGGGACAGAATCCATCAATAAGCCCTTTGTTCCCCTCAGCACATCAACTGGTGTGCTAAGCCCTCCCCAAGGTCCCTTTTAGAGCAGGTGCCTGTGGTGCTGCCAGGCACCTGCTGTGACCTGAGGTATCTATCACTCACTGCTTCTATCTGGGCTTGCAAGCCTTTTCCCACTGTTCAGGGATGCTTGGCATTGCTGGTGGAGGTGGGGCTGTGGGGTTAGGTCATTGGGGACCCACAGGGGGAGGAGCACACACTGTGTTTTGCTCGGGGTAGGACCTCTCTGGCTGCTCCTTTATCCCCTGTTCCTGAGCAGCACTGATTTCCCAGAACTAGCTCTGGTCCTTCCATCCCCCAAGGCAATAGTCTTTAGACAGTTACCTTGACACAATGAGGTGGATCATGCCAGATTTTTCTTGTAAAAATTCATGGGCATTCTTGCATAGCCTGTTCCTAACTCTAGCACATAAAAGTGTCATGACTGCCCACAAGCAAGCACTTAGCTCAAGCACAAGCAGAAAATGTTCTCTGAGAAAGCATTTTCCAAAAGTCCACCCTGTCTCGATCTCTTCAATACCATAGCAGCTGCCACCCCAGTTCTATGTCCACACAACACGACCTTCTGGCTTTCCAAAGCTCATCCTTGCAAGTGGTGATGCTCCAGTCTGTTGCTGATACAGGACATCTGGTCTTCCTACATTGGGGTGAACCCCACAGCAAGGCTTCTTACCCTCTCTAGTCCCTGATACTGGTCAGGCTCCACACTCAACTACAGAGACACTTGACATAGGAAAAGAACCTGGGAACTTATAAGATGGTAAACAACCCAATACTCCTCATCAGGAGAGATCAAGTTCAGGCATCTCCTGCTATTTCTTCTGGTTACTTAACATATCAAAGCCACAATGCTGCTCAAACTTACCTCTTAAAATCCTTCTTGTTATCTGCAAATTTTCTTTTGGCATCCTTGATGATGTCACAGTATGTTGGAGCAGGCGGTGTGCTGGACTTACAGTTAAGGAATGGTTTCTAGTTCGGGATATTTGGGGAAGGCAAATGGGACCCTTCTCAGGGAGATCATGGGGACCATCTGGCCTGGGTTTCCTTTCTTGAGGCCTCAAGTGCAAATGTGAATGCTGTGTCTACTATAGAGAAAACTGAGAG
Organism: Mus pahari; assembly: GCF_900095145.1. NCBI lineage: Eukaryota > Metazoa > Chordata > Mammalia > Rodentia > Muridae > Mus > Mus pahari. The sequence goes on from NC_034592.1 coordinate 109,267,114, forward strand.
CAAACACCACTTTTCAGATTGCTTTAAGCTTGTTTCCCTAGGCAGTATAATTTAATAGTTTTGTAAGCCCTGTGTGTATGTGTGTGTGTGTGTGTGTGTGTGTGTGTGTGTGTGTGTGTGTGTGTATTTTCAAACCAGAGTCTGTGAAAGTGTTAGTAAGCATTGATACTCTATCCCAGGCACCTTGCTTGGGTATTCACCTTGCAGTCTACCAAGGACTTCAAAGCCTCCTCTGGGAGACTTAGAGGGTAACTGCCCACCTGCATGGGTGCTCAGTTAACCCTGCTTATACCAATGCACAGCGGAAAGATGGGAGACCGAGGAAACATGGCATGGAGGTTTCTGGAGAAATTTCAAAAACAAACCTGCTCTGTGTGGATTTGGAAACTCTAACATAATGAGCATCTTCTGTCCGCTGTGGTGCTGTTCACAATGACACACAGAAATAACCCGAGGGTTTGACAGCAGACAAACAGAAAGAGGAGCTGTAGCGTAGATACAGACAATGGGATAGCTGCTGCTCCCAAAAGTCTCACCATTTGTCACAAGATGGATAAGCCTAAAAGACATTATGCTAAGAGAAGTCTCTCCCTCTGTGTTGTGGGGCAATCTTGGTAATGGGTGATGGTTTGAGGCCAGGAGTCCTAGCTGGTGCCAGCCCTTAAACCTTTCCCTATCCTGTCAATGCCTAACTAGAAGGTCAGCGGTGCCCATAGCACATTATATTAGTGTATCAAGCTAGCCTGCTTATGAATTACATGCCAGACATGGTAGCAAGCTAGAGTAAGTGAAGGAACTTTTAAGATATCATGTGTAAGGTAAAAAGAAAGTTAAGGAGTTAACAGAGACTGGGCTTGGAGTTGGGAACAAAGACCAGGAACATTTGCTGGCTTTTCCAGGGTGAACATGGAGGACGTGAGAGAGCACTCCTGCCTGGTGGGTCCCAACAGGCTTACTCCAGTGACATCCTGTGCCCTTAGGTCCTTGGAAGTCCAGCCTCTTACCCTGCCTCATAGTTCAGATGGACCTGCAGCCTCTGGCCTTGAAGACTTGGGCTTTAAACTATTCTTGGCCCAGTAGTGGGCAGTAGACCAGCATGGCTAAGCTCAGGTCCAGACCCAGTTTAGGATAGTGTTTTGTCTCCCAGGGCAAGTCTTTCACTTAGTAGAAGTAACTTACTGGATGTGGGAGGGCTGTGACACCATCTGTGCTTGGCAGAGGCCACCTGAATAGCCTTTTTGCTGGCAAGCCTTCATTTGGAGACTGGAACCTCAGTTTCAGTGTGCTGCCAAAGACAATCCACTTCTCCAGGAGGGAACTGCAGCATGTATGTGTTCAGATGGTAACCGCTACTGAGGGTCAGGCCTGTCTGCTTGGCATTCCTGGTCTTTGTTGATCACTCTGCTAATAATGTGTGGTCAGAAACATAGCACTGTTTTCAGGACAATGACATCTTGAGATCTGATGACCCCGTACAAGCCACTTTCTCTTCAGGCTTAAGTGAAGTCACCAAATGTGTCTACAAGCAGTAGCTGATTTATGATATGAGTCAAATCTAGAAGGTAACATTTCAAAAGAAAATAACCCCAGGTTGTGCGTAGGTCACTTCCAAATTCTAGATTTGACATTTCATCCTTCAGTTATATTTTCTATTAACTTCATGAATGGTCAACATTAAAAGTTCAGCAGTTCTTAGAGCTTAAAATGAAGCAATACGCACCTCACCTTGCAGCGGAGGAAACTAAGTCTTATAAAGCCCATTCATGCGGATAAATGTTTCATTCAACAAACTTAAGAAGTATATGTAATTGAGTTTGCTGGCACACACCTGTCATCCCAGCATGTGGGAAACTGAGATCACCAGTTCCACGTCAGCCAGCCTGGGTTACATAGCACGACTTTGCCTCAAAACCACAAAATACTAATGTACAGATACAATAGAAAAAACCCAACATAATCAAAAGAGAAAACTGCCTTATGTTCTTGCAGTCCCCAAGCTGAAAGTGTTTCCCCTTTGTTGCATCTGAATTCGTTCTGTACAGAGCTGTCACATTATTGTAACACAGTAGTTGGTGTCTCACAACTACAGTATCACAATTCTTCATGCACACAAGTCGGTGGTAACTGCTGTAGACAGACAAGATGTGTTGCTTCTTGTTGTTGAGACATTGCCAGGCTGGTCTTGAACTTGTGGGCTCAATTGATCCTCCTACCTCACTCCCCAGGAAGCTGGCCCTCCAGGTATGCACCATAGTGCTCTGCTGAAGGGACTATTCTAATGTTTGCAAAACTTTCCACTGAGGGCCTGTGCCTGAAGTGCTTTCAAGTCTGGATGTTGTATTTTGGTGTTCGTATACGAGCTCATATTGTCCTCAAGAGCCTAGCAATGGAGGACTGCATGCCTACCCTTTTAGGTTAGTTGGGAATAGGGGGCAGACACATGGTAGGGAAAAGGCAGTCTCCCTTCCTACTAAGCAAGAATCTTGCAGTCCATATGTAGCAGAAGATGGCATATTCAGCCATCATTGGGAAGAGAGGCCCCTTAATCTTGTAAACTTTATATGCCCCATAGAGGGGAACGCCAGGGCCAAGAAGTGGGAGTGAGAGGGCAGGGGAGCAGGGCAGGGGGAGGGTATAGGGGACATTCGGGATAGCATTTGAAATGTAAATGAAGAAAATATCTAATAAAATAATAATAAAAACAACAACAACAACAAAAAAGAATCTTTGCAGTCCAAGATATAATAAATCTTCCCTCGGCCACAGAGTAATCTGCCAGCCCAGAGCAGAGGGTCTGGAGTCAGTGAGTTGCTTCCACTGCCTGGAACACTCTCTGTACATTAATGCACTGAAGGTCTTTGCTTCTCTGGGGAAAGGCTGCAGAAAGTCCTATCATTGTGGTATGGGGGTTTGAATGATTGATGATGCTTTTCCAGGTAGAGATGGATCTTGCTAAAATACTCAGTCTGGAATGCATCCACTTCCTGCTATTCTTTAATTGATCCCCTAGAGTACTTGTTAGACGTTCAAAGACTTTGTCCCTTTGTAAAGTTCTTCTGTGTCTCCAGTATGGCTTCCATGGGTAAGCTTTTGTGACATGATTTATTTGACATGTTGAGGAATTGGGTTTTCCATGAAAATACTATTGGTACCAACATAGTTATACATCAATTCCTAAAAATTTTCTGATTTTAACATATGGCTTTATTGAAATGAGCTGGGTATAAATTCTTCATAAAGACATTCTGACTCTTTACAAAGCTTGGTCCTTGGTGTCCATTTGAACTGTACAGTGAGGTTCTGGCCTGCATTATGCTGGTGTTGACGAAGACCTTAATGTTCTCTTGTGTTTTCGGTAGACTTTTGTTAATGTGTGCTAATAAATGTCCTAATTTTTATTCTTTTCACACACTTAAAGCCACGATTATATCCCAGTTGAAGAAACATAGAGTACTTAAAAGTTGTAAATTATGAATAATGGCATTTTCTGCCCCTCCGGGAAGACTGTGGCAACAGTGCTTTTCAGTCCCTCGGTCTGGACTGGCATCACACTTCATTCCCCATGCATAGCTCCAAGGATGCATGGCAAGCCACTATGTGGAGAAAGAGCCATTTGGGGACAAAACAAATTGTTCTCTTCTGGGTGTCACAACTGCTGTGGTTAGCTGTACCAAACCAAGACTGAGAGAGATATCCTAGAGGCCTCAAATCAGAGTCTAGAGTCCTTACCTTCCATGTAGCAGGATAGAGTCAATCATAGAAGCAGTGGGGTCAATTATAGATGAAGAAATTGAAGAGATTGAAGAATTGAAGAAGTGGTCTATGTGTGAGTGGCCACTGTGTACAAAAGCTAGTGACCTTTTGAGACAGGGTTTCTTTGTGTAGCCCTGACTCTCCTGGAACATGCTCTGTAGACTGCTCAACTCCAGAGACCGACTCCAGAGACGGACTCCAGAGACTAGCTAATAAATACCCCCACCCTATGTGCTATGCCTAACAAATACAGCAAGGGTCGAGGTTGCCAGCAGTACTAGGTACCACTTTATCAAAGTGAATACACCCCCACCCAATCCCAGTTTTCCTGTCCATGTGTCTGTATGTCTGTCCTTTCATCATTCCCTTGAAGTCCCTCATGAGGGTTCCAGGGCCCAGGCAATAGGGAGACACACTGAGGTTATCCTTGCTTCTCTGTAAGCTAAGGGAGTTGAAGCTGGTGGGAACTCGCACATCGCTGCTTCATGACTGTGAGAGCCCACGACCACAGTGCTGCGGGGAGCTTGCATCAGCATGCAGCTCAGGAAGAAAATCAGACTGCCTTGAGAGTGAGTGACCTCACAGAGTCACCTTGCTGGTTAGGACCGCTGAACTTCCTGAGCAGAGAGGTGACATTTCAGGTTCAGAATGGGATAAAGGCACAGGCACTTAGTGAGAGATATAGTTGAGGAGCCCTGTGGGAAACCTTACACCAAGTAGGAAGAAAACATGACCAGAGAAGAAGAAAAACCACTGTTATGTGTCAAGAGGGGTGACAAATAGATGGAGAAAGAAAAAAAAAAAAAACCTATAACCAGAAAGTGAACTCAGCTAAGTTCATTCATTTTTGAGTGTCTTAGAGTCTCTTTCCTCTCTGGGTTGTAGAAACCTTGTGTTTAAGACCCCAGAGAAGGAATGCTCAGGTTGGAGTCTACAAACCAGCAACACAATGAATGTGAATGTCCAGGTAGCCTGGGCTATAGGAGACCCTGCCTCAAACAAACCAGAAAAAAAAAAGGAAAAGAAAAAAAAAAGAAAGAGGAAGTTAGTTGAGAATGAGGTCATTATGGAGCTGGCTTTACATGTTGGGGATTTATTACAGTCCTAACCTCTAAGGACTTGAAAGAATTTTTATTTTTCTACTTAAAAGTTTTTTGTTTCTTTGTTTTTAAGAGGTTGGGGATCACCCAAGGCCTTATGCATGCTGAGGGCGCTAGAGCACTGGGCCAGGCCCTTCTCAGCTGATGTGACTGAGCAAGGGCGGTATAGCCTTTCCCCGACAGAGAAAGCAAGGGAAGCAGTCAAAGTTTTCCTTACTTGATGTAAACTGGATTGTTACACTTCTTCCTCCTTCCTTCCTTCCTTCCTTCCTTCCTTCCTTCCTTCCTTCCTTCCTTCCTTCCTTCCTTCCTTCCTTCCTTCCTTTTTTTTCTTTCCTCTCTATATAGCACAGGCTGACCTGGAACTGGTATTGACCCCTCTTCTTCTGCCATGCTAAGATCATCGCAGGCACATGCCACCATGCCGAGTCATTTTACTATGCTTCTTGAATTAAAAACACATCATACCCAACATGTTCCTAAGTTTCCAGAATGAGAATTTCTCCTGTTCATTCTTATCTTCTCCATTGAGACACTGAGAGACATAACTATTAGGTCTCAGGCCCTTCACATATATCTAGAAATGAGCATGAGCTGCACTATAGGATTTCTGGTGGTTAGATAAAAGCCAGCACTTCTCAGGAACTTGTGAATGAGTTTTCCATCCCACAGCAGGAGCTCCTTCCCCTTGCTACTCTTCAGGCTTGGCCCTTACAGCCCAGCCTGGTGGTTGGTCCAGCATGCTCTCCAGTCCCTACTCTCTTGTACTTTCCCATCTCTCTCACCATGTGCTGTCTCTTGCTACCCCACCACTCTCTCCCTCCCTCCCATTTCCCTTGTTCTGGCCATATCTAGTCTGTTTTCTTCTATCTCTGTTCTGGACTCTTCCAAATGCCTCTAGCCATTCATTCTCTTTCTCTCCCCTCCCCCCCCCCTTAAAGTTTTTAAGCTGGGCAGTAGTGGTGCACACCTTTTTTTTTTTTTTTTTAAAGATTTATTTATTTATTATATGTAATTACACTGTAGCTGACTTTAGACACTCCAGAAGAGGGCATCAGATCTTGTTACAGATGGTTGTGAACCACCATACGGTTGCTGGGATTTGAACTCTGGACCTTTGGAAGAGCAGTCGGTGCTCTTACCTGCTGAGCCATCTCACCAGCCCCATTTTCTCTCTCTTACCCACAATAAAAACCCTGACCCTAATGGAGTGGTCATGTTGGGAATTTCCTTTTTGCAAACATTCCTCTTTATGTAGGTATAGTATCATGTTTATTAATTTAAAATTCAAAAACTGGCTAAGAAGTCAGAAATGAGTCAATCTAGCCACACAAATCACCTGAACTCTATTTGCCGTCACAGGAGCAACAGATGGTGAATTGTTGTGTTTTGCATTTTTTACAAGGGGAAAAAAACCCACCCCAGAACCTAAACTGAGTTTGTAACAAGAAAGGACCTCATATTACTGACAGTTTCCAATTAATCCTGGCTGGAAGTAGCTGCAAACTACCTGCTGTGAACGTGCTCATACTCGGATTCGCCAAACAAAACTCTTTTGTTCTGTAAGTTCTTAAAAAACAATTTTGCCCTCAAAAGTCCTCATTCTCCACTTTTTTTTTTTTAAAGATTTATTTATTTATTATATGTAAGTACACTGTAGCTGTCTTCAGACACTCCAGAAGAGGGAGTCAGATCTTGTTATGGATGGTTATGAGCCACCATGTGGTTGCTGGGATTTGAACTCCGGACCTTCAGAAGAGCAGTCGGGTGCTCTTACCCACTGAGCCATCTCACCAGCCCCCTCATTCTCCACTTTTAACTGACAGTTTTCTAAAAGAAATTTGGCCAAGCCCTCAGGAAGTGAAGAACTGCTTCAAGTAAAAGTCATCTAAAGATAGAGCAAGACTTAAGATGTCACCTGTCCCTCACCTGATGATGGTTTCATGATCCTTCTGCTGCAATAGACATGAGGCAAAGCTGTGGCCCTGGGAGTCACCAGAGGAACACAGACAGGCTTTCCCCTCAGAACCAATGCTTCTTGCTGTCTTTCTGCTTCAGTCTTTTCCCCTTCTCTTGATCTCACCCTTCTGGGAACATTTTCTCAGTTCATCTTGAAACTGGATCACATAGACAAATGGTCTTGCACGAAATGATGGAGAAGGAGCTCACTGACTTGAAGTGCTAGTTCCATGGAGAACGGCAACCTGGAGACCCTCCTCTCCTCGCAGATTAAGATTAAGGTCACCAGCTCAACACTGTTATTCATCTGTGTGTCAAATATGGTCCTGATGCTTCATGACATGGAAAAATAAACACTTTAGTGTATATTGTATTATTCTGTGCATAGGAAGCCTGCTCTATACCCTCTGAGCATGCCTCCATCCTTACAGTCCAGTGAGTGGCAGTTTCCAGCCACTGAGGACACAGTGAGAACAGAAAGTGCTGAAGGAGCCGTGTGAGCATGGTTACAGAAAGGCTGCCTTTTTAGTGGACCTGGTAAAATAGAGAATGGGCTCTCTGAAGGTGGGCTTGTGGCCATATTTCTAGCACATAACATATTACCCAGGATGTAATAGGTTTTCTGTCAATAATTGTTAAAACAACTGCAAGAAATGGCTTGGCTTCTGGACGTGGGTAATGATGGCACACCCAGGTAAGACGGCAGATGCAGGCTCTTGGTGAGCACGAGCTGAAATAGCTAGACAATAATTAGACAAGTCTAGAAGCCAAAGTGAGGAATGAGACAAGAGCTCAGGGAAGGGTCATGGCAAATATAAACAGGAGAGACTCCACAAAGATTTGTCTCAGCCTACTGCAGGACATTGGTCTTTTCCTGTACATGAAATTCCTCTTAGGAGCACGTTGCTAAGGGAAAGACCAGATGGTTCGGGGGATGAAAGAGCTTGCCACACAAGAATGATGACAGGTGAAGCATGGCTTGGCCACTTTCTTGTTTTTAAAAATATATACAAGTATATACAATATACATATATATGTATATATTTATATTGCATTCTAAATACTATCACCAAGCTATTGCTACATTAATTAATATTAATCTTATTCAAATAGGTGATAGAATTTATAAATTTCCTTATTACCTGAAAAAACAACAACAACAATGGTAATGTGCTGTACTACTGACAAACCACAGGAGCACTAGGATCTACCATTACCCCTCCACAGGAGTGTACAAATGGAGACCGGAGCTCAGTCAGGGTGTTTGTCTGTTGAGTATTTGTAAAGTGTAATATTTTATTTTTAAAGATAGAAATAGACATCATAAAGAAGAATCTTAGTATTCTTTCCTGGTTGCTAAACTAGACCCAGTCAGAGCTCCTCTTCATCTGCAGTGCGTCCTGAGCCATGGTGGCTATTTTTCAAGTGCCTGAGACTCTTTGGGGAATCAGAAACCAATGACCATAAATTATGGCAAATGCTTGAACTAGCATGGAACAACGAAGTAGCAAGATAGATTTTCAGGACGCAGCATAACCAGGTCGGAGGGTCTGGGCTTCCCTCACATGGGAGATCACAGTCGTGAAGCTAAAAGGGAGAGCAGCTAGCTCAGCCAATTGTGCTGCCAAGGTAAACAAGGCACAAGTGAATGCTTCGTGAACTGTCAGTCAAAACACATTTAAAAATTAGGACAGAAGGAAACGGTTTTTAGTGTCCTTAAAATTGATTGCCTTGAAGTAAAGCTAAGGAAGGGTATGGCTCTCGGATAAAGCTAAGGAAGGATATGGCTGTCAGATAAAGCTAAGGAAGGATATGGCT
>NC_034592.1:109276068-109291012 GCF_900095145.1 Mus pahari
ATAAAGCTAAGGAAGGATATGGCTCTCGGATAAAGCTAAGGAAGGATATGGCTCTCGGATAAAGCTAAGGAAGGATATGGCTCTCGGATAAAGCTTAGGAAGGATATGGCTCTCGGATAAAGCTAAGGAAGGATATGGCTCTCGGATAAAGCTTAGGAAGGATATGGCTCTCGGATAAAGCTTAGGAAGGATATGGCTCTCGGATAAAGCTTAGGAAGGATATGGCTCTCGGATAAAGCTAAGGAAGGATATGGCTCTTGGATAAAGCTTAGGAAGGATATGGCTCTTGGAGTATCTTGGTGAACTTGCTTCCCTTCGGATTGTGAGTGACGGAAATACCTCCTAGCTCGTGCATCTTAAGATAGTACAGAATCAGTGGGCTCTGGCCTCCAAAGTCAAAGAGAACTTTGTGAAACTCTGGACCCAAGCTTCTATAGTGGGACTGCTGGAGGGAAGAAAAGGCACACATCATTGACACTTCTCTGTCCTTAATGAGCTGTAGATAAACTTACACGGTATCTATGAAGAAAACCCCAAGGGATGTATCAAAATATCCAAAAGAAAATTCTACAAAGCATCCTTTAAATGACTTATTCTTTTCACATAGGTGTTTTGTCTGTACTATTTACATCCCTTATGTGTGTGCAGTGTCAGCAGGGGCCAGAAGGCAGAGCTGGAACCCCTGGAAGTGAAGTTATAGAGGGTTTGAGTCATTGTGTGGGTCCTGAAAGCAGAACTCAGGCCCTCTGCAAGAGCAGCCAGTGCTCCTAACCATCTCTCCAGTCCCTTCACAATAAAAAGCATTTCCAGCAGCTTAGGCTATGAGTGTTTACAACGAATGTTCTTTCAGAGTGCTGTATTCTAATTTTGTTGACCCATCATCCATCTGTCTGTCTGTTCGCCCATCCATCTATCATCCCTCATCTATTATTAATGTATTAGCTATTGTTAGATAATCAGTCTCATTATGACAAATATATCATTGTATCTTGCTTATATCCATCCCTGACTATTACAGTATCCTGACCCTCCCCAACTTCCAACTCAGTATTCCCTCCCTCTTCTGTTGTCCTATCCCCCCCCACACACACACTCAGAGAGAGAGAGAGAGAGAGACAGACAGACAGACAGACAGACAGACAGACAGATGAACAGAAAAACACACAGACACACGCACACACACAGAACACAGAGACACAGACACATACACACACACACACACACCTAGATCCCAAATGAAAGCAGAATTTTTTTCTTTCTTCCCTTTTTATTCGCCTTCCTTGTTCTTCCCATCTCATCCTTTTATAATTCCTCCTTAGCCCTGTTCACTTTCATGCCCTATACAGGCATAAACACACATTTCTGCTTAAATCTAGATTCCATAGGGGAGAGAAATGGGCAACACTTGTTTTTCCAAGCAAGTCCCATGTATTCATGCCTAACACCATGTTTTCCTTTGTAGCCTTTTGTTAAATGTCAGAGCTGAGTGTCAGTCAGTAGATTTTATTCAGTCTGAAAAACAGGAAGGAAGGGGGTGAGAGAGAGGGAGAAAGGGAGACAGACAGAGAGACAGACAGACAGATAGATAGGTTAAACACCCTTTAAAGTGACATACGGCTTCTAGCTGGATCCTGACACCTTCCACCACCCACGATTTTCCACCCTCTGACAACATCCCAGCCAGGGACACGCCTGCAGCACTGGAGCCCTCGGGGACATCCCAGACCCAAGCATGGGCCGAGCTAGGAGCCCCCCTCCACGGTAGGAGAAGCACCATGGTAGGTTCCAGGTTTTGGCTTTGGAAACTATAATAAAACCTTGCTATTTACTGTTTAACTTATGGCTCAACCTTTTCAAGTGGCAGTCAAGGATAAGCCCTAGGACGGAGTCAATGGCATAGAAAACTGCTTTTACTTCTAAGGTGGTTCTCTAGTGAACTCTGGGAATGGTTGCTTAGCCTCTTAGAAATCCCTCTGTCCCCAGTGCTTGTTGAGAAGTAGGTCTGTAGTTTCTATTACATCTCTTCAGTTTTTCAGTCTGGCAGTCTGGCCATAAAAGAAAATGGTATGACAATACAACTGTCCAGATAAACTCCCACCGATTTCGGTTTGGGACCCAAAAACTTACTAAATATTTTAGGTAGAAAGAGATTTCACTAAATTAGATTGCTAAAAAAAAAAAACCAGGAAATACATGAATATGTAATTGAAGAAAATTGATTTGATATAGACATAATTTCCACTCCTGAATAATCGTCAGACCCAATAAGATTTGTCAAGAAAGACTGTAACAGACTTAAAATCTGACTAGTATTTAAATGAAGGGATCAGATTTAGAATTTTAAGCCAATGAACGTATTTAATTTTGCCTAAAGCAACACAGTGCTGACTCACAGGGACTCGGGCTAGAAATCAGAGTGTCTTTCTTGATGGTCTCTGACAGCTTAGTCCTCTTTTCTGAAAATGCTGTCCTGCATACTCAGTGTCATCTAAAGGATGAGGACCCTAGGAACAAGCCTTCCAGTCTACGAGGGACTTTATAATATTTAATAAATAATATAGGGCTCCTGCATGCACAAAACATGACATGCACAGAACATGATGCTTGCCCAACAGGTGGAGCTGTGAACAAAACTCCTGCGAAGACACTGTGTCTGCAGAGACTGAGCCTGCCTGATTACAACTTCAGTACTGGGGGACATTAGAATGTTGCAGGTAGGGCACAGAGTGGAGGATGAGGGCACAGTGTGGGGAGTGGGTGTGGGCTTAACTACATTATCTCAGGCTAGCTTTAGCCCTCAGAACAGTCACACTTGACTGTCTCCATGTCAGAACTAACATGTGGTGAACAGATAAATCCTTTTGGAATCTGTTAACTTAGCAGCCATTAGCATCCATCAATCCCAAAGCTAAGAGTGTCATGGGATAGCATTTTGGGGCCTCTGGAAAATCTTCCCCATTTTATTGTACACACTCTCTGATGTACCCACCCATGCATTTTAAAATTACCTTGGTTCATGACTTTCTTTGTTTTATAAAACTATAAAACTTCATGAAACTAACTCCACAATGGAACATGGGATTTGGGGTAATCTAAATCAAATCTGTATTCTTAGCCACAGTCACTCAAAATGGCTCCACAATAAACTATCTCTTATTCCCTTAAATCTAAACAAAACAAACAAACCACAGAGGTGCTAAGCTGTGGTACTCATGAAATGGCATCTCCAGTGTCATCTTCTCCAGGGCCACACCGAAAACTGAAGACAGAACAAGAGTAGCCCACATCCCTTTGGTTGCCTTGGGAACCATAATAGCCTCATGGGAGCCCTAGAGGGTGTCTTTGTATGTCAACCCAAGGAGGAGCCACAGCTCCTCCTCCTTTGTCATGAAGAAAAGATAAGGGCTGTGGTTTTTGTTATTTTTAAAATGTCACTAGAGTTGGTAGTATTGTCAGAAGAAAACAGAACATTTAAGTTTATGATTAACACATCTCTGATCATTAAATTACTTCTAAGACACATGCTGGGGATATGCTGATCAGAATTACTGTGTGAAGCCAGTGGATTTTAACGACACTGCCAGCTGAACATGAGGTCTTACGATGCCTCCCGGGCTCACCTTGGTTGCTACTTTTGATGCCACGGACTCTTCCTTGGATTTAGGCGTTACATACGCTCTTGGGTTCTTTAGAATATCCTCGATTTTCAAGTCTGTAACTAAAACAAAATAATAAGAGACTCTAATTGTTTCTTTCTTCACAAAGGCCACATGGCTCTGCACTTTTGTCCCAGCAGTGCTTACCCTCAGTGTGATGAGAGAGAGAGAGAGAGAGAGAGAGAGAGAGAGAGAGAGAGAGAGAGAGAGAGAGAGAGAGAGAATGTTACAGGCAAGAGGCAGGGAGAGTGCTGCTCAAGTGGCTGCAGCAGAAGAAATGAATATTCTACCCCCCTCCACTTTATTAAGCTGTTGTTTAGAGTATGTTAAATTCATTAATTTATATTAAGGTCATTCTCGTGAAATCATTCAAGTAAGCATGTAACAAGGGCTGATAAAGGTTTCTCTTTTTTAACTGATTCTTGATGTATTACAAAAGGGGTTACTAGATGTTGGCCTGAAATTCCAGAGGCAGGTAAGCATTTAATACTATCAGAGGTTAAAACATCTGGCCAAGAACTGGCATTTGTCATTTGGAACAGATCCAAAGTAGCTTGGAGTTAGAATGGGCAACTGAGGAAAGAAATCAGACAAAGTTTTTAAACTTGCTTTTTTTTTTTTTTTTTTTTAGTTTATTTTAACACAACTTATGTAGCCCAGGCTAGGCTTCTCTGGTTCTTAGCCTCAGGCATGCTGAGGTCACAATTTTGAGTGTTTCTTTAACACATGTCTGTGTGATGGCAGTTTCTGAAGGAGTGAGCATTGAGAACAAAGGAAACCTGGCTCCATCCCCACGGCCCTCCATTGGAGGCTTGCTATGCAGAGCACCTGACCTCTGTGTGAGAACTGCTATTAGTAGAAAGTAAGATATTAGCACCATGCAAAGAACCCAAACTGGGCATATTTGGCACTCAGTGTAAAAGTCAGAGATAAATGAGGAAATGAGTAAAGAAATTGAAGAATAAAAACAGTCAAAGAAAAGTTACAAAAAGCCTACAAAATTTAAGAACTCTAGACATTCCTAATACACACTATTGTTCATAAATGCCTGTCTGGCTATTCTCCCCTCTCCCACCGTTCTCTAACTCACTGATTTATTTTAGGGAAAAAAGTTTTAATCATGGTGTTCATGTATTCACTGTTTATAGAATCTCTGAAAACGTGGAGATGAATTGAAAAGTCACAAAGACTGCATTCGATACAGTTTACGTCTTCAATGTCTTACTTCTTCTTTTTTTAAAATTTGACCAGTGAAAAATACGCCAGCCTTACTCTGTGTGCACAGGGAAACTTTTTCTATTTACTTCTGGCCCGGTATTGTCCTTAAGAATGGCCCTTTCACAGTGAGTCCCATTACTCCCAGACACTGGTGCAGCTTTTATTTTAGGAGCTCTTCTAGAATGCAAATGACCTTAGCTCAGTGACTCTAAAGCAAGGTCAAGCGTCTCATTTGTATTAACGCAGCAAATGCATAAATTATTGAAACAGAAAAGACCCCGGGGCTCGTCACTGATGTGTTTTCTTTAGAAGAGATGTACTTTGAAGGAAAGCTCTTGGAAAGAGACTTTTGCCCAGGACTAAACTGTCAGGAAAATAAAGGAAAGAAAACTCAGGTGGCCATTAAGCAAAATGTGTGTGATGTGCAGAGTAAAGAATAAAATACATGTGCAATTTCATTTCAGCAAAATAGGGACATGTTGAGTATTTTGAAGAAAGTCAATGTGTTTGTGAATATATTCTTATTATCTAATTAAAAGTGGTTTCTGCTTACCCTAGATCCCAATATATATTCCCTTCACACTCTGGGTCTCATTAGTTACAGGCCCAGCTACTGTCTTACGTACGTATTAGAATTCAAGAGAGTAACATTTGTCTTTCTAACTATATCTGTGCATCTGTTTCTCTTGTATGAAATTTATGGTTTGAATTGGCAAACTGAAGCACCATGGACTTTACGATGCTGGAAAATGAAATCAAACTCCTTCCTGTAATGCTGTGTTATCATAGGACATTTGCTTGTAACTTTACAGAGAGATCACAGGGTTCAAATGCTCACAGCACTTAACCTTAACTGTGAAGTGCTGTGTTTATGGAGGGTATCCTTAGCATCCCTGAGTTTTGCCAAGTCAACTAAATTTAGTAATCCAAGGACATGAAGATATTTGGTCATAGTAAGAGTTATATTTGTGCTACACTGGTCCCCAAGGGAGATGCCATTTTATCTTCTGCTGGAATCTCAGAAGCTGCTACTCTCTCACTGCTTATTAGGAACCACATCTGTAGCTCATTATTATCTTCATTATGGCTTAGATAAGTTTTAGATGCCAAAATCAAGTGATCAGCTTTCTAAGTATTTCTCTCTGTGTGTTTTTTTACAATAAAGAATAAAGAATAAAGCAGCAAGGGCCTGAGAGGGAAATAAAGTAAAAGTCTTCTTGCACCTGACCATTGAACTGCACTGTAAAATATAATACCTTCTTTTTTTACACTTATTTTATTTTGAGAATTTCATGTATGAGTGCTGTTTTTGTATCATTTCTACTTTCCCTCACCCCTCCAACCCTTTCCACATTATCTCAAAGTTGCGACCTCTTCTTTAACTATCATTGTGTGTGTGTGTGTGTGTGTGTGCGCGCGCGCACGTATGTACATATAAGTACAACCTGCAGAGTTCATTTAGAAGAGCTTAGCAATAGAGAAACCAGAAACTTCAGAGACTTGGCTACCTAGGACAAGAAAGAGGGCCAGGTTGCTCTACAAACGGCCATCCTGTCTTCTCATGCAGGACTAAGGATTCTCCACTCTGTAGGGAGGAAATAAAGCCAAAGAGAATCCTAGGAAACTCCCATCACCACATACAACCCCAATCTAGCTACCAGAAAGCTCTCTGCTTGCTATAGGCTTGCAACCCAAGTAGGGGAGCCATCTAGAAGCTGAAGAGTAGTTTTGCTGTAGAGAAAGAATTCATAGAAGACTGGTCAAAACCAAGCTGCTATGATTGAGCGCCCATCCTGACCGAGGACCTGCTGACTGAACTCATACTACTCTAGAGGTTCAAACCTGATCAAGGAAATGAAGCACATCCGCAGTAAAATCTTCAAGATACTCTAGAAAGAGGTGTTTAGAGAATCATATGTTGTGAAAAATGGTTTTTACTGAAAACAGTCTATGATACAATGCAACAGTCTATGATTCAATGCAATCTTTATCAAAATTCTAATGCCATTCTTCACAGAAATTGTTTGGAAGCACAAAACACTATGGATAACCAAAGAATCCTAAGTCAGAAACTACTTCTGGAGGTATCACCATCACTGATTTAAAGACATCACAGAGCCAGGTTGACAAAGCTGGCGTGTTACTGGCCTCAAACAGAATAGAAGACAAGTCTGTTCACCTATAGTTATTTGACTGTAAACTGGACAATAAAAAGAAATAAAAAGAGACTATAACTGCCCTTAGGGATGGTGAAGGAGGAGGTTTATTATAGATATGAGGGAGAATATAGCCAGAGGCATCTGGAAGGGTCTAGAGTAGGCACGACTGAGCTAGGCTATGTGAGTATAGAGGTTTGAGGAGAGAGCCAAGAGCCAAGAGGCAGAAGAAAGTCAGCAGACCAAAAGGGAAAGGGCTGGCATAGCCAAAATGGCTAGGTTACATACAGAAGAGCAGCTGGGAAGGAGAGCCCAGGTCAGCCCACAGGGTTGAAGTGTTTAGGATATGGGGCAGGGTATGTCTGTCAGGAGGACCCTGAAACAGGTAGGGACTGAGGGATGCTGGGAGAACCTTTATGTTAATAGGTACCTCAATTTCCAGGTTTTGAGACCTAACATAAACCACATACAAGTATATTTATTCAATAAATTCTGACATTTCAAAAAGACATAAACATGTTCACCTCTCTTTGGAGCTGGACTCAGGAAAAAGTATATAAATTTTAGTGGTCAGCTACTACTGTCACCCATACAGGTGATGCTTGTGAGAAATTCAGCCCTTGTTACAAAGTTAACAAGACATAAAAGAATAAATTGGTTGCATCAGAAATGAATTTTTAAGATGAGAAAGGGGATGGATATTTGTAGGCTGCAGTAATTAGAGAAATTTCACGTAACAATTTGGCTAGACTTTCAAGGGTTCAGACATGGAAACAATTAAGTCAGAGGAGTTTATATAGGAGCGAGGCAGGGTGATCAGGCATTTGACCAGGAGTGGAAGACCACCCTGGGTGTAATCAAGGGTTCCTTTAGTAATGCCTTTAAGGATGTGAAGAAAACCAAGAGCAAAGAACATTAATGCGAGTGGTTGGGCTAGTGTCAGAAGATTTTGAAAATGTGTCAGGAAATAATGCATTGAATTCAAATCCTCAAGGGTGACTGGGAAAAATTGGTGGGTGATTATGAATTCATTTAAATGCTATAGTTGCTGAACAAATGCTCTGAGTGATGTGGATTTACCCCTGAAGCAATAGAGTTGTTAATGAGTCTAACTGTCTCAGAGTGTCCTGAGCTTCAGCCCCCAGAGACTGCCCGGCAAAGGGAAAGATAGCACAGTGGGTTATGGGATACTGAAAGCAATGCCTCTTACTCACTGTCATCTAAGAATTCAGAATATTTGACAGCTGAGAGTAGTCCTTTGTGATAGCAGCAGGAATGGACTGGCCCCACCACTTCAGCAATGACGGAGACCAGAAGCCACAGGGCTGCCCAGCCACCTCTACTGTAGAGGAAGCATACTGAGTTCATTCAAAACCTTGAAATTGTGAAATCAAAGTGATTAAAGCGTTTTCACTTTGGCCAGCTTCTTATTATGTGTTCCTTATATGTGTAAATAATTCTTTCTTTCTTTCTTTCTTTCTTTCTTTCTTTCTTTCTTTCTTTCTTTCTTTCTTTCTTTTTCTTCTTCTTCTTCTTCTTCTTCTTCTTCTTCTTCTTCTTCTTCTTCTTCTTCTTCTTCTTCTTCTTCTTCTTCTTCTTCTTCTTCTTCTNTTCTTCTTCTTCTTCTTCTTCTTCTTCTTCTTCTTCTTCTTCTTCTTCTTCTTCTTCTTCTTCTTCTTCTTCTTCTTCTTCTTCTTCTTCTTCTTTTCATGTAAAGTGTATGTGTAAGGGTCAAACAAAGGGGGAAACCGAGTTTACTGTGCGGTCCCCTCCGTGTGAATGTTAGGTGGAGGGTGCTGTGGTTCACCCTATCATTTCCTCTTTGTCTACAGTCATTGTGTTCTAATGGGAACAGTGCTAGCAGAGGCCTTAGTGACGCAGTGCGGGTCCCCCGCCCTTTTGCCATCATCTTCCCATCAGAATGTTTACTGTAAGTCAGACCTCTGAGCTGAACAAAGAGAAGGCATTTGATTCCATTATTTTAGAAAATAAATTATAGGCTCTCCAACTCTTTTCCATGGGTGGATTCTTGATACTCACCACTAACAATGTGCCTTAAAATAAGCCCATATTCCAAGATCAAATTTGCAGAATTCGTTTCTGCTTTTAATTAAACCAAGCTCTTTCTCACTGAATGAGAAATTAACAGTTAAAATGAATGATTAGAATAAGAATGGGCTCTTGCAAGACTGGTAATCCTAAATTCTTTTGATCTGGCTACCACTAAGCTGCAGCTCTGACTGCAGAGACTCACAGAGTCCAGACTTAATGAAATCAATCACACCAGGGAAGGGGCACCACCAGAGGCTTCCTTTTCCACAAGACACCGAGGGGATTTATGGAGCGTTCAAATGAGTTGGTGCCTTGGGAAGACCTGTGTTTCCTAATGGTACTTCCTCGGGGACAAAGCCTGAGCCCCACTTCATGATCTAAGCACCAGTTTTACTTAGAACTAATTGGTGTCACTGTTTTATAGTGGAAAAGTGCATGGGAAAGAACATAACGGCACACAGGACTGCTCTTTAAACATCAAATGGTAAACCAGGGAATCGTGGAAACACATTCCTATGCACTAAAAAACAAAAAAAAAATGGGTCTGGGGCCTTAGAAATATGCAGGTGTTGGCAATACTGTAGTGTGTGGCGCCACTGGGTGGGAAGAGCAGAATCTTTGTTTCCAACAATGTGACTTTAAATGGGCTTCTAGTTGTGAAATTAAAACATTGACACTGATCTCCTAAGATTCCCTAGGAAGAGTAAATAAAATTATATTTGTGAGGTGCTGGACCTCACAAGCTGACCTTCGATTTGAGCACGGAAGAGAAAGCCGAGGGTGTGGTGGTCTGCGGGGAATGAGCGCCTATCACAGAGGTTTGCTTCACCTTCCTCATCAAAGGGGAAGCAAAAATTATCTTCAAAGCAGAGGCCAGAGATTTGAAAAAGAGAATAGAAATAGCTTCCTCTCCTCTGTGGCAGGTAGTTTAAGAAAGGAGGAGTTCATTTTGTTTCAAGTGTAAGGTACAGTTCATTACAGCGGGGAAGCCATCATAGCCAAAGTAGCTGTGGTCCTGGTGCAAGGCACCTCTGGTCACACGCAGGAAGCAGAGAGACAATGCCTGGAATCATCTCCCTTCTCCTTTGTCTTCAGTCTGGGACATTAGTTTATGGACTACTGTATCAAGTACCGGAATACTTCCAGTATTCCAGGTGGGACGACTGTTAGTGGAAGGCGCTCTCTCGTACGGAGCTCTCTTACAGACCACAGACTCAAGCCTGGACTGCTGATGGTGTCTCCAGCTACCACCTTCTGCTTTAGTTGCACCTCTCCAGAGGTGACCGCTCCAACAGGTCCAGAGGTGTGTCTCCCATGGGGTTCCCAACCCCATCCAGTTGACAATGAGGATTAACCATTAACTGAGTGAAACGAACCGGGAAGTTAATGGAACAATTTTGTGGATGTTCCTAGTACCTGCACTTCATGTTGTAAAGGTGCCTGTGTGCGCATGCGTGCGCACGGACACACACACACACACACACACACACACACACACACACACACCTGCCAAACATGCAAAGGTTTCCTATATATTCCTTTCTAATACTTTGTCATATCTCACTACTTTCCCTAAGACGGGCATTAGTGCATCCACACTGTGTCCACAGTCAGGAAGTAGAGAGAGCAGGATGTTTGCACATTCCTTGGTTGCTTCTACAGTCGAAGGTGCTTGACTCTAGAGTCTAAGATGCTTGCTTCATGGGCTTCCATGCCATGTTTTGGGATATGCAATCCCACACTGCCTCTCTCCACTCTTTATCATCACCTTCTTCCCTTCATTCTTGTTCTCTTTTAGCAGTTACACGACCATACTTCCCCACTGCTTTATTTTTAACTTTCCCAGTCTCTCTGCCTTAGATTTGTTTTTGTAAACACAATAAAACCAGTCTTCAGTGGATCTCCTTAAGGCTTTTCATAGGCAGTGTCCCACACCAGCACCTCTAAAACAAACTGAATCTGTCACAAACACGATTTTTAGAGATATGCAAAGCCATGAGAACAGAAGTTAGCATTCCAGGAGAGAGTTCTTTAGATGAGCTGATGGTCTCTAGTTGTTTCATCTCTGGAAACTTCCTGCTGACTCTGAACACTGCCAAGGATCAGGATCAGGCTTGTGCATGCAGTGCTGGGGCACAGGAGGGATGGACCATCAGGGCCTTGGGTGGTTATAAAGGGTGAGAGGCAATCCTCAACAGCAGCGGGCTCAGCCTGAGATGGTCATAAAGTCTGATACACAATCCTCTACAGCAGTCGGCTCAGCCTGCCTAGTGCTGAGACCCTTTAATAAAGTTCATCTTGTGGTGACCCCAACCATAAAATTATTTTTGTTTCTAGTTCATAACTATAATTTTGCTACTGAACAGTGTCTCAGTTCCTAAGATCATTGGAAATATNTGTTTTTCAATGACAGCAATCCATAGGTTGAGAAGCCCTGCTCTAGATTGATCGCATACAGCTAATTTTTACCTTGTTATATTTACCAGTGTCTGTGACAGGGCTGGCTAGATATGAAGGCTATGTGTCTCATGTCAATCAAAGCAAAGTCCTTCAAATACCCAACTATTTCCCTTGAGACATAAACAGGACTTTGAAGATGTGTGGTACTGCCAGCTAAAAAAATTAGAATCATTCTTAGAACTGACTGTACCTGTGTCTTCAAGGTTGAGGACCGACATGTTTTTTTATTAAAACGCCAGGAAGTCCAGCAGCGGGATGAACTTCCTAATACTGCAAACATATCTGACTCTACTTACTGACGTCTCAGTAAGTCATGGTGTTTTAATCGACCATCTCTAATGGGAAAAGGCAAACATTCTGTTGGAAACTTCATTGTCAATTGATGTGAAGAAACATCACGTTCAAAGCAGCTCTTAAGGAGCCTTTAATTGTGGTCTTGCTTACAGTGTTAGAGCTTCCATGGCGGGAAGCAGGTGGGCACAGTGCTGGGAGCCGTGGCTGAGGGTGCTGCTGGCATCCTGATTTACAGGCAGCAGGCAGAAGGGGGTGAGGGGGAGGGAAAAGGGAGGGGGAGGGAAGGGAGGGGAGGAGGAGGGAGAGGGAGAGGGAGAGGGAAAGATAGAAGATGGGGCTTGGCTTGGGATTTTGAAACCTCTAGGGACACACCTACACTAACAAGGCCACACCTCCTAATCCCCAAACAAATCCACTAACTGGGGACCCCAAACATCTAAACATATGAGCCTTTGGTGGTCATTCTCATTGAAACCACCCGACTCATCCAGACGAATCTATGTCCTCTACAGATTTTTATATAATGCTTTGTGTACAATGAGATTGCCGGGCAAGCAAAACCCATGAGGATGACAGACATACACACCTCAGACTTGCTGTCTTTGGTTTTGAATACAAGGGGCTTTAACGTATTATAAATTTGTTCACTTCAGTAGGATAAATGAGAACATTGAAGAAAAATTAAAAATGTATTAATATAATTCATAAAGGAGCAAAGTATACCTTTTGGAATTGATAAGTACAATATCTGAAACTAAAAATCCTTTCAGTGTATTTGACAGGAGAAGGCAGTTCCAGCAAACTCAAGGCTGTACATAGAAAATACCCACAGAGAACTGAAGCACTCGGTATAGACTGTGGTAGGACTGAAATCCTGAAGGACATGAGCGATGGTTAGGGCTCAGTAAGATTCCAGCACAGTTTCCGAGACTGATGGAAGATGACCACTCTCACATATAAGAAGTGTAACAAATTCCAAGGAGGGTAAATATAAAGACAACCAACCATGCTTGCCTCACACTTGCATAGCTAGACTTTAGAGTGACAGGGAAAACCCCCAGAGAGAAAGACATGGCACGAATTTGGAGTGAGAGTCTTCAACAAAGGTCACAGATTTATTTACCTGTAAGCATCAACAGAAAAGCCAAGACAAAATTCATTGTAACTCTAGAAACACGCGTTCTACAAAAATAGCCTTTTTAAGTAAAAATCTAATACAAAGAAACCCAGATTCAAAGCAAAGTATGGAATACTTTTACTTCAAAACAAAATATGGAATAGGTCCCTAGAAAGTTCCAGTATATCGATGAAACGTTACCACACTGTCTCCACAGACTAAGGGGCTCAGTGTATAAATGCCACCAGCGTTCAGTCACAGCTCTCTGTGCTGCACGGACCCCTCTCCTGCTGCAACCCTGGCAATTGCTCTCTGAACCTGGAAGCATTGCTTTTCTGAGTGTGATAAACAGATAAACAGTCCCATGCTGTCTATAGCCCTCTAGAGTCCATTTAATTTAGCAGTACCCTGGGACTGCAGTCACAGACAGTTGTGAGCCTCTCTCTATTGGTGCTGGGGGTTAAATCTTAGTCCTCTAGAAGAGCCAGTGCTCTTAACTGCTGAACTGTCAGCACCCCAGCCCCTTGGCTATGTTTCTCATTCTGCTGTAGTAATTCTTTGAGGGAATGACTATACTTGGTAAGCCTTTGAAATTATTATTTGCTTGAAGATATTTCAGCTTCGTCTGAATGACAGTTTGATGTCTATTTTCATTAATATTTTGGCTCTTCTTTAAAAAAACATCACATTGCTTCCTGATGACATATCATGTATGGCTAGATATTCTTAAGAAATAGTTTGCTGTAACTTCTAACTTGTGAGATGTTCAGCATTTGCTCTCTATTGTACTATAGCAGACATTTCAGTGCCATGGAGATCTTTACTGACTCAGCTTGGCCCTTGGCTGGTCATGCCAACCTAACTGTTTCAGTTTTGCTCAATTTTTTAAAGTCTCATTGCCTTCCTTTCCATCCTCTTCTCTTCCAGGAGCGATGGCACGGCATACTACCTGAGACAGAATTCCCATGTGGATATACTTGTTTATATATTTGTCTATATCTTCTGCCTCTCAGTATTTTTAATCAATGGGGTGACATGCAAAAGTCTTTGCTCGTTTGCCTAGTTGCAGTAACGCTTTCACCTAGTGACTCTACCAAGTTATTTACTTGTCCAGAACATCATGATTCCTAAGAAATAGTTTTGACACAATTTCTTTATTAGTATGAGCTTTTAAAAATGTTGTAAACAGATCTTTGCTCCGGTGCGTTGCTGGGGAGAGGGCGGCCTGCGGAAGCGACACAGCTGCTGGGACAGACTCCGTTTCTGGCTCCAGATATCCGGCACCTTTCCCGCCAGAGGAGAGGTGTTCTCACTGCCTGAGCTGGTAAGAGAGCCATCTTTGCTCCAGTGAGTTGCTGGGAGAGGGTGGCCTGCAGAAGTGACACAGCTTCTGGGAAGATCCCGTTTCTGGCTCCAGACATACGGGCACCTTCCTCTCCAGCTGGGCCTCCCAGCTCTCTGCAGCCACTAAACCACCTGGGGTGGTAATCTTCAGATCTGCCAAACTTGCTCTACTGTTTACCTTGGTCACTATCCTTCAAAGGGTCTCCATCGCCTGTTGAGAGGACTTTTAGATGTTCCAGAGACAACATCCTTTGGGCCTGCCTACAGATTCTCACCTGTGCTTTCAAAGACTGGGGCTGGGGGCTGGGGTTTTTCCCACACTATATAAACTGAGTTTTTCATTAAACCTTGGACTTCAATCAGAATGTTGTCCTACCCTCGTTTCCTTTTTGCAGTCTCTTCTCATTTCAGACCCAGTCTGCCCTCCAGGATGAAACTGGTTCGAGTGTGGCCGTGGAGTAGATGAGAATGAAGATTTTCAAATTAAAGGGCCATCAAATATTTTCAACAAAATTATAGAAGAAAATTTCCCAAACCTAAAGAACAAGATGCCCATGAACATAAAAGAAGCCTACAGAACTCTAAATAGACTGGACCAGAAAAGAAATTCCTCCCGACACATAATAATCAGAACAACAAATGTACTA
>NC_034592.1:109291023-109293154 GCF_900095145.1 Mus pahari
CATATGTAGCAGAAGATGGCCTAATCGGCCATCATTGGGAAGAGAGGCCCCTTGGTCTTGCAAACTTTATATAACCCAGCATAGGGGAATGCCAGGGCCAAGAAGTGGGAGTGGGTGGGTAGTGGAACAGGGGCTGGGGGAGGGTATAGGGAACTTTCTGGATAGCATTTTAAATGTAAATAAAGAAAATATCTAAGAAAAAAAATGTAAAAAAATGTTTTAATATCATTTCAAATAAACACTATATAAATAAGTATTCCACTGCTGTTTTTTTTTTGTTTTTTTTTTCTGGGAATAGAGAGTGGGGTGGGAAGGTTGGATGGCACTTAGCATTAAAGTTCATAGTCGCACATATATTCGAAAGCAGGCAGTGAATATTAGTTCAATAAACAAATGCAGAAATTCTGGCAATTTTTGGACATTTCATATCACACACAACCAGTGATTACAAGAGTCAGCTTGATTCATCTTCCCACCCTCACCTCCTCACTAACTTTCAAGTTTGGTATTACAAATCATTGGCATGTCTCTTTTGAGTTTCGTAGTCTTTCCTCCCAATGATCTCCTCCCCACAGCTAGAGGGGTTCTCTGCTGTGTTCTCTGCATGTGGCCCTGGGCACGGTTTGAGGTCATTGCATGCTAGCATGCTTCCCTCTTGAGGGGGCCCATCCACTACAGTCACTCCTCACCTCTGTCATCACAATGCTCTGTATTGAAGACAACGGGGCTTGGAGTTAAGACTCCACACTGGCTTCCCATGTAGATAAGTTAATTTATTGCAAACTTTACTATCTGAATTCTTTTCCACTTTGATTCCTCATGTAGAAAATGAAGTGGGTAGCCATACTGCTTTTCTATCTATCTATCTATCTATCTATCTATCTATCTATCTATCTATCTATCTATCTATCTATCTATCTATATCTATGTATCTATTCATCCATCATCTATATTTCTTTCTCATTTCCTGAATAAATATTTTAAAACAGTAGCAACTTAGGAAGAGTACACTATACTTAGAACGTTATCCCGCATGCATTAATTGCTCTATAAATATCACGCAAAAACAAGACGTGTTAGAGTCACCCCCCTGTTTCTTACTGCATTCACCGTTTCCTCTCTCTTTCCTAGGTTTATTGAGGCTGTCCCTCATCCTGTTGAATCTCCTCCCAGGCCCCCGCCCCCAGGTGGCTCCCATTAGGCAGCACCTCTACTGCTGCCTTAGAAGGAGCCACCCTTGGCATGCGTGGGCTTCCCTTGGGTTTTCCTTTTCATGCCTAGTCCCGCACTTTTCAGTTTTCTTCAGTGGTAAATTAGTGGTTTATTACTCTTTTTACCTATGATGGCTACAAAGAGGCTAAGTAAATTGCATGTGTCCCATAATTATGAACAGCGACTCAAATGTGAGACTGCCTGGCTGTGCTTTATCTGGCCAGGGTGTTTTGTCACAGCATTGTCACCCATTCCTTAGGAGAGGACGCTGTGTGCATCTTTTCCCTTTTCCAGTAGTTCTTGATGCCTTTTCAATTTTTTTTTTTTAACTTCTTTTTTCAGTACATGAACTTTGCTGTCTCCTCATTCCCACAGTGCTTTGCATGTGTTATCCAGTTTAGGCCTCTCAGAAACAGACTGTTGCTTAGAGTGACTCATTTTCCATGTTTAGTTTCCAAGCTTTCTCATTGTGAGAAACAGGTTTTCAAGTGTCAACGTGCATTGAACGATGACCTATACCAACCTTCCTTCCATGAACTTTCTTACCATGGAACAAACAAATAAACAAACAATTTTCCAAGTTAGACTACACAAACAACTCTTTAAAATTTTGGATAAAGGACTAAATTACCAGAAGTTGCATCATTATGAGTTATTATTTGAGATTTGTTTGCCTTCTATAATATGCAGTTGTTCGCAGAGGAATACTGATTATAATAGAAAACAGATTGTCTTTTTCAAAGAGGCTGAAAAAAAGACAAATTATAAAACTAAGAATATAAGAAGAGAAGACTATTCTAAGAATATAGGAATAACCTAAGGAGGTCCCTAAAATCCTGGAAAGTATGGATATGATAGAAAAAAAAATACACACATGTGTGTTATGTGTGTGTGTTTGTGTGTGTGTATGTGTGAGTGT